>NW_022589704.1:19816714-20263604 GCF_004348235.1 Phoca vitulina
TTCAACCATTTTGAGTCTATTTTTGTGTGTGGTGTAAGGAAATGGTCCAGTTTCATTCTTCTGCATGTGGCTGTCCAATTTTCCCAACACCATTTGTTGAAGAGACTGTCTTTTTTCCATTGGACATTCTTTCCTGCTTTGTCAAAGATTAGTTGACCATAGAGTTGAGGGTCCATTTCTGGGCTCTCTATTCTGTTCCATTGATCTATGTGTCTGTTTTTGTGCCAGTGCCGTACTGTCTTGATGATGACAGCTTTGAAATTGAGCTGGAAGTCTGGAATTGTGATGCTGCCAGCTTTGCTTTTCTTTTTCAACATTCCTCTGGCTATTCGGGGTCTTTTCTGGTTCCATACAAATTTTAGGATTATTTGTTCCATTTCTTTGAAGAAAGTGGATGGTATTTTGATGGGGATTGCATTGAATGTGTAGATTGCTCTAGGTAGGATTGACATCTTCACAATATTTGTTCTTCCAATCCATGAGCATGGAACGTTTTTCCATTTCTTTGTGTCTTCCTCAATTTCTTTCATGAGTATTTTATAGTTTTCTGAGTACAGATCCTTTGCCTCTTTGGTTAGATTTATTCCTAGGTATCTTATGGTTTTGGGTGCAATTGTAAATGGGATCGACTCCTTAATTTCTCTTTCTTCTGTCTTGTTGTTGGTGTATAAGAATGCCACTGATTTCTGTGCATTGATTTTATATCCTGCCACTTTACTGAATTCCTGTATGAGTTCTAGCAGTTTTGGGGTGGAATCTTTTGGGTTTTCCACCTAAAGTATCATATCATCTGCAAAGAGTGAGAGTTTCACTTCTTCTTTGCTGATTTGGATGCCTTTTATTTCTTTTTGTTATCTGATTGCTGTGGCTAGGACTTCTAATACTATGTTGAATAGCAGTGGTGATAGTGGACATCCCTGCTGTATTCCTGACCTTAGGGGGAAAGCTCTCAGTTTTTCCCCATTGAGAATGATATTCGCTGTGGGTTTTTCATAGATGGCTTTTATGATATTGAGGTATGTACCCTCTATCCCTATACTCTGAAGAGTTTTGATCAAGAAAGGATGCTGTACTTTGTCAATTGCTTTTTCTGCATCTATTGAGAAGATCATATGATTCTTGTTCTTTCTTTTGTTCATGTATTGTATCACGTTGATTGATTTGCAGATGTTGAACCAACCTTGCAGCCCAGGGATAAATCCCACTTGGTTGTGGTGAATAATCCTTTTAATGTACTGGTGGATCCTATTGGCTAGTATTTTGGTGAGAATTTTTGCATCCATGGTCACCAAGGATATTGGTCTATAATTCTCCTTTTTGATGGGGTCTTTGTCTGGTTTGGGGATGAAGGTAATGGTGGCCTCATAGAACAAGTTTGGAAGTTTTCCTTCCATTTCCATTTTTTGGGAACAGTTTCAGAAGAATAGGTATTACTTCTTCTTTAAATGTTTAGTAGAATTCCCCTGGGAAGCCATCTGGCCCTGGGCTTTTGTTTGTTGGGAGATTTTTGATGACTGCTTCAATTTCCTTAGTGGTTATAGGTCTGTTCAGGTTTTCTATTTCTTCCTGGTTCAGTTTGGTAGTTGATATATCTCTAGGAATGCATCCATTTCTTCCAGATTATCTAATTTGCTGGCATAGAGTTGCTCATAATATGTTCTTATAATTGTTTGTATTTCTTTGGTGTTGGTTGTGATTTCTCCTCTTTCATTCATGATTTTGTTGATTTGGGTCATTTCTCTTTTCTTTTTGATAAGCTGGCCAGGGGTTTATCAATCTTGTTAATTCTTTCAAAGAACCAACTCCTGGTTTCGTTGATCTGTTCTACTGTTCTTTTGGTTTCTATTTCATTGATTTCTGCTCTGATCTTTATTATTTCTCTTCTCCTGCTGGGTTTAGGCTTTATTTGTTGTTCTTTCTCCAGCTCCTTTAGGTGTAGGGTTAGGTTCTGTACCGGAGACCTTTCTTGTTTCTTGAGAAAGGCTTGTATTGCTATATACTTTCCTCTTAGGACTGCCTTTGCTGCAACCCAGAGATTTTGAACCGTTGTGTTTTCATTTTCATTGGTTTTCATGAATTTTTTAAATTCTTCTTTAATTTCCTGGTTGACCCAGTTGTTCTTTAGTAGGATGCTCTTTAGCCTCCATGTATCTGAGTTCTTTCCGACTTTCCTCTTGTGATTGAGTTCTAGTTTCAAAGTATTGTGGTCTGAAAATAGGCAGGGAATGATCCCAATCTTTTGGTACCAGTTGAGACCTGATTTATGACCTACGATGTGATCGATTCTGGAGAATGTTCCATGGGCACTAGAGAAGAATGTGTATTCCGTTCCTTTGGGATGAAATGTTCTGAATATATCTGTGAAGTCCATTTGGTCCAGTGTGTCATTTAAAGTCTTTATTTCTTTGTTGATCTTTTGCTTAATTGCCTTATATAATTGGCTGCTCCCATGTTAGGGGCATAGATATTTATAATTGTTAGATCTTGTTGGATAGACCCTTTAAGTAGGAGATAGTGTCCTTCCTCATCTCTTATTACAGTCTTTGGTTTAAAATGTAATTTGTCTGATATAAGGATTGCCACCCCAGCTTTCTTTTGGTGTCCATTAGCATGGTAAATGGTTTTCCACCCCCTCTGGAGTGTGTCTTTGGGTCTAAAATGAGTCTCTTGCAGACAGCATATCGATGGGTCTTGTTTTTTTTATCCAATCTGATAGCCTGTGCTTTTGACTGGGACATTTAGCCCATTTACATTCAGGGTAACTATTGAAAGATATGAATTTAGTGCCATTGTATTGCCTGTAAGGTGACTGTTACTGTATATTGTCTGTGTTCCTTTCTGGCCTATGTTGCTTTTAGGCTCTCTCTTTGCTTAGAGGACCCCTTTCAATATTTCTTGTAGGGCTGTTTTTGTGTTTGCAAATTCCTTTATGAGACTGATGCGCTACCTACTGCGCTAACGAGGCACCTTGCAAATTCCTTTAGTTTTTGTTTGTCCTGGAAGCTTTTTATCTCTGCTTCTATTTTCAGTGACAGCCTAGCTGGATATAGTATTCTTGGCTGCATATTTTTGTCATTTAGTGCTCTGAATATATCATGCCAGTTGTTTCTGGCCTGCCAGGTCTCTGTGGATATGTCTGTTGTCAATCTAATGTTTCTACCATTGTAGGTTACATATCTCTTCTCCCGAGCTGCTTTCAGGATTTTCTCTTTGTCTCTGAGACTCGTAAGTTTTACTATTAGATGTCAGGGTGTTGACCTATTTTTATTGATTTTGAGAGGGGCTCTCTGTGCTTCCTGGATTTTGATGCCTGTTTCCTTCCCCAAATTAGGGAAGTTCTCTGTTATAATTTGCTCCAATATACCTTTTGCCCCTCTCTCTTCCTCTGGGATCCCAAGTATTCTAATGTTGTTTTGTCTTATGGTATCGCTTATCTCTCGAATTCTGCCTTTGTGATCCAGTAGTTGTTTATCTCTCTTTTTCTCAGCTTCTTTATTTTCCATCATTTGGTCTTCTATCTCACTGATTCTTTCTTCTGCCTCATTTATCCTAGCAGTTAGCGCCCACATTTTTGATTGCACCTCATTAACAGCCTTTTTGATTTCGATTTGTTTAGATTTTAGTTCTTTTATTTCTCCAGAAAGGGTTTCTCTAATACCTTCTATGCTTTTTTCAAGCCCCCCTAGTATCTTTAAAGTGATGATTCTGAACTCTAGATCCAACATCGTACTAATGTCCGTATTGAGTAGGTCCCTGGCAGTTGGTACTACCTCTTTGTTTTTTGTTGAGGTGATTTTTTCCATCTTGTCATTTTGTCCAGAGGAGAATAGATTAATGAGAGAACAAAATGCTAACAGGGTAACAACGTCCCCAGAAAATATACTCTAAACAAATCAGAAAAGACCTGAAGCCAGGGGAAAAGAAAGGGAAAGAGAAAAAAGAAAAAGAAAAAAAAAAAGAAAAAGAAAAAGATAAAAATAAACAAAAACAGGGCAAAACAAAACAAAAACAGAATATGATGAAATATGATCAGGCTGGTGTATAGGTCAGTGCCACACACTAGATTTTGGGTGTATTTTGGTCTGTTAGAAGAAAGTGCCTCCCAAAATTTTAAAGAAAGAAAAACATATATGCACAAAAATAAGGGTTGATATGATGAAGGGATGGAATATGACTGTAAAGATGGAAATTATAAAAAATTTTATAAAAGGAATTGATAAGAAGTTGTTTGAAAAAAGAAAGAAGAGGATTTAAAAAAAAAAAAAAAGGAGAGAATGTGATCAGGCAGGAGAGTAGAACAAAGGCATACACTAGAGATTTAGGGTATATTTTGATCTGTTAGAAGAAACTATCTCAAAATTTTAAAGAGAGAACAATTTATATATATATGCCAAAAATAAGGGTAACTACTAGGAAGGGATAGAATATGACTCTAAAAATGAAACATAAAAATGTTTTTTAAAAAAGGGATTGATAAGATGTTGGTTGAAAAAGGGAAAAAGGAAAATTCAAAAAAATAAAAAAGGACAGTTAAAAAAATTTTTTTTTTTCCCATGACTAAAGAATCATGGGAAAAAAGCCGTGAATTCTATGTGCATTATTCCCCTAGCACTGGAGTTCTGCGTTCTCATTGATGGGTAAACTTGGTCTTGGCTGGCTGTTCTCACTGATCTTCTGGGGGAGGGTCCTGTTGCCATGGGTTCCCAAATGTCTTTGCTGGAGGTGGAATTGCCTCGCCCTTGCCCCGTCTGGGCTAAGTAATCTGCTCAGGTTTGCTCTCGGGAGCCTTTGTTCCCTACAAGCTTTCTGTTCAGCTTTGGAGGAGCCGAGAACTTGGGGCCCCACTCCTCAGTGAGCCCCCAGAGAAAAGCAGTCAGTCACTCCCATCTCCCCGGTCTCCAGCCGCACTCCATGCTCACTCGGCCTGTGACCGAGCGTTTCTATCTCTGACGCATGACCTCATGTGAAGTCTCCAAACCCAGCAGATCCCTGTGGTGCGCTCCTGTGCCGCTCCTCCCAGGGGAGGAAGGAGAGTCTCCCCGGATCTGACACTTGTTGGGTCCCTGCTGGAGAAGCAGTGGCCTGACTGTGCCTTGGATCATGGTTTATGGCAACCCCGAGCTGAGAGCCTGCGCCTGGGCTCCCTCTCTGCAGTCAGCTTCCCTGCTCCGATACCTGGGAGCTCTGCTGCACTCAGGCACCCCCGGTCTTTCTGTGACCCCAAGGGTCCCACAAGGGTTCCACCCCCCCGGCTTAGCCACTGGAGTGATGTCCCTCAGTGGAGCAGACTTCTAAAAGTTCCGATTTTGTGCTCCACTGCTCTATCACTTGCCAGAAGCGGCCGACGGAGGCCCCCTCCCCCGCTATCTATCCTCCCAAATATCGCCTCGGATTCATTTCTCCGCATGTCCTACCTTCCAGAAAGTGGTTGCTTTTCTGTTCAGAGAGTTGTTGCTATTCTTTTCTTCGAAAAAGACTCCTCCGCCATCTTGCTCCCTGTCTCTTGATGAAAGATTCTTGAGTAACAAGGTATACATACTGTTTTAAAGTTTAACCTTGCAAGTTACTTACTAATTAAAAAAAAGTTATTTCTACTTTGAAATAAATCTGTTAGACATCTCTTAACCAATAATCAAATAGCATTACCCATAATGGGATAATCTGACATTATTGCTTCCTGATGTGATGCACAGGGAAAGACCCAATGCCATTTACACTATATCCTTGCCAAATAAGTCTACTCAGAATTTAAACATGAGATTATAAGCAGGAAAGTCCAAGTCTGTGGGACTTTGGGTGTTGCAAAAATCTCACTCTCAGTGAAAGACAAGAAAAAAAAAAGTGATGGAGTTGCTCATGAAGAATAAAAGGACATGACAAATAACTGTAATCTATTTTATTAGATTTGACCTTTGATTAAAAATAACCATTAAAGACACTGTCAGGATAATTGGGAAAATTTGAATATTTCTTATATATTAGATAGTATTATGGCATCAATGTTAAGTTTCTCGAGAGTGATCATGGCATTGTGGATATGTAGGAGAATGTCCTGCAAAGAAGAAAATGGTCCTAGAGAGGATATTTGGAAGTAGGAACATAAAGTGATGAAATCAGTGGAACTGAAGACCTAATACTCCTAAGTATCTCTAAAATGTAAGTGGGATTTCAGATCTGTTTAAACAATGAGAAAGGGTGGACTTGAAGATAGTGTGTCTAATTTGAGTGAATGGGTGGATGAAATTGGCAAGTGTATGTACTGAGTTGAGAGATCTAAAAAACATTCATGAGGAAACCTTCATGGTACCATTAGAAAGGTTAGTCTAAAAGTCAGGAATCTAATTAGAGACAGAAATTCCAAACTGAGTTGACAGCTGAAGACATTGTGGGAGGTCAGATTTCCCAAGACAGTAGAGAATGGGATGACAATGGGGCTGAGCATAGGACATTGGAAAACATCAGCATTCCTTATCCTATTGGAAAGATAGGATCACATTCCAGCATGTCCGAGCTTCAAAGAATATGGTTTCATTTTCAGTTAGGAACACCTGTACATCAGTCAAGTCCCACCAGGAAACAAAAGTTACAGAGATGGTCTGTCTTCAGGTGGTGTCAAAAGAGTTAAGGAAACACAGAATTTGGGGCACCCAGTCTAGAATGGCAAGAGTGGGAAACCATTACCACTTTTATATCAAGGGGCACAGAGAAGAAATAATGCTCCTTGTGCCTGGTGTGAGTTGGAGCCCTGGAGAAGGGACTGCCCAGTGGGAAATTCAGACAAAGAAGAACATGCCTGCTGCCAGAGAGGCCTAACTGAAAAGTAGGAGAGGGGAGAAGAAATACCCCAATCTCTCTCACATTCACATTAAAAACATTGAGATATAATTTACATAAAATTTCATATGACATAAAACTCACCATTTTAAAGCATATAATTGAGTGGTTTTTAGTATATTCACAAGGTTGTGCAATCATCATCATTATCCAATTCCAGAACATTTCCATCATCTCAGAAAGAAACTCCATACCCAGGAAGTGCCAACTGTCTCCTTCCCCTAGCCCCTGGCAACTAACTCAATTTTCTCTCTCTATGGATTTGTCTATTCTGGACATTTCTTCATATGAATGGAATCATACAATATATGGCCTTTTGTGTCTTTCTTCTTTCACTCAGCATAATATTTTCAAATTCATCCATGTTGTAGTATGTATGTATCACTACTTCACTCTTTTTTTATGGATAAACAATATTCCATCATATGGATATACCACGTTTATCCATCCATCCATCAGTTGATGGATATTTGGGTTATTTTCACTGGTTTCCTGCTTGTACAGAGCCTCAAGGTCAACCAGGGCCAACTCAGGTCTTTCGTGAGAATGTGTATAGCTGTATGCCTAGGGTATCATCTTCTAGATTTTCCACGTGCCTGTAGACAACTCACTCTCTAGCTTTCTCTTCTAAGCATTTTGGTTGGCCTATTGTTCTCTCCCATGGTCTCAAGCAGTGCTCATATTAAAACACTAGCGGATAAATGATTTCGACAAATGCCTCTACCCCCAAAGGCTTTCAGTACTATGCAAGTTCTGAGGTGGGTGAAAAGACTTTTGAGTGAAATGTAGCTTCTTGAGTGTGTTCTACTAGAGAACTAGGAGACAGGTCAAATAATTATTATTCTTTGGGAATGAGCCTCTGAGAGTGCTCCAGCTTCATTCTGTCCTGTCAGGTACCAGGAATGCCGGATATTTCTCAAGGCTCCCACCAAGTTGGGGAATGGGGATGGGACTAGGCTAAGAGTTGCTGCTCTTACTGAGAGTCAGTTGTTTTTCTTGAATAAGTTACTGGGTTGCTACAAGCTTGTGATTAATTTCCAGAGTTCTGAAAAAAATAGATTCTGACAGTTTTTGCAACTTTTATGGGGGCTGCTTTTATGGAGGGGATTTTTTTGCAAGTCTTTATTCTACCATTTTGGAGACATTGTCTTGCACCCCTGTTTTTAATATCCTGTCCGTGGACAGGGCATAGTTGGCAGAAAATGGAATGGAGCAGGGATGAATGGTAAATCATTAGCTCACCTTGGAGCAGTAGTCAGGCTTTGACATAATACAAGATCACTGGTCAGTTGGAACCTATGTAGGACACAAATAAATCAAAGTCCTCCTTTGATACCTGTAAGTCAAAAGGAAATATAGAAATAATTTTGGTCAAGAGATCTTTTGAGTCTTTGAGACACCAATATGACCTGAGTTTCAACATCTTCTTGCAGCCCCATGCCCACTGTTTAATCCAATATCCTTACTATACTCTAAGGAAAACCTTTTTCAAATCAGCATTCTTTTTAGGAGGACTAGATAAAGAATTTTCTTCCCTTAGTCTTCCATCTCGCAGATGATCAGGTCTTATAAGAAAGAAGAAAGAAAAACATACAACCAAAATCCATATGACAGCACACTATCCCTCTATTCCAGAGCTTTATGCTGGCCATTTAAAATAAGTTCATTTTTGTAGTCAGTCTCAGAATACTCCTTTTGTCCTCAGCAGATGTGAAGAATAGCTTGACACCGTCTTATGTAAAGCAATTCTTCACAAAACTGAAGACCGTTATAAAATGTGTGGGTCTTCCATCAAATATCTTCCTCATAAAACCAATGTGACTGTGGGTAGAAAACTTCTGGCCCAGTAGGAGAGGAACTTTGATGTGGTCTGCAAATTTATCGGGTTCCAGAAAGCAATCACTAAGGTACCACTTACTCAAACCCTTTAATCTCCCTGTGCTGCTAGAATCCCACTGACTCCTGTCTCCTTCTTGATGAGGCAGGTGTGTGTGACAATGTGCATCATCCAGGTGGTGAAATTCAACCAGTGATTTTATATTCTGTGACAGGCTTAGGGTTTCCAAGCGGGGACTTTACTGCTGTATATTTGTCATAAAAGAATAATATGAAGACCCTGCTTGAGGAGGTCTGGGGAAGTTGTCTATCGATCCATGGATGCCTAGAACTCCTGTTGGGGTCTTGGATCATCCAACTACATTCATTCTACTCCTACTATGTACATTGCCACAAGAGACCTCATGAGGAAACTAGATTCCAGGCAGAGTTGCACAAAAAGACAACTGCAGACCTGGGGGCAGTGGTATAGTAGTGATATAAGCATAAATTATGGTGGCAGGATTTGACCTTGGGTTCTCAGGCAAAACTGAAATTTCTCCTTATGCAGAGTTTCTCATCCCTTCTGCCATTTTCCTTTGCTCTAGGTCCCCACTTGCTTTTGGCATCCTGATTTCCTGGAATCTCAAAAATTTGTGCCCACTTGGATTTGCTTTCCCAGTGTTAAGTTAATTAAACAGGGAGGCCATTAGATTGGGGTGGCTTTAATGTCTTAGCAGCCCATGTAAGCAAAGCAAAACCTAAGCCTGTAATGCCTAAGAAATTGAAACATAAGGATAACCAATCGTAAACAACCAACAAGTCTTTCCCAAATAATGTGTGAGTTATAGCCAATCAAATCATTTCCTTACTCTGCTTCTGTGTCTCCTCTATAAAAGCCTTTTCCCTAGTTCCCATTGGCGAGTTCTCCCAACCATTTCTGGTTGCCCAATTAGAATTGATTTTTGCCCAAATAAACCCTTAAAAATTTAATGTCTCCATTTATCTTTTAACACCAGCATACCATGTTCCAATTTTCACCCTTTCCTTCTTGACATTAAAATCTACCTATCTCACATCCTTATAGCATCAGAAAGTTAGGCTGACTACTAATATATATCAAGATGACAACCACTAAAAAAGATGACTGTTATTTCTTCTAAGTAACATGTTTGACTTTTAACAGTACCTTTCAATCTTTAACATGAAAGGGCAATCAATGAAGATTCCTGGGAGACAAACCATGAGAGACTCTTGACTCTGGGAAACAAACTGAGGGTTGCTGGAGGGGAGGTGGGTGGAGGGATGGAGTAACTGGGTGATGGGCATTAAGGAGGGCATGTGATGTGATGAGCATTGTGTGTTATATGCAACTGATGAATCATTGAACACTACATCTGAAACTAATGATGTATTATATGTTGGCTAATTGAATTTAAATAAAAAAAAAGAGAAAATTCCTGGAAAAACAGCAAGGTGCAAGAGCTGAATATTTTACGGCTACCATCCCATTCCCTTCCCCTCTGTGCCAGCTCTCCAGAGGATGCTTTAAATGCATAGTCCATTCAGTCTTCATGATAACCCTATGAAGATGGTATTATCATTTTATCATTCATAAAGATGAGTGACACAGGTAGTAAAAAGCAGAGCTGTAGTTTGAACCCAGGTCAATCTGATTTCAAAGCCTTATGTGCCTCTCCTGGGGCAGCTGCCTTGGCTGGAGGCAATTTGGACTGAATATCTCCTGCCAGGGACACTGTGGTGGGAATTCATGTACTTGGCCTCAATGCATTCTTCCCTTTTCATTCTAGTCTGATAGGTAGTCCCTTCCAACTCAGAATTCTCCTTCTTTTCTCTAATTTTTATTTCTTTTTCCGGATTTTAAAGTATTATTTTTTTCTCCCATTTTGAGGCTGAACTGACAAGAGAAACTTCAGGCCTTTCTCTTTTGGTGGCATTTGAGTTGCTCAGAGACCAGGGAGAAACAATAAAAACCACTGTTCCTTGGAAATGGTCCTTCACAAGTCTTGAAATTAGTGAATGTTTAATAGCTAGGTAGCCCAGAGTAGGGTTCTGGATCAAATGAAGGGGCATAAATAACACCGTGATCTCAATGGAAAGGTGGAAAAACACCAATATGCCCTTCTTTTCTCCTCCATATGTTGTGAGTTGTGAGACTCAAGGGAAAGACACACTGTGCCGTGAAGGGCGGGGGGAAATGTGAGTTCCAGGAATGATGTTTATGAGCACTCTGATCTTAATGAAACACCAAGTTGGGAATGTGGTAGGCATGAGCCAGGAAATTCTAAGGCCTGACTTGCGCTGCTGGAGAACAACTCCCTTCTGATTACCTGTGAACGGAGTATCCGTGACCAGGTTGGGACCACCTGGCTTCTTCTCCTACCGTGTATCCAGTTGGGCAAGAAATCCAGGGCAGGTGGTCTAGAAATAAATTATTCTCTGTCTCAGTCTCCCACATGTTGGTGAAATTTAGGCCCAGGCAAAGAAGGGATTATATGTTTGAATTTACCTATGATGATTACAGAGAAATCAAAAGCCAAATTTGGATAATAATTGCTTGCATATTAGCTGTGACTCTTCTTTCATCTACTGCTGAGTGAGGTAGGTAATTGAGTTGGCCGAAAGTGATCTTAATTTCCATGTTAGGCTTGAAGTCGTCTAGAGATAGAACTCTGGGTGAACATATGGACTGTGTGAACTTTGGTTATGTCCCCAATATCCATGCCCTCAGAATATAGGTTATTATTCTCTGTTTGCCTTTACAGGATTCTATTTCCTGATATTCTGTCTTCTCCATCATTCTCCACTACTCTTTACAAATGAACAGTATGTCCTATACTTTTAGCCTGGAGCAGAGGGAAACAAAGCCACTCAGAGATCCAAAGGAGGGTGAGGCTAGCCACTGGTGAGGACATTTGGACCCAGTGCCAGAGACCCACAGGGTGCTTAACATGTAGTTGGAATTGGATCTCAGTCCGTATTTGTTGATTTTTCACAAAATGGTGGTCTCTGGATTTCAGGTTGTTGGCAAGAACTAAATATAAGGTGTGGCAATGTGTTTGACCAAAGTTAGAATTTTTTGGTTGTGGTGAAATCTGAGGGCAAAATCAAAATCCTGTATTGCTCCCCCAACTAAAGCCACTGAAAATAGTTCCTCATTGTGGTTTCTGAGACTCAAAGAAAAGACAGCTCCAAGTGGTTTATTACACATGGTTTGGAAGGCTCATGGGCATCTAACAGCTCCCACCACATTGGATTTTGATGGGTTAAGTGTAAGTGAATCAGGAACATAAGGATTAAATTTCCTCTCCAATACACATGGGCTTTAAATGAGGGGAAAAAGGTGTTTGGGGCATAATGCATTTATTTGCCAAACCCAAACATTCAAAAAATAGTTCAAGATGTCTCAGTAAATTCAGCCAGCTGCCCAATCCCCTCTCTCATTGGAGTGCTTGTCTGCATACACATGTTGATAGGTACACAGAGAGCCATGCCTAGTCTTCTGGAACACAAGTCTCTGGTACAGATAACTATAAATTCCCAGATAGCCTAGTGATAGTTTTAGCAGTCTTTTCCCCAAAATATGAACCAAAACTCCCTCAAGCCATCTCCTCTCACCTCATGTTTGCTCAACTACACGTCCTCATGAGGTAAAGAGATTTTGTCTTGACCGAGAACCAGTGTCTTAAATATTTAGATTGAAAGCCCTTACTTTATCTCCTGTTTGCATGCAGTAGCACATTAATGACTATTGGCTGGTTTGAGGTGAGACCCATAAGTGGTGAATATGTGGCTCAGTTTCTCTGGCACTAAATCTAAACATGCTAGATTATAGAGGTTAAAGAGAGAGGAGGAAGGGGGCACAAGGATATAAAGTGTAGGCTTTGCTGGGCATCTGGTGGTGAAGACATGGAAGACAGGGTAAGAGCTATGGAGCTAGGGGGAAGTTGAAGTCCAAGAAAACTGCTGAGTCTATATGTCCTGTGGCAAGCAGATGGGAGCAAGGTTTCCACCAATCTAATTTGTTTGGGCCAATTTTAATGATGAAAAGTAGGGACGGGAATTTATTGTTTCTTTATGCCGGTCGATTGGATTATCTTAGGTTAAACTTTTTGTATTGTAACAACACACTGATCACATTAGAATCTACTGTGGTCATGTCTGGCTACCCACTGTGGTATTGGCAGGGTTTAGAGATGGAGTGGATATGGAATAGGGGGTGAAGGAGAGAGAAGATGGTTCTAAGTGATAAGCCTGCTACTGGGCAGACTGAGGTGTCAATGCTAGAGAAAGAGAAAGGGGATAAGGTGATGATGATATGCAGAGATGGTGCCTTGAAGTATCATTAGTACATATTTATTTTGCAATTGTATGCATTCTTGTGCTTGTTTAAAAACTGTTGTAATTTAAATCAAATGAATAGACAAAGCTGTCCTAAATCCTTATTTCATTTTCTAAGAGAAGTACATAGTACAGTACAAGGCATACTACAGATAAAATCTCAGTGAGTTGAATTTTGATGGTCATCTCCATTCCTGACTTTTTATTTCCCCTGGATTCTTATTCCTCCTGTTCCTTGAGATTTCCTTTATTTTTTCACTGAAACATGAAATTATGCTTCTTTAATTTTAATAGCAGTGACAAAACATTCATATTAGACCTTTATCACCCCCCAAATCTATGGATTTCCATAAAATCTTCTATATATATAGAACATTTGATGATATTTCTGTGTTGTTAATATGCACTCTAAGCTTTACAGGTTAGAAAACTCAGTCATCACTTTAAAATGGCTACTTAAATAAGACTTGATAAAATTCCTTGATTGAATTCATCCTTGAAATGCCATTTTATTCCCAAGTTCCTCTCCAAACGGAGAAAAGGAGTAGAGTTGCCATCATCCTAGTTATAGAGATTAAAGCAGAGGGGTATATATTGAACCTGAGTAAAGCTGTGGGTAATTGGTGAAGTTAAGAAGAGGAACCAGAGAAATCAGAGGGTATCAGAGAAAGGAGAGGAGAACTAGAAAGAGTCATATGGATGGTTAAGATGGAATAACTATCAAGAAGTGAGCACCAGAAGACATACAAGTAGCCAACAGACACATGAAAAAATTCTCTACGTTCCCTGGCATCAGGGAAATACAAATCAAAACCACAATGAGATACCACCTTACACTAGTCAGAATGACTAAAATTAACAAGACAGGAAACAACAAATGTTGGCAAGGATGCGGAGAAAGGGGAACCCTCTTACACTGTTGGTGGGAATGCAAGATGGTACAGCCACTCTGGAAAACAGTATAGAGGTCCCTCAAAAAGTTGAAAATAGAGCTACCCTACGACCCAGCAATTGCACTACTGGGTATTTATCCAAAGGATACAAATGTAGTGATCTGAAGGGGCACTTGCACCCCAATATTCATAGCAGCAATGTCCACAATAGCCAAACTATGGAAAGAGCCCAGATGTCCATCAACAGATGAATGGACAAAGAAGACATGCTATATATATATATATATATATATATATATATATATATATATATATAATAGAATATTCAGCCATCAGAAAAGGTAACTATGTACCATTTGCATCCACATGGATGGAACTGGAGAGTATTATGCTGAGTGAAATAAGTCAATTAGAGAAAGACAATTATCATATGGTTTCACTCATATGTGGAATATAGGAAACAGCATAGAGGATCATGAGGGAAGGGAGGGAAAACTGAATGGGAAGTCATCAAAGAGGGAGAAAAACCATGAGAGACTCAACTATAGGGAAACAAACTGAGGGTTGCTGGAGGGGAGGTGGGTGGAGGGATGGGGTAATTGATGGGCATTAAGGAAGGCATGTGATGTGATGAGACTGGGTGTTATACACACCTGATAAATTATTGAACACTACATCTGGGACTAATGATGTATTATGTGTTGGCTAATTGGATTTAAATAAAAAAAAAGTGAGCAGTGGGACAGCAAGCATTTTAACTGATAGTACATGAAAAACAGGACTCAGATCTCTGGTAGATGTAGGAATGGCTGCCAGCTGACTGCGCATATTGCTTTCCAATGAACAGGGGTCCACCTGGGAGAGGACAAAGCTGAAGTATGATAACTGGGCTTCCAGAAAACTCAGAGGCAGAAGTGACTGTTACCATCCCCTTCATTTTGGATGATAAACTTGATAATACATTTGTTAGGCTAGAAAATGATACCAAACTAAGAGGTTGGAAAAAGCAAAGGTCACAGGAATAGAAGACACAATTATAAGTGTTGTGAATTAAGAAAAAGGGCAAGAACATAGTGATCCATCTGGGGTGAAAAATCAAACTGAGTCCCCCAAGGGTCCCAAATTCTCCTCTGATCAAAATGGAATGAGAAAGCATTCTTGAAGCCCACACAACTTGATGAGTGTGTGCTAGGACCAGAAACTGTGTGGGCGTTTCAAATGTGGTATTTATTTCATGCTCAAAACACGTGAATGAAAAAGGTATTATGATTTTTTTCAATTGACCGTTGAGGATGCAGAGGTTTGAAAGGACAGGACTTGCCCAAAATAGCACAGGTCATGAGTCTCAGAGCTGGACTGGAATGTGGAGTTCATGACCACACACTCCATGTTTCTCTTACCACGCAACACTTTCATGATTTTGTGGGAAGGATATTTCTGTGTCACTACTGAACAAAATAGCTGCTCAGGGCTGTCGATTCTCTCAGACCCTATTTCTGAGTTTTATTACTGGTCCTGATACTGTCTCGTCATGTAACCATAGACAAATCACGTAGTCACCGAAGTCTCAATTGGCTGGTCTGTAAAATGAAAGCCTTGAGCTGGATCACGATCCTTGACACTGTGACATTCAGGTCTGCAAGGATCTCTGGAGTTGCTGCTCATCTGCCAACTCTGAGTCTGCAGTGTTTCAGAGGCAACAAACCAGAAAGAAAAGGACAAGAGTGCAGACTTGTTTCTGGGACAACTTGGAAGTGAGGAAGGAGGGGAACCTGTCTCTGACCTTGCCCCCACTCCTTATGGCCTCTTCAATTCTTTAAAAGTCTACTGTGAGTCTACACCCAGAGGTCCTTGTGTCAGTTACCATTCAGCCAGTTCTTCCAAGAGCTTGTCAACATGGGTTTAAAATGTTATCTTGTCCCTGGAGCACTTACTCTTGAAGAGTTGACTCTAATAAGTAGAAATTAAAGATTAAAAAAAATAAGCCAATGGATTTTTAAAAAAATTTTTTATTGTTATGTTAATCCCCATACATTACATCATTAGTTTTAGATGTAGTGTTCCATGATTCATTGTTTGTGCACAATACCCAGTGCTCCATGCAGAACGTGCCCTCCTCAATACCCATCACCAGGCTAACCCATCCTCCCACCCCCCTCCCCTCTAGAACCCTCAGTTTGTTTTTCAGAGTCCATCGTCTCTCATGGTTCGTCTACCACTCCGATTTCCCCCCCTTCATTCTTCCCCTCCTGCTATCTTCTTCTTTTTTTTTTCCTTAACATATATTGCATTATTTGTTTCAGAGGTACAGATCTGAGATTCAACAGTCTTGCACAATTCACAGCGCTAACCAGAGCACATACCCTCCCCAGTGTCTATCACCCAGTCACCCCATCCCTCCCACCCCACCCCCCACTCCAGCAACCCTCAGTTTGTTTCCTGAGATTAAGAATTCCTCATATCAGTGAGGTCATATGATACATGTCTTTCTCTGTTTGACTTATTTTGCTCAGCATAATACCCTCCAGTTCCATCCATGTCGTTGCAAATAAGCCAATGGATTTTTAAAATGTCAGTTTCACTACTATGTTTAAGAGTGGCATAGAGGAGATGGTTGTAGGAAAAGATGCAGTAATTGGATAAAGATTGCCATAATCAGACCCAAGTTTGAATCAGAGGAGGTTCAAGGAGGCCAGGAGCTTGCCTAGAGTACCTGCACATGAGCAGTTGGATGGCATACAGCTTTACCTCCCATTGACTGTTGCTCATGACCAGTTGGCCTTGTGCATCTCTCTTCTTCTTTGGCTTCTGCACCTGGCCGGTCAATTGAACCCAGAGTTCCAGATCCTGACTGTGCTACTATTTGTATAATCTTCACAAGTTACTTTGCTTCTCATCTTAGTTTTCTCATCTGTCAAATAGGGTTGTTTTGAGGATTAAGTCAGATGGTTTTGTAAAGCACCCAAAGTGGTACCTGCCACAGGCAAGGCATGCAGGGGAGTGGTTAAGAGAATTGAGTCTGGCACTAGGCAGTCTGAGGTAGAGCCTAGCTTCCTCCATTTACTAGCTCAATGAATGCGAGCAGCTTACTTAACCTTCCCATGCCTCAGTTTACTCAACTGCAAAGTGCTGCCAGTAAAGACATCTCCCCCGTTGAGGTGTCAAGGGTAAATGGGTTACAATGTAGTGCAACAGCATCTGGTTCCTAGGACCTGGTGTGAACTTGTCTACTCTCACTGCTGTTATTATGATGGTTTGCCTCTGCACTCTATTCTCTGGTGGAAAAACTGCCAGTTTGTCCTCACTCACATCTAGCCTACACTCAACCTGCTACAGGCAAAGCCCACTTTGTTTTGTTCTGTTCATATGACAAGAAGATAAACAATGACTGAATGATTTGAGGTCTCCCTGTCTTCACAGTTGGAGGAGTCAGGAGAAAAGTTCTGAGCTTTTTGCTTGTGGGAGACCATGGATGACTCAGTGTGTAGGAGCCCAAAGTTGTCCCCATTCCCACTCCTACCTGGACATGAGCTGCAGAAAGGGAGGCTCCAGGGGTTCCCACCACACTCTGGGTTTGCTGTTTGCCTCCTCAGAGCACCCATGTTGATTTAAATCATAGCTCTGCAGCGGGGGCACAGCTCCTGGGGTATCCCAAAGATCCCGGCTGAGCCAGGGTGGGGGGTTGGGGGGGGTGGTTCTGAGCTGGAAGAATGCACCATTTAAGAAACCAGGCAACACCCACAGAGGGTCCTGACCTGGGGCGCAGAGATCCCCAGGGAGCCAAATCACCAAACAGCGAGTTGCTCATAAATATGTGTAGGGGGTGGGAGGCAGAAGAAACCAGTGAAATCTGTAGACATTCCCTGCCAACCTCACATCATCACACAGGAGGATATTTCTGTGTCACTACTGAACAAAATAGCTGCTCATGAGCAGTTGGATGGCATACAGCGCTGCAGGCTCTCTGCAGGGTGAGTGTGATGCGAGTGTGTGCAGGCGTGCACGCGCATGCACGCACACACACACGCACACACGCGCACATTCATTCTATAATGACCTCCACGGAAAACTCCTCCGCCATCCTTCCCATCCGCAGTGTTGGAGCAATTAGGTAGGACTTGGGCAGAATGATTCATGCTTCAATAAATTCAATTTCAACAAAACATAATTATAGTGAGTCACCTAATCGCAGCTGTAATCACGGCCCGCCCCTCCAGAAGTCAAAACAGTTGAGGGCATTCAGCAAGGGCGTCTGTTCCCTCATTATGACTGAAGTTTGCATCTTTTGCCAAGCAGCTATACTTGGGACTACAGTTCCTTTCTAATTTTTTAAATTACGGAATATTTCAGACATATATCAAGGTGTAATGCATACCCTAGTGAATACCCTTGTATGCGCCAAGCAGCTGAAAAAGAAAATGTTACAAATATGCTTGAATCCCTGATCCTATCCCTCTATTTGTCAGTAGAGACAACGGTATTTGCTTTTGGCATTTATCATTCCCATTGCTGCCTTTATATATCTACTCTCACTCTGTGTGTAGCCTTAAAATCACATAGCATTGTTTTCATGTATTGAGTGTTATTTTTAAAAAAGCTTTATTTATTTATTTATTTATTTATTTATTTATTTATTTATTTATTTGAGTGAGGAGAGGCAAAGGGAGAGGCAGAGAGAGAATCTTAAGCAGGCGTGCAGCAGACACAGGGCTTGATCTCAAGACCCTGAGATCATGACCTGAGTGGAAATCAAGATCTTTACTTAACTGACTGAGCCACCCAGGCACCCCTTGAGTGTTAACTAAATGGCATCATTTGTGTATCCTTCTGCAACTTGGTTTCTTTGCTTAACTTTTTGATATTTTTTATATTGAACATGTATCTCTAGTTTTCTCATATTAACTGCTGTTTAGAATTCCATATACAAGTACATCAAAATGTATTTTTTATCCATTCTCCTCTTGATGGACATTTAGTTTGTTTCTCACACTTTCTACTACAAGAGATATTTGCATGAATATCCTTACACATGTTTCCTGTGCTCACATGTGAGTTTCCCTAGGGGTATCCCAGGAGTGGGGTTGCCACTTATTGGGTATCTGCCTTGTCAACTTTAGATGCTGCCAAATTGTCCTCTAAAGTTTGCATATCCACCAGAAGTTTAGAAGAGTTTCTGTTGTTCCTTGTTTTCTCACCAGTACTTGATACTGTCAGACTTTTAATTTTTGCCTATTTGATAAGTGTGAAACATTTCTTCATATAGTTGTAGTTTACTTTTTCTTAATTCTTGCTGAGATCAAGCAGCATTGCATAGGATGAGGAACCATTCAAATGTCTTCTTTTGTGAACTGTCTGCTCGTGTATTTTGCCCCTTGTCTATTGTTTATCTTTTGGGGAGGTTTTTGATAATACATTAAATCTGTTTCAAATGTGGTAACTTATAATTTCTGTTTCTTTCCTTATCCATTTTAATAAGTTGTATTTTTCAAGAAATTATTCCTTTCATTTAAGTTGTAAACTATGATGGTATAAAGTAGTTTCAAAGTTCACTTATTTATTTATTTTTTTTAAAGATTTTATTTATTTATTTGACACAGAGAGAGACAGTGAGAGAGGGAACATAAGCAGGGGGAGTGGGAGAGGGAGAAGCAGGCTTCCTGCTGAGCAGGGAGCCCAATGCGGGGCTCCATCCCAGGACCCTGGGATCATGACCTGAGCTGAAGGCAGATGCTTAACGACTGAGCTACCCAGGAGCCCCATATGTTTTTAATGTCTGTAGGATTTGTGGTAATAACCCATTTTTTTTTTTATTCCTGACAGTGGTGACATGTTTTCTCTCTCTTGTGAGTTTAACTAGGAATTTGTTGATTTTGTTTTGTTTTTCAAAGAACCAGCTTTTGGCTTTTTTTTCTTTATAAATCATTTTCACATTCATTGATTTCTATTTTTATCCTTATTTCATTCTTTCTACTTTGGGCTTACTTTGCTCTTCTTGGTAGAGCTTGCTAAGGTAGATTAGGTCATTGTTTTCAGACCTCTCTTTTTTTTTTTTTTGGTATTTATTTATTTATTTATTTATTATTATGTTATGTTAATCACCATACATTACATCATTAGTTTTTGATGTAGTGTTCCATGATTCATTGTTTGCGTATAGCACCCAGTGCTCCATTCAGTATGTGCCCTCTTTAATACCCATCACCAGGCTAACCCATCCTCCCACCCCCCTCCCCTCTAGAACCTCAGTTTGCTTTTCAGAGTCCATCGTCTCTCATGGTTCATCTCCCCCTCCGATTTCCCCCCCTTCATTTTTCCCTTCCTACTATCTTCTTTTTTTTTTTTTTAACATATAATGTATTTGTTTCAGAGGTACAGGTCTGTGATTCAACAGTCTTACACAATTCACAGCACTCACCATAGCACATACCCTCCCCAATGTCTATCACCCAGCCACCCCATCCCTTCCACCCCCCACCACTCCAGCAACCCTCAGTTTGTTTCCTGAGATTAAGAATTCCTCATATCAGTGAGGTCAAATGTAGTGATCTGAAGGGTATGTGCACCCCGATGTTTATAGTAGCAATGTCCACAATAGCCAAACTATGGAAAGAGCCAAGATGTCCATCGACAGATGAATGGATAAAGAAGATGTGGTATATATATATATATATATATATATATATATATATATATATATATAATGGAATATTAGGCAGCCATCAAAAGGAATGAAATCTTGCCGTTTGCAACAATGTGGGTGGAACTGGAGGGTATTCTGCAGACCTCTCTTCTTTTGCACTTAAATCTATGTTTTGCTCTGAGCACTACTTTAGCTACATCTTGTATTTTCTTATTGTATTTTCTTTATCATTCAGTTCGAAGTATTGTCCAATTTCCTTTGTGATTTTGTATTTGACTCAATTATTTAAAGGTATGCCATTTAATTTTCAAATAATTGTATTTTCTTAGATATCTTATTATTGATTCATTGTGATTATAGGATATGATCCACATGATTTCAGTCCTTTTGAACTTATTGACATTTGTTTTATACCACAGAATGGATGGAACTAGAGGGTTTTATGCTAAGTGAAATAAGTCAATCAGAGAAAGACAATTATCATACAATTTCACTCAGATGTGGAATTTAAGAAACAAAACGGAAGAGTATAGGGGAAGGGAAGGAAAAATAAAATAAGATGAAATCAGAGAGAGAGACAAACCATAAGAGACTCTTATCTCTAGGAAACAAACTGAGGGTTGCTGGAGGGGAGAGGGGTGGGGGGATGGGGTAACTGGGTGACGGGCATTAAGGAGGGCACTTGATGTAATGAGCATTGGGTGTTATATGCACCTGATGAATCATTAAACTCTACCTTTGAGACTAATAATACACCATATGTTAATTAATTGATTTTAAGTGAAAAAAAAAAGATTAATTTGAAAAGAAAAAACAAAAGGAATGTGTATTTGGATAGAATTCTATAAATGTCAATTAGATCGGGGTGTTAATAGTGATGTTTATGTCTTCTAATTGTTTTATCATTGATCAGAGAAGGGTGTTAATACCTACTATGATTATGGAATTGTCTGTTTTTTTTCCCTATAATTCTATTAAGTATTGATTCATGCAGATTTCTTATTAGGTGTAAACACATTTATAATTATTGTCTTCCTTGTGAATTGTCCCTTAAAAAATTTATCCTTTCCCTGTCCATTTTTGCCATTGTAACCGGTGTAAGGTGGTAGCTCATTGTGGTTTTGATTTGAATTTCCCTGATGGCTAATGATGATGAACACTTTTTCATGTGTCTGTTAGCCATTTGTATGTCTTCTTCAGAGAAGTGTCTTTTCATATCTTCTGCCCAATTTTTGACTTGATTATTTGTTTTTTGGGAGTTGAGTTTGAGAAGTTCTTTATAGATCTTGGATACCAGCCCTTTATCTGTAGTGTCAGTTGCAAATATCTTCTCCCATTCTGTGGGTTGCCTCTTTGTTTTGTTGACTGTTTCCTTTGCTGTGCAGAAGCTTTTTATCTTGATGAAGTCCCAAAAGTTCATTTTTGCTTTTGTTTCACTAGCATTTGGCAATATATCTTGAAAGAAGTTGCTGTGGCTGATGTCAAAGAGGTTACTGCCTATGTTCTCCTCTAGGATTTTGATGGATTCTTGTCTCACATTGAGGTCTTTCATCCATTTTGAGTTTATCTTTGTGTATGGTGTTAGAGAATGGTCTAGTTTCATTCTTCTGCATGTGGCTGTCCAATTTTCCCAGCACCATTTATTGAAGAGACCGTCTTTTTCAATTTTTATAGTATCTTTTTTTTTTTTTTTTTTTTAAAGATTTTATTTATTTATTTGAGAGAGAGAGAATGAGAGACAGAGAGCATGAGAGGGAGGAGGGTCAGAGGGAGAAACAGACTCCCTGCTGAGCAGGGAGCCCGATGTGGGACTCGATCCCGGGACTCCAGGATCATGACCTGAGCCGAAGGCAGTCGCTTAACCAACTGAGCCACCCAGGCGCCCCTATAGTATCTTTTTTTGTATGTAAGTTTTACATTTATTTTAATGGAGGTGAATGTATCAGTCCTCTTTAAAGTTATTGCTCCAAACTTCTTGCTAGAAGTTTGCCTTCCCAAAGGCAAGGGAAACAAAGGCAAAAAGGAACTATTGGGACTTCATCAAGATAAAAGCTTTTGCACAGCAAAGGAAACAGTCAACAAAACCAAAAGACAACTGACAGTATGGGGAAGATATTTGCAAGTGTCTTATCAGATAAAGGGCTAGTATCCAAAATCTATAAAGAACTTATCAAACCCAACACCCAAAGAACAAATAATCTAATCAAGACATGGGCAGAAGATATGTACAGACATTTCTCCAAAGAAGACATCCAAATGGCCAACAGACACACGAAAAAATGCTCCACATTCCTTGGCATCAGGGAAATACAAATCAAAACCACAATGAGATACCACCTTACAGCAGTCAGAATGGCTAAAATTAACAAGTCAGGAAATGACAGTTGTTGGCGAGGATGCAGAGAAAAGGGAACCCTCTTACACTGTTGGTGGGAATGCAAGCTGGTGCAGCCACTCTGCAAAACAGTATGGAGGTTCTTCAAAAAGTTAAAAATAGAGCTACCCTAAGACCTGGCAATTGCACTACTAGGTATTTACCCCAAAGATACAAATGTAGTGATCCGAAGGGGCACCTGCACCCCAATGTTTATAGCAGCAATGTCCACAATAGCCAAACTATGGAAAGAGCCCAGATGTCCATCAACAGATTAATGGATAAAGAATATGTGAGATATATATATATACACACATATATATGTATATATATATATAATTGAATACTACTCAACCATCAAAAAGAATGAAATCTTGCCATTTGCAGTGACGTGGATGGAACTAGAGGGTATTAGGCTAAGCTAAATAAGTCAATCGGAGAAAGACAATTATCATATGATTTCACTCATATATGGAATTTAAGAAACAAAACAGAGGAGCATAAGGGAAGGGAAGGAAAAATAAAAGATTGGCAGCCAGAAAGCATTTCAAAGGATTGGTTTATACTTGGCTAAAAAAAACTGGTAGTTGTGATGTACTTAATCCTTCAGCTCTTTTGACTTTGCAATAGGTAGCCTATTCAGAACCTGAACTGACTGTAATGATCAGGTACTCTAGGGCTGCACATATGTTGCCTGAATGTTTAACCTAGTATTTTCTTTCTTGTTGCAAGAAAGGGTTAACACAAAATTCTTACTCTGCCCAGTGATCACTGAAGGAGTAAAAGATTCAAAAAGCTTTTAGCTTGTATGTACTTTGTACCAAAAAGCTAGTTTGAGAAATCTGAGAAATACACTATTTAATTTTTATTTTTGCCAAATTGTCCTTAGAGTGTAACAGCCTCTCCTAAACATACATAGATTGGAATCTTTGTTTTTATTTTCTTGGTAGGCAAAATTCTCTCCAATACCTTTATATGATCTACAAATCCTCTTTGTCTTCTCCAGACTGTACTCTAGGGCTGGAAATGGGCATATCCCTTTGTTTATTTTCTTTTTATTCTGAATTCAAAGCACTGAGAACCATCCCCCCCACTCCACACACACTCCTCAACATGAAAATGGGGTGAGGTCTCCTAAGCCTTCCATTGGATCTTTCCTTGGCCATTCTTGGACAGTCAACAGTTATCCTCTTTAATGGTCACAGGCACAATATACTGCTGGGCTGGCCCATGGACTATAAAAAATGACAGAAAATATGAAAACTGTAGGTTTTGACTTTATTATGTCACCTCTCTGTCTTCTATAATTTTTGCCTTCAGCTGCCTTAGGTCAGCATGGCTATAGACTGAAAGAAGTGCTCCACAGGAGAAAAGCACTGGACCAGGGGCATGACGTACTAAGAGCTAGACACCTCAGTCAAACCATTTTTCTGGTTCTCAGTTTTTTTGTCAGCCAAAATCAGGGGTCACAATGCTGATTAGGGTTAGTCATTTAGGGTAAATGAGATAAGCAGGCCTGGTTGGTTCTTTGATGCCCTAGAGTTTATTTCCCCCCTATGACACCAGTCTAAAGAGGAGTGCCAAACTTTGATCATTGCCACGGGACTGAGGTCCAAAGTGTTTCCAGATCTGGTTTTTCTAGAGCTGTAGTTATATGAATTTTTAAAAAGGAAATATCTCAATACCTAAGCATTGGCAACTAATTCAAAAATTTAAAAATTAAACTTTCTGTGGCCCTAGCAAAATATGTCTCAATCCCTGGGTCACCAGTTGTAACCTCTAGACTAAATGGTATTTAAAGTCTCTTCCAGTTCCGAAATTTTATACTTTAATTATCCAAATGGTCTGAATTGAAGGCAGAACTGGTGTTTGAATGTGAGGAAGATTTTCCTGGCACCCAGTTCTTATATTTTGAAACAGGTGACCAAGGGAAATTGTGAAATGTCCTTCAAGTGATCTTGAAGAATAAGAGACACCTCCTTCTGTCTGGAATTAGTTAGGAGCAGTTGCCAGGAGGGGATGGATATGTTCTCTCACAATTCTTCTCAGTTTAGATGTTGTAAAAACTGCATTTTGTGAGTTTTATTTCAAGTGTCCTCAGGTCCTTTTAGGGGAGGGAAGAGGTGGTAGTTTGGTTTCTGATTCGCAGGGCCTCTCCCTTCTCAATTCCTGGAATCATCCTGGGGAACTCTGTAAGCCAAAATTAAAATTTTGGTTTCTAGCTTCCCTTCTAAGGTTTAGATTAGGTTTCATAACTTGGAACTGAAATCAGGGCAGTAGTTGGAGTGTGGATGAAAATGTCTACAGCTCAAGTGGTCTGCATATTAATGAAAAGCAGAGAGGGTAATAAATAAAGGTGGAGATGAGTGATGGCAAAGATAAGAGACTTTTAACCTCACTTCATTTTCACTACAGTTCAGTCCTTAAGAAAATTGATCCTGATGACCTCCATCCATTTTCCTATGGATTAAAAACACCTAGGAAACACACAGACATCTTTTACACACTTAGTGTGCTCAAGCCCAGAGTCAGCAGTTCAATAAGCAGAATTCGGTGTAGTTACTGATTGTATCAGGTAAGTCCTAGGGTCTCTTATTCCACAGTAACCACAGCAAAATAAATATTCCACCGCCCTTTGGAAGAATCAGAAGATAGACGCCAGAAAGAAAGAAAGAACATACACATATTTAGTTATTAATCAAATCTATTTTGACAGCACAATGCATATTAACTGGGGAGAGGAAGTTGAGTGAAGCCCAGAGAAGCAAGCTTGGCCAAGGGTCCACTTTCATGTATAAATGAGTAACACGGATCATTGACTGAACCCAAGTGCTTTTGACTGCTAGATGGGAAGATAGGGCTGTCTGAGTTGGGAATTCTCTCCATCACCACTACCATCCCCAAAATTTAAGTACTAATTTTGTACCTACTAAGGTGGGTGAGGGGCAAAAAATCTACTTAGATTCTATATGTGGTGGCCACTTGTCTGCTTCTTCAACATCAATTCTCCCTTCTATGACACCATGGTGAATTTCCTCTAGGGTACCACTCCTCCAGAAGTGCATGCAGTCTTAGTGGGCCTGTCAGTCAACTGGCAAAATGATAAATGGTTGGATCTAAATAGCAAAAACCAGATTTGCTTTGAGGAATTTGAATAAATGGAGTGACAAAAAAGAAGTCCAGAGTTCATCCTGACAGAGCATCCTGAAGAGACAGTTGATTTGTTCCCTAATGCTATTCTGAGCCCTGTCCTTTTCTGAGGTCTGGTAGTTCATTTTTTCCAGTGACTCACAGAACTATCCCATAGCCTTAAGAAAAATCTTACTTTATATTTAAGTTAGCCAATCATTTCTGTTGCTTGCAATCCAGGAAACTTAACAAGTATGTCAAACATCTTCCTTGTGATCTCACCAGCTGAGAGCTGATGGTGAAGAAAAAAGATAATCTATTGATAAATCATTAGAATTAGTAAGGGATTTGATGAGGTTACTATATCCAAATTCAATATACAAAAATCAATTGTATTTCTATATACTAGCAAAAAATCATTAAGAAATAAAATCAAGAAACATATACCATTTATAATAGCATAAAATATCAAATACTTGGAAATAAACCAAGGTTGCTTGAGGGGAGGTTGGTGGGAGGGAGGGATAACCGAGTAATGGGCATTAAGGAGGGCCCTTGGTGTAATGAGCACTGGGTGTTATATGCAACTGATGAATTACTAAATTCTACCTCTGAAACTAATAAAAAAAATATCAAATATTTAAAGTAAATGTAATGAGTCTATATGTATACAATCCCTATATAGACATTTATAGAATATTATTGAAACTAAAAAGGCTAAATACATAGATTTTCTTTTTAAGCTGCTAGTTTGAGAGATTTTTGAAACAGAATCTCAGAATTGACACAGTCAAGTTCATTTTTTTTTTTGCAGATAAGGAAAACAAAACTAGAAGGATAAAACAGCCTATTCAAGTTAGGCCAGAAAGACCTGAAGTAGCCCACTACTACCACTGGCTCGCTGCCCTGGGCTGCCAACTGGGCATCCCTGCAGTTGGGGCTAGACCATACTCCTTGTCTCCAAGGGCCAATGCTTAATACTGGCTTTGAGTTGGCTCTACCACTTTTCTCAGGGCATTCTAGCAATGAGGTGTCTGTCTTCTTTCTCTCCATCTTTCTTGAATATTCTAGTACCCATGAAAAATCGACAGGATGGACTCACTATGAGATTGTCTGCCTGAATTAGGCATGTAAATCCACGTTGATTTCCGGGGTTGGCAATCTGCAGTTCTTCTCTTTGAAAGTAGCAGGTCGTCGCTGGGATACTCATTCATTTCACGTAGCTCAAGGGACCACAACCCAATAAGAGGCATCTTTTCATTACATTTTTCCACTTTCTGGTCACAGACATTGTATAAACTCCCATTTCTTCTCTTCCATGTGGAATAACCAGACTTCAGTAACCAAACTCAGACCAAGAACTGCAGTTTCCTCCCAACCCCCATGCTTGACTTTCCCTCTGCTGTTTTTTCCTCTCTTCCATGGGTTATTTTTTCCAACTTGGGAGACAAGGAGAATGTGTATCCCAGGTAAAACGAGGAGGGAAGGGAGGAGCCATGGCACAGACACATCAAAAGAGCCCTTTGTACTCAGGGCACATTATTCCTGGAATCCAATCAAGTGCCCAAAAACCCAACCAAGCTTTTCAGACAGCACAGAAACCAGTCATGCAGGCCTCTTGGGCTTTGCTTTTTTAAAGCTTTATAGGGTACACTGAATTATTTGGTTGGGTCTTTTCAACCGTGTGACATTTGGGTTTTCAATGGCACAAATGGAGTTGATCATTAATTATTTGGACGCTTTAATTAAAAAAAAAAAAACCAACTTCAGTGTGGATTTATGAGGGTCTGCTGGGGGGCAAGGACAAGGAGGCCTTTAGTGATTCCCTCATTTGAATGAGAGTGAGGGTTGGGAAGGTCTAGAAAGGAACACTATAGAATCATCTTCCGAGAAGGTCTTAAACCTGAGTGAGGGTTTATTTGAGGGAGGAGAGGCCTACAATGAAGAAAATGGAAAAGACACAAGGGAACAGAATCCTGGGACCTGCCAAATGCATTGGGGCAGGGTGTTTAATAAAAATCAATGGTGTAGCAGGGAGCCATTGGGGGCTCCTGA
This sequence comes from Phoca vitulina, assembly GCF_004348235.1. Taxonomy (NCBI): domain Eukaryota; kingdom Metazoa; phylum Chordata; class Mammalia; order Carnivora; family Phocidae; genus Phoca; species Phoca vitulina. The sequence continues at coordinate 19,844,817 of NW_022589704.1, forward strand.
ATCAATACCTTTCACATAAAAGCTAGAAAGTCCAATGGATTGGGGTGGGGGAAGGGCTGATTTCTGGAACATTTGATTAACTTAACCAGAGAGGGGAATTTGTCAGTGGAATGTTGAATGTCCAGAGGGACATGGTCAGTCTCTTCTGGTTTCAGAACAGTGAGGTAATGAGGGCATCACGTTTGCTCTCTTCCTTTTGGTGGGATGTTCTGCAACCTTGCTTTCTTCTTTAAAATGGATGTGTGTCCTGCTTGAGTCTCACACACTCTCCATTCCTGAAATCCTGAAAAGGCTCTCATATTCCCAGAGGATTCCACTCCTCGGTGCCTCTCCATGAAGGCACCTCATCTCAGTGACAATCTCGGGTGGGTTTGGAGAACATGGGAAAGGAAATAAGCTCTTCTCCAGAGATACCAGGAACTCCCATTTCTTCACCTCTTGTATCCAGGAGCCTCAGGAAAAAGAGACTCAGCACATTTTAAAAATGCTGATGAAAAGTGCTATTCCTTGACATCGCAGTGCACAGCCATACCATATGTGGAAAAGAAACACAATGATTTGTGTGCATCTCTTTGCTGAGTTCCCCACTTGAATTTTTAAAGCCCCTGCCTCTAGTCAAAGTAATTCAATATAAAGAAAAAAAAAATCACAAAAAACTTGGATGTCCCTGATGTCTTTCCTTCTAAAATGCACAAAATTATTTTAGGAATTGTTCCTATGGTGCCAGTATTATTTATCCCATTTTGCAAAGGAAAGAAACTGAGTCTGAAGGAACTCAAGCAACATGCCAAAAGTTATAAAATGTTAGTGGGCTGGAATTTTGGCCTTTTGGAAACAAGCATTTCTCATAAAAGACGTCACAATCTTATCCACGGGATTATAGAACTAGGCTATCCAGATGGTGTTTCAGGAAGAAATCCAGAGCATTTACAAATGGGTTATTTGTTTTTCTTTACAGCTACTTCCATGCAAAGTATGCATCCATTTTAGAGAAGAGAGAAATGAAATTGATCCAAATGTTTTGTAGTAAGTCTGTCTGAGGTGTAGTGGTGGTGGTGTTCGTTCTGTCCCAAGTTAAGGTCTGGAGGGGTCATGAAAGACTGAAGGTAAACCTGGCTGAAGTTGATATTTGAAAGTAAAATGAGAGAATGACTGAGAAGTATGATATGATGGACCCGCTCAACATGAAAGCAAAGGTGAGATTTAATGCCTCCTCCCAACCTCAGAAGATCAAGTTGGAGGGGAAAGTGTCTGGGGGGAGGAGTCCAAAGCCCAAGAGGAAGGGTGGGGCCACAGCTTTCACCCCTGCAGGTAGAGAGAGGAGTGGGCCATTGTTCCAGGAACTTGTGGGCTCCCCAGGAGTGTTATCTACCTCAATCAGTCAGGGAAAACAAAGGGACATCACCGGTAGGTTTCAGCAAGAAAAGTACAAATACATGGTCTGGAGAATGCGTTTTACCTCGGTTTTCCTTACAGAGAGAGGCAGGGGCTTCACTTGGGTGTGGGGTGGGGGGGTATAGTGATTGAGAGAGGTTAAGCATTCCAGGTGACACTGCCCAGGCTCAAGGCACCCACCAGTTTTCATTCCACAGTATATGGGTAAAAGCCAGTCATACTATTGTATCTGTACCTAAATTTAAGATACTATATTATGATAAAGTTTTATATTATTTCTAACTCAGGACTTATAGGTTTCAACACATTTTGGGGCTGTCTGGCGATGAAAGATAAGACCTGCTACATAAGTGGTATTTATCTGGGGACTCAAATCCTGAAACAGGACCACTGCATGTAATGTAGCTCTACATGGAAACTTCTTTCCCCTGGTCTTTACCTAATAGACTCATCTTCTTCATTCTTGTCTCAGCTCAGTGTCACCTCCTCAGAGATGCCTTCCTTTACCCCTAGGTCTACATAAAGTCTTCATGTAAGGTCTCTCCAAGTGTTCTGTAATTTCCTTCAGAGACCTTATCACCTGAAAAAGTAGTTACAAACTGATAAGCTATTTAATCCCTTTTTCTGGTACTGGGTAGTAAGGTCCTTGAAGGCAAGGACCATGTCTGTAATGCGTGCTTGTAATGCTTCCACTGTCGAGCAATATTTGCTGAATGAAGGAATGAACGGTCGTGTCAGGAAATCTGAGATTTAGTCTGGATTCTGCCACTGTCTGCCTGAGTGGCTGTGGCCTTTCTTGGCTCAAGTGTCCTTATCTGTTAAATAATGCTGTCAGAATTGATATACTAAGGACCCTTGTAACAACACTCTCTATAATCCATTGTAACACCCCCTGTGGTTGGGTCCTTCTTGGGCAGCTCCTTCAGCTCTTTCATTCACCCCCAAATAATCTCAACTCCCCAACATATTAATGACAAGGAGTATTTTCCTGTTGATTCTACAGCTCTCTTGGAAGATACTACAGCTCACAACTCTTACCGCTGTACTCCCCAAGTTCCTATTTGACATTTCTTCTTGATTCGATTTTCAACTCTCCTGCTGTTTCTCCATTCCTGGGCTTCTCTCCACTCTCTGAAGCCTCCCAAAGTTCTCTCTTTTACTTAGAGCAGTTGCACACTTGCCTACGCACCCTTCTCACTCAGCTGCCTCAGGGCACATGGTTGTTGCTCCTCAGATGTCTAGCAAACTGGCTGCATCTCAACTTCACTGTGTGTTTCCTTTTTTTTTTAAATTTTATTTATTAGAGAGACAGTGAGAGAGAGAGAGAGAGCAAGCATGAGTGAGGGGAGGGAGAGGGAGAAGAAGAATCCCTGCTGAGCAGGGAGCAGGACCCTGGGATCATGGCCTGAGCTGAAGGTAGACGCTTAACTGACTGAGCCACCCAGGTGCCCCATCACTGTGTGTCTGTGTGTTTCTTTCCAACTCCACATTCAGTGGCGTTGTGTTGGTAGCTTAAGTCAGCCACGGTGGGAGGACTTACTACAGAAATTGGCAAATGCTATAAATCAGGGATTTTCTCTCTTGGAGAACTCGTTGTTACATAGTACTGGCACACCACTCTCTGAACTCCTCCAGCCAGGTTATCACCTAGTTTAGGAAGTTGGTTGAACCCAAAGACCCTTCATCATTACACTTATATATAGTTTTTAATTCCTCATGGTCTAGGCAGAGTAGTAGGAGCTGAGAAAGGTTCATATAAAATGTTAGCTGTATTAGTCAGGGTCCCTCCAGAAAAACATAACCTATGCCAGATAGGTTAAGAGAGGAACCTTAATATGGGAAACTAGCTACATATTAGGGTTAATAGAACTAAAAGGGCACATGGGTGAAGCAAGCCCTAGATTAGCAGGATGCCACTATTACCTCTAGGGCTGGAGTGATGGGGAGGGGAGGTGGTGTTACCAGAGTTTAGAAGCTAGAATTGTAGAGGGAGAGCGTTACTGGTGGAAGTGGGACCCCAAAGGAGACTAAGCTGCTGTTGGGATGTCTCCTAAAATATGGAATGAGGGGAGTACCTGGGCTTTTTCCTTCCCCCAGGAAGGAAATTGGTCAACCTTAATTAGAAGCCAGTTGGAATGAAGTTTGGGAAATGTAGCAAACAGGGGTCAGCCCCCTATAATGCAGAACAGGACAGAGCAGACCTGGCAATGAATCTGATGATAAACAGGAAAATCATCATCCTAATAACTCATCATACTCTGGATAATAATATCCCTAAAGGGACATCTAGTACCTTCAAGGTTACAGCCAGTCACATGGCTTTCCTAGAGTCCCAAAGTCAAGACTCACTCTATGAACCCAAATAATTCCCTTGAGTCTGGCTCCCAAAACCATTCTACAGTGAAGATAGATTAAGATCCGAAAACTCATTGTAAGATACTGACAATCCTAATATAGCTTCATGACTGCAAGAACCAGGGACAATCACATTTGTGGAAAGACAGAAGTTTTCCCATCTTTTATTAGTGGAGCTGAAATAGAAATGACTAGAGACATTCTTCTACCCCCATCTTCCTTTTCTTTATTTGTTTCTTATTTTCTAAGAATCCAGGCGCTGTACCAGATACTGAGGTTACAAAGGTGTTTTAGAACTTGTCTTCAGAGAACTTACAGCATGGATGGGAAGCAGATAATCACAGGCAGTGGCCAAAGGGCCTGGGCAACGCTGGATTCATGGACTAATCCTAAAGAAATAAAAACTTCTGCTTCTTGGTCTGCTTTCACCTGGGCTGACAACAGGGGCAGATCATGGGTCGCTGGGGTTCTTCTTAGCAGCTTCAGTGGCTCCCTGGTGCTTGGACACTTTGGAGTTAATCCCTTTCTTCTTCATGTGAGGCTCATCTTCCCCTGAGGATATTTCTACATTTGCCTTTTAGTAAATACTCATGCTTTTCCACTTGGCTCTCTGCTCATCTTCCCATAGGGGGATAGTGTCAGCTTCTTGTCTCTTGTATTGCCAGTGACTATAACTCTAGTGTGCTATCAGCTCAGTAAATGTCAGATTTCTTCCCTGCCTGCAAGATGAGTTTTACTTTTGGGCCTAGATGGGGCTGGGCCCAGTGATGTGTTGAACTGTGTCTGTGTTGTGGCATGTTCCTGCCAACACGCTCCCAGAATTGGGGCCCCTTGTCATCTCTGTCATTCCGGCTTATCAAGGGATGCCAGAGTTAGTCAGTGCTTCCCACTCAGCTTGGACCTCTAGTCTGTGCCCTCCTAGAAGATCAGACACAGAGAACAAGAAATGCGGAGGGTAAATGTGAGACTGTGAAAATGAGAGAATAGGGATAGAAAGAGAGAGAGAGAGAGAGAGGCTCTTTTCTGCTGCCATGGTGGCAATGGCACATACTGGAGAGAGGAGGGATATGTAAAGAGGATTCAGAGGAAGTTCTCTGTGTGTTCTGAATTTCCAGTGGGAAAACACCTGTGCAGTTTCTTTAGAGAAACTCAAAGAACGGGGTGCCTGGGTGGCTCTGTCAGTTAAATGTCTGCTTTCAACTCAGGTCATGATCTCAGGGTCCTGGGATCGAGCCCTGTGTCGGTTGTCCTTCTGCCCCTCCCCCTGCTCATGCTCGCTCTCTCTTTCAAATAAATAAATAAAATCTTAAAAAAAAAACCAAACAAACTCAAAGAACAACATGTATAATTCAGTTTTGTGATTTGGGGTACTTTCACTTTTGGAGGTGGGATTCCAAGAAACTTAGCTATATTCAGGATACATTCCAAGGTTGTTGAATTACCTGATGTTCAAATTACGAGCAGCTCTGAGCCCCTGCAGAAGCCTAGTGCATGAGGTGATGGACAGAGCCCTGGATGCAGTGCAGGAAGATGTGTTGGCTCCTTCCTTCCCACGTGTTTGTGCTCAAGCAAGACACTCATCATCTTCTCATCAGTGTCCTCATCTGCATGAGGCTATGATGAGTATCCTGGCCAATTTACTCAGGTCTGTTGGGAGGCTTGGCCAAGGTCGAAGCACTTTATAAATTGGAATGTATTATAGCCATGCAAGGGGATATTATTTAAATGACATTTCCTGGTAGGGTGCAGCTGCCTTCCACAAAGTGAGGATCAGCTTACTAAAGCCATCCTAGTAGATGAAATGGTCCCTACTCCCATCTTCTATTTTTCTTTTTACTACATTAGGAACACAACCCTCAGGGCTTATAGGTGATAATTGCTAAACAGTGCATCTAACTTAGAAATGCCTACAAAAATTCCACTCAACTTGGTTTAAATTTTCTGCATTGTGGAGGAGGAAGCCATAAATGTTTCTCCAGAAGGAAGTGTGTGACCCAGGCCTGGTAGGTTAGAGCTTCGAAGGGTTGGAGACTCTAGCAGCCGAAGTGCATCACAAGTGAGTTTCTCAAGTTTTCAAGGGCATATTCTGTAGTCCACTCACTGAGCATTTGTGTGTACGTGTATCTTTGTGCATGCTAGTGCATTTATTAGAGGATGTGGTGGTGGCTTAGAGCAGGTAGGTTTTCAGTGCCAACAAACTGCTTGCTTTTCACAAAGAGTAGAGTTTTCCTTGGCTCCACTGCCAGCTGCTTTATCTGTTTTCATTTTAAAGATGTGTTTCCAAAGCACCATTTCCTGAAATCTTTTGGCTGCAGGTAGGTATGAGATTCCCAGTTGCAAACCCAGGGAGAAGGTGAGCTGCCAGGGAGAAGTTTACAATAGGGTGGGTCGTCCAGAGGAGCGCCAACTGAGGTCTTGCCAGGAAGTGGAGAGGGAGCCAGAAACAAGGACCCTCCATGGGAAAAGTTCTCCCTCCAGTTCTGACTGGAAAGTCTTGTCTAAGTATTTTAGTTTGAATAATCAGACTGAGTTCTTGTAATTGAGGAGGGGATATCAAGCTTCAAGTTTAACAGAGTAAGATGAGTTGAAGTGAGTCATTTCCCATGAAGCCTTTCTGCTAACCCCCTTTATAACATCTCCCTATGTTTAGCCTCCACCCTGTCTAATCTTGATCACATCTTTATGTGCTTACTGCCTCTTGGGTAAATATCTCACCTACCCAACCAGGATTTGAGCTCTGAGCTCATGTCACATTTACTTATAAACTCTTCAGTGTCTGACACAGTGCCTAGAACGCTGTTGGTGCTTAATAAATGTTGGTCATGTAAATGGTAAATGATGCAAACCTAGAGCTTTTAATGGGTTTTGATGAAAGACTCATTTATTTCACATACATTTATGGAGCACCTAAATACACCAGTCCCTGTTGCTGGCAGTGGGAAGAGGCTGGGAACAAAGTACCCATGAAGATAAAAGGAATGACCTGAAAGATAACTTCCTTTCTCCCTACTTTTGTATATCCCTGATTGTTGAGAAACTTTTGGCTATGCCCCGGTCCTCATCTTGTCATTCCCATATTCCTGGCCCCTTGTCCCTGTCCAGGGCCTGTCTTAGCCTCTGGGACTTATTTTGTTGGTCCTCAATAGGTCTTTAAATAGCCCTGGGCTAGTTAGTAAACAAAGTATCTCTCTCAGCTCTCCTATCTGACTTAAAACACTCAAAAATAGGATTTTTTGAAAAACCAATTCCCTAGCTATATAGCTGATAAGAACAGATGCTACACTTGATCTTAGCCAAAAGACCAAGAAGCAATCTCAGTTCCCTAGCTATCAAAGCTCACACGCTTGCATTGTGGCTAGTTCTGGAGACCAAATCTCTATGTTTCTCTCTGACTCAGATGAAATTTAGATGAAAATGGAAAGCTACCTTAAAGGACAATAGAAGTTGCTGAAGAACCCTAGGTGGACATATGTGGAGAGGGGAGGAGCAGAGGTAGGATCATTCTATATGGAAGAGCATTGGAGAGTCTCATGGTTTCATGGGAGGATCCTTTGCTTCTCCCACAATGGCTGGTATTCTTCAGATTTCATCATGAAAGAGTCCTGAAGAACACGGGCTTGGCAGATGGCAGTTCAAACTTTGTTTTATTTGCAGAAATGGAAGGAACTGGCACAGAGAAGGGAGTTATATTATTTTTCCCCTGTGTGACCCCACAGGACTGAGCTGGGTTCTCTGGGTCCCAGTTACAGAAAGGGAACTTCTTCCTTAGCTCAAAGGAAGCCCTTTTTGTTGTCTAACAATGAAGTACACACAGAATTGATGAGCTCCTTGCTATTGGAAATTCTCAAGGAGAGGGTAGATGGAATGTTGGTGGGGTTTTGAGATGGCTTTTACCTCAAATGACCTCTTAGAATTGAAATAAACCATGGTTCATGCATTCCTCTGTCTGACAATGGTTCTGGTCATTGGGTCCCAGGGTAGCTGTTCATGCTAACGTTCTCAAAATGTCAGAGCTGCTGCACCGCTCCTTTCTGACTTTTGTCTGTTAGGTCTGAAATTGCTAAGCGTAGCCTAATGGAGGGCAAGTTGGCTCAACCTCTCCACCAAAGGACCAATGATGGCAGCTCCTGGAAGTTGCATGAGAGGCAATTTGAGACATCAGGAGAACCTGTGGTCATGTAGCCAAGTTTTGCAGGACTGGCAACCTGCTAGATACATACCTGCCATTCCTGGTCATCTCTGTTCTTCCTCTCCCCCTCCACCCCTCCCCCCACATATTCTAAACAGAACCTTTTGGCTCAAATCTTTCCTCTTGCTATAGTTCCCATCAGTCCTTTTCTTCTTATTTACCTTCTAATGGTTCTGAACTATGGCTCCTTCCCTCTTCTATGAAATAGGCTTTTCTAGGACCATGTTATTCATAAAAACAGAGCACTGGGGCATGAGGGTTGAGCTAAAGGTGCCAGGAAGTCGGCTCTTCCCCTTCCCTTCTGCTATCAGCTGGACTGATGCTGAAATCCTGTGGGACCTTGTTAAAATGTAAAGACCATCCCACCCCCACCCAGGAATCAGTCACCCAAATAACAGCTAGACTCCAACTATGTAATGCAGACTGTTTGTTCTCATTCTTTTCCTCTGAGAGTATGGGGCCCTGGGTGGGGAAGCCAAGAAGAAAGAGAGAGCTATCAGGGTCTTACCGTAGAGTAGGGGAAGGAGTCATGAGGCCTGGGAGCTTCCAGACCTGTAAACTGTCTCATTTGGAAGGGGTCTAGTCTGACTTCCTCTTTGTGCAGATGGGGAAAACAAGGACCGTGGAGGAAAACAGATTTGACCAATGTCACGGGTGACAAAAGCACACACTCATCTTTGCCCAATTTGCCTTTAAGAGTCCTTGAAGGTTTATGTCTGTGGGCTTTTCCAGGGTGAAAGTGAGGTTTTTCAAGTTGGACAGTTTGGGTACATGATGGTTACTGCAGTATTGCAGAACAACAGAAAACATCATAGGGCTATATCTCGACTTGAAGCTGTGTCAAGGCTAATCAGTTCTCCTTCCCTGGTTCATCTGTGTTGGAAAAAAATGAATAGTAATTTCCTCTTTCATAGAAAGTGTAGGAAACACAAAAGAATGCCCTTGGGTTTCTAGCTCTGGATGGCAGATCTTATATTACACATCCTCTCTGGCCCTTATCTTTAACATTTTTGCCTATGGAATTCCTAGCACCAAGTAGGTATTCCCCACATGCTTTCAAAGTAGACTAAAATTCCACCTTTTCCACTTGTGGGAAGCTGTGGGGTGGGGAGAAGAGGTAGATTGAGAACCTAAAGACATTGCCTACTATTCCATTGGTTTACTATGCATCTCATAATAGGACTTCCCAGACAAACCACAGATGTTGGGACCCTTTACTGCTCATCCCAGGGGCTCAGTGGAATGGCAGCAAGATGTCCTTGCTCATCTAGGGCTCAAGCTGTCCTGTATAACCATATCACCACTGAGCAGAACAGAGGCTCAAATGGCCTTGTAATCCCTTTCTCCTTTGGGCGAGATTGTCAGTGTGTATGTGTGTTTTGTTTTTTTTTTCCAACACTTTCAAAATTGCAATTGTTTATAGTAACCAGAGATGGCAGAACCTGGCTGAAGGGGGAAGGCTGAGTTTTATCTAACCCCTAATTTAGTTCTCTTAAGTTTGTCCAAGTTCCTGAGACGTTTTTCCCCTGTAAGTTAAACCATTGTTTGTCAAGGGAAATATAAATTAAGAGCTCTATTTTCTGAGTTAAATGGAAACTAGGTCCAGGGAAGCAGATTCTTGCTATGCTCCTCAGATCTCCAATATAACATAGGAACTGGAGTCAGTGTATGACTTAGACTTGATGAATTCTGGAGGAATCCAAAACTCAAAGAATGTGGGAATTATGCAGAGCCAGGAACCCAGCCTAGGTTTGACTCATCAGAGCTTTTAAGAATCAGTTCGGAAATTCCATGGCATTATTGAAAGGAGCAAATCTCTTTTCCTTTACACAAAATGGATTCTGAAACTATCAATATTCTCTAATTGGACCCCTGGATGGATGACACAAATGCTATGCCCAGACCAAGAACAGTGACGCCATGGTCATCCTCATGTTTATTGTAGAAAGGCAGCTAAACTTCTAGTACTACATCAACTGTCCAATTATGGATCTCTGGATTGTATGATTTGGAAGACACACAATTAAGGGGATGGCTTTGGCCAAACTCGAGTTTGTAAAACTGGTATGAAGCCAATAAGAAGTAACACAAACCTCCTTCAATTTCTCTTTGCATGGCTAGAAATCATGCTTGTAGGCTCAAAGCCTTTACAGTGAAAGACAGAGATACTGGAAATCATGTGCGTTCACGGACACTCAGAAAAAACTATAAATCCATCTTCTGCACCTCCCCAGTCTGATGACCAAGCCAACAAGCCAGTATTTCCCATGGTTACCTTCACAGACCTCAGAAAACATTAAGAACAGATGATGAGCAAAACTATTACAAAGTATTAACGGGCTGAAAACAACAGCCTTATTTAGCTAAATTATTAAAAGCCACTGCAGATAATTCAAATAAGTCCCCCTGGGACAGTATTTTTCAAGAGTGGTCAGTGGCTGACCACCATTTAAAAAACACACTTGGGGTTAAAATGCAGATGTCAGGACTCTACTTCCAAATCCACTGAACTCAAGTTTCTGGGGGGAGGGTGGGTCCAGGGATCTGCATTTTGAACAAAACGTTGCCATAGACTGAATAGATGGTCAGCTTTGCACATCTATATACTATGATTTTTAAATACAGCTGATTCTATTGGGATGAACAAATACAACTCATATTCAGAAAAATGCTGAATTTACATAGCTTTGAGTCCTGTTGTACTCCTTAATCAATAGATACCAAGCATAAGACAGTGGTTTATGAAATTTCTTGGCTTTAAAAAATGCTATTCACACACTTAAAGCCTTGCTCTGCCCAGAGATATAAAATATCCATTACCTGGCTGCTGCCCTCAGCCCACATTGCCTACTGTGGCGTGCTGTCCTGCATGCTATGGCAGGAGCCCTGGGTTGTGTTGGAATTAAGGAGGTGGGAGGAGGCCTGGGGCTGGCAGAAGCACTTTGCCTGAGTGATCCGAGGCCTGGAGAATTATGACTCTGGGATGAGGTGGAAATTGGCACCTCATATCTTTGTGAGGCTACTCTGACTCGTGCATTACCCTTTCAGGGTGCCAAGTTGCAAGATTAGCTCTATTGCTTTGGGACTGGACTTGGTGTTTGGAAAACTGGTGACTCGTTGGTGTCATAGCACCACCACACCCTCTTCTTGCTGTTCTCCATGTTGACCACCCAGCCTGAGCACACTACCTCCTACTCCTGGGATGGTGATGTGGCCTGACCTCCACAGCAGAGGGCTGGGAAGTCCTGTGGGCTGTCCTCCTGAGGTTACCTCTGGACACATGTCTTTGATGCTGTCCTCTGGGGGCTTGCATGAGGAAGTCAGGGGTCCCTTCCAAGTCTATTCTGACTCTAGTTCGCTGAACACATAGATGTGTCATCACTCCTCAGCGGCAATTTCAGAGAAACAAAGCATATATACCACTCGGAAGAATTACGTAATTGTTTCCTAAGAGCTAAAAATGACAATTTTCTAAAATCATTCTGTCAATGCTAGGGGTATTAAAAGTTCATCACCTCTTTTTTGAATATTTATAAACATAGCAGGAGAGTTCCAAGATATTAACTGACTTTTTCCCTCTGATATTTACTCCATCCCCCTCCCTGGCACCTATGTGTGTACATGCATGCATGTGCAGATGTGCACACATGTGCCACACACACATACATACATGTATACACACACACACATACCCTTTTCGACCTAGTGGAATGTTCTCAGGGCAAGGATGTCGTGTCAGAGAATAGAAATAAAGGCTATCTTTGGCTTTAGTTTTTTTTAGTATTGAGGTATAATTGACAAATAACATTATATTAGTTTCAGATGTATGACATAATGATTCAATATTTGTATACACTGCAAAATGATCACCACAGTGAGTCTACTTACCATCCATCACCATATAGAGTTACAAAGCCCATGACCTTAAGCAAATGGAGAGGGGAAGACTCAAAGCATAGTACAAAATGCCTAGGAGAACCATCATTGGAAAACATCCCCCAGGCAGAAGTAGAGAAAGGAGTGGACAGGAAAGTCATGAGGTTTTGCTTTTGATGGGTGCCAGAAGGAGAGGCCCTGCTTCTGAGGCAGGACCTCAGGTTGGGAGTCTTTGCTGTGAGTCTCAGCAGAAAATGCCATACTGATATTTCCAGGCCTCTGTATTAGCCCACAGGGAGCAGAATGGGATCTATATATGCAAACGTCAGCACAGGGAGTCCCTGGGCCTGAACTGGAAGCTGGTAGGAGCAAGGGACAGCTCAGCAGCAATCTGCTTGGACTGATGGCCATTGGTGATCAGGTACGCAAAGGATATCTCTGCAGACACCCATATGGATAGATGCTCTCAGGTCCAATGGGCCTCAGTCCTCTGTGAGCCCCGAAGTTAGTCCCCGCCTTGGGGAAAGTGAAGGATTCTTGACAGGATTAAGCATAAGCACTTCAGAATAGCGCCTGAAACCATAAATGTAGTTGTTAACCCCAAAAAGGGTATGTTTCCTCTTCCCTGGGGGTGGTCTGAAAGCCATTACCCATTGTAGAGGAAAGGCTACTGAGACTCGGCAGAGCTGGTAGTCATTCAGTCCCTGTGTCTTTATTAAATACCTATAATGCTAACTGGAGCCCTTTCTAGGCTTAGAGGAAGCTCCATGGTCACTAAGGGCCTTGAGACACCTTTTACTGCAGCAAACTTCAGAGTTAGGGGCAAGGAAATGTTATGTTACAGCCTCCTAGTCAGGATATTTTCTCTTGAATCTGCATGATTTGGAAAAATGTGAGTCAGGACAGATGAAAAAGACAGAGAAATATAACATCTGAATAGTTCTAGGTTCACTCCTTCAGGCCCACAAATGAACATCTATTTTAATCCTTTTGTCTTTCATTTGATTCCTCAGATATGTTCCTTCTAAAAAGTAATTTTGAAGGTGGGGAGGGGTAATTGATTTATGCCATTGTAAAGTGGGCATCCTCCCCAGAAGTCTAGGAAATGTCTTGCAGATTTCAAAGGCTTCTTAACCTTTTCTGACATTTAAAAGCAAACAGAAACTCTGCCAGATAAAAGTGAACTGAAAACAACGGTCAAGTTGATGTCCAACTGGAAGGAGCCTGGTTCCTCCAAATTCCTTCCCTTTTACACACTGTCCATTATGAAATGGCACCATAGAACATGAATGTTTCGCTCTTAAAACACACACACACACACACACACACATACACACGCACACATGCACACACTAAAGTTGCTTGCTGTGGCTAAAATAAGCCCAGGGCAGACTGTCAACAGAGCATGGTTCAGATAATATTTTATCCCTTTTTCTATCATCAGGGTTTTAATGGTGGGATTTCAAAACTGGGAGGATTAGAACAGAGCAGTTGAGAAATTTACAGCGGAGCATGGACTCTCACGGACTCTCTCTCTTTCTTTCCTCTCCCTCTCCATCTCTTTAACAAGTTAGCAGCATGTGGCTTGCCCTCGTTCCAGCAGGAATTATTAAAATAAAAAACACCTTTGGCCATAAACACAAGTGAAAATTGAAACACACTCATGAAAGTTTATTATTTTTCACTTCAATAACTTCATCCTACATGGAGAACTTTATTTGCCTTGGGAGGTCTTTGGGTTAGGTAATGAAGAAACATGGGGGGTTAGGAGATCCCAAGTCATCAGGGTTGGGAAGCAGCTGGGAGTGGCTTGCATCTTGGCCTTGGGCCTTCAGTGCTGCTCAAGCATGGAGGCTTTAATGCGCTGGAGCCCACTTCCCTTCTCTCTGGTTGGGGCTGCCTTGCCTTGAGGGTCACGTCCAGGGAGCTGGGCACTGAGCTGGTTTGAAGCCAGTCTGTTCCTCTGCTGGCTTGCTGGCCTTGCATTCAAGTCATCTGGCTGGTTCTATAGGCTTCCTGCAGATTTGCTTTGACTTAAGGCACTTTTAGCCCCTGACTAGAATCTTCCACACTCCCAAACTCAAAAGGGATCTGGGAAGGGGTGGGAGGGCAGATATTGAGTGGACAATGAAGAGACACAGGAATGAGAAGAGGCCTCCAATTAAAGAGGAGTTGTTGAACTTGGATAATTTACTTCTGAGAAAAGACTTGACTATAATACCTGGGATGATTTTTATTTCTAGAGAAAGAGAAAAAGGATTTGAAATACAAGAAGTGGACCTTGCTTTATGCAAGAGGGAAATCAACTTCTCCATTTACATTAGTTATTTTAGGTTTTTTGTCACTTGCTGCCAAACCTGGTCCTAAAATATAGTCACATGTTACAGGGAATAGGCTGTCTGGTGTAGAGACTGAACACAAAGTTTGAGATTAAACTTTCTAGGACCAGTGTGATAATCTTACTCCATAACATTTCTGGGGACCAAGACTCCATAGAGCTCATCACTCCACCATCCTTGGAATCTGACCCTTTGTCATCATGGCCCAAAGAGTGCCATCCATATTCAAGGTAGCAGATGGAGAAAGGGATGATAAAGAATAGGCCAGTGGGGCAGGCCATCTGTCTTTCAAGGAAGGTTGCAAGGGGCTGCTACGTGACACTTGAATTTATATTTTACCAGCAAGAAGTTAGCCCCTTGGCCACACTTATCACAATGGAGGCTGGAAAATTAATCTTTATTATGGGTAGCAATATGCTCAGCTGAAAATCTTATTATTAAGGAAGAAAGACAAGTTGCTGGAAAAAATGAGCAGCCTCTACCACCGCAGTTGACAAGAGCCCAGTCCTTGCCTGTCTTTTTTTTTTTTTTTAAGATTTTATTTATTTATTTATTTGAGAGAAGGGAAAGAGCACAAGCGGGAAAGGGAGTGGCAGAGGGAGAGAGAGAAGCAGACTCCCTGCTGAGCAGGGAGGCTGACGTGGGGCTTGATCCCAGGACCCTGGGATCATGACCTGGGCTGAAGGCAGGTGCTTAAACGACTGAGCCACCCAGGCGCCCCTAGTCCTTGCCTGTCTTAATGGCCTATGTTGGGCTGGTCATTGTGTTCCTCCCATTGTTCCATGAATCTATGTCCTCATCATTTCCTCATTAATTTCATCTCTGTGACTTTGTCAGTGTTGCTCCTCTGTGCTTTCACACAGATTCCCATTCCCATTCCCAAGGAAAATCAAAATTTTCCTTGAGGCAACTTTGTATGAAACCTGCCAGCCTCATACTGTAGACTCAGAACTTAGAGCAAAGAATATGGAGAGAAAGATGTCAAGTCTATTGACCCTTTTTGTGACTTTACACAAAATGTGACTTTACACAACAACAATTTGTTGTTGTTGTTAGGATCCGGGCACAGGAATACGTGCCATTTTACATAGCTTATTTTGCACTCATCAATGTGATATAAACCCAGCTAGCTTTTCAAAGCCTTCCTGGGAATGGATTGAGACCAGAACCTCCTCTGGATTCTATCTGGCTCAGGAACTGGTGTTTTGTTCCCTGGGGTGCTGCATGGTTTCAGCCCCTCATCCTGAGTAGCATGACTCATATCCCATCACATCTCCCTTTTGCTTGCTCGTTCTCTCCCGGCTGCCTCTCTCCTGTCCATGTGAGGCGTTTCTGGCTGACTCCCTTTCCAGCATAATTAAATCCAGTAGGCCTTCCAGTTGACCTCATGAGTGTTAGTTAAGCCCATTTATGAAATATGAAATGATCCCAAATGCTCATGATCCAGCTTTCCCAGGGGGCTGTGGAGGCGGGTCATATGCTAAGAGCTTCCTGCTGGACATGCTGCAGGGAAGGCAGATGTGGCATCCCTGGAGATAAGCAGTGCCTTCCATGGACTGATCTCTGGTCTCAAGTGGCAGCGATGATTTTCAATGTTCCCTAAGAGCTTCCATCATCTCCCTGTCTCATTTCTCTTTCCACTTGAGGGTACTTGCTCTTATTCTGAGCAAGCGAGAAAAGCCAAGATAATGTCATGTCATATTGGGCTAATGCTTTGTGCTGAACTCTTCATTTTTTTTTTTAAGATTTTATTTATTTATTTGACAGACAGAGACAGCTAGAGAGGGAACACAAGCAGGGGGAGCTGCAGGCAGAGGGAGAAGCAGGCTTCCTGCTGAGCAAGGAGCCCAATGTGGGACTCGATCCCAGGATCCTGGCATCATGACCTGAGCCAAAGGCAGACGCTTAACTGACTGAGCCACCCAGGCATCCCTGAACTCTTCATTTTAATCAGGGGCAATGGGACAGAATTAAATTAACTGATCTATATGCACTCAAAGGCATTTCTTGCATGCCTTGGTGATAGGCTTGGGTATATTCTATCCAAGATTCAAGGTTACCTTGGCCTCAAAAGAGAATGGAAGAAAGTATGAACAACTCAAGAAAAATCAGCTCCACTGGGGAAACGGAGTTCAAAGACCCTTTGCACATATGGGATAGTTGGGACAGAGAAACAGTCATGATGTATATTAGAGGCAAGGCCTGGGAAAAGTAACATTACCCCTTACTTGGCTCTTTGTACTTTTGTAGAGGAAAGGGGACTTCTGCTACATCCTCCATTAGGAAACAGAATTGGAAGAACACTTCTGGCTCTTCCCTCCATAGCCCTCATCTACTGCCTGCGCCCTCTTTCTGATAAGCAAGGAGAGAGAATGACTCATTGATTAGCGAGATCATGTCTAAGGTCATTGCTTTTGGTGGCCTTCCTCTCATGGTAACTAGCTCAGAATTTAGCTCTGCCTTCTCTACCATTCCCAGATAGATCCTTGTATCTGTATTGGGGGTGGGGGTGGGGGTGGGAAAGGGTGGTAGAAAGGAAGTTTCCTATAGAACTTTCTGAACCAGAGAAGGTTTGAGTCACGTCCTCCAACACAGTAAACCAGAACCCCTCTATTTGGGGACAGGGGAACAAAGCTAATGCTTACTTTGATCCTCATCTGAGTCCTGGTTTCAATTTTGTAGGAACCTGGGGGTGGGGGAAAGAGGCATGACAATAATTGGCTGTATGCCTGGCCTACAGGCCCCACTCTGAAAAGGCCCTCCTGGCATCAAGTTCCTGTTGAGTGTTTCTCCTTCACTCCAGGATAATTCTGTCATCCTCTGTTGTACTTATGAGTAGGGAGGGAAAGCAGTAAGGGAAGGAGTTAAGGCCAAGAAAGTTAACTTACAGTGGGAAAGTTTTGTGTGACAAAAAGTTCAAGGGTGGAAGTGCACAGAAGTGTATTGAGGAAGCTGACAATTCATCTTCTGTCAGTCCTAGACTTCAATCCTGATCTCACTTTCTTCTGGCTGTGTGGCTTCACAAAAATTCTCTGCCTCCTCTGTGCCTCAATTCTCCAAGCTGTAAAATGGGTAAATTATAATGCCTACCCCATGGGATGGTTTTGAAGATTAAATAAGCTATATAGTGTCAGGTGCATAGAAGTGTTGGGTAAGTATTGGCTGTCACCATAGTCATTCTCTCCACTATCATCACAAGTGTGGCATTCCTAGACATAGGCTTGGGTCTGACTTAACTGGTAAACAGGAGTAAGGTCTTACTTCCTCCTTGAGAGAGTTGCAGGGATAGTGTCAAGATTCTGGGCTAAAAGTGACATGCTTGAATTCTAGTCCCTGAATGTGGCCTTTGGCAGTGATTTCCTCTCTGAGTCTCAGTTTATGTAGTTGTAAATAGAAGTTTGGTGTTCAGTGCCTCCCAGGGCTTATCTGGAGACTGGGGTTGGGCTGTCCACCTGAAACTTAGCTGGGAGCTTGTTACCAATGCAGATTTCCTACTCACCCCCATCAGGATTCTGATGAGGTGGGTCTGGGTGGCTTGCGAGCCTGAGTGCTTACCAAGTTTATGCTGTGCTCCCCATGTACTGCCCTTCCATCTGGGCATCACCATGGCCCCAGGGCATCATTGGGGCCTAAGCTCTTAAATGCCTTGGTTGTGTTGCAAGATGCATGTGAAGGGATGGAAGGAGGGGGCGATCTGAAAAACAAGTGACGGAGTAGAAGTTACTTGGCAGAAACTGAGTGAAGGATTATCCTTTACCATTTTGCTCATTCAAAAACCAAGGGTTTCAGTCCAAATGCATAACAGACCTCAATTCTGCATTTCACCAGAGCCAGTCTGACCCATTCTCCTTTGTTCTGAGACACAGAGCCAGGAACTGTTGTCACTGCCAACAGCAGGTCCCCAGAGGAAGAGGAACTGCCCCAGATAAGCACAAGGAATCCTCTTCCCAAGGCCCGTTCCCAACATCTCCCTGTCCTTTGGCCAAATGCTCATTTGATTAACCAGGATCTTTGGCGACCAGGAGCAGCAAAGAGCATCCATCTTGTCACTCCAACACGGGTGAGGCTGTTCTCAAACTATCCCATCTCTGAGATTCTTTCCTTGGCAAACAAGATGGCTTTGCTGTAATCCCACAGTGTTTTTCTCTTTAATCCAAAGAATGAAACAGAAAAACAAAAACAAAACAAAACAAAATGGTTCCTTCCACCATATAAACTGGAACCTCTTTCATCCACTGAATGACATGGTTTCTTGCTTCTTCCCTTCACCATGGGGACAGGGTGGAGCCCACATTCCCTTAAGGAACCCAAGGTCACGACATTCATGGTGAACACACTGCAGCCTCTAGAATGCATTTCCAATTAACACACACAAAGCGTTTCCTACTGTCTCTTAAATTATGGTTCTATATTTATCGCTGCCAGACCCTCCCTCCCTTCCCAGTGCCCCCCACGGTCCCCACTCTCCCTTTAATCATTTGCAGAAAGTGTTTCTTTCTTTCCATTTTCAGAAATAATTTTGTTATAAGAAGAACGTAATTGTTGCTAACATTTTGATTTCCCTGTTCAGGGAGATTTACATGATGTTGAGGTTTTGTGATATAATTCCTCATTTGCTTCCAAGTTTTCTGTTGGGCGTTTAATCTGTGCAGAATTTCATTATTGTCTGATTTACTGTGGCCTCAGCATAAGGAAAGCCTTTTCAAATGTCAACTTTTTTCCTCTTTCCCTTCCCTTCTCTCTCTGTCATCCTTGTGTACACACACACACACACACACTCACGCATGCGTGTTCATGTATACTTCTCTCTCCTTCCTCTCCTTTTTTCTCTCTATCCCCCCACCTCCCTCCCTCTGTCTCTCTGTCTCTTTCTCATGTCTTCTCACCAGCTCCCCCGCCCCCAACACCATCATTTTTGAGTTTCAGGGTTCACATCTGATGGATTGACTTCTTGGCTTTGTCCACCATTCCCAATCATTTTTCAGAGAGCTCCTCTGAGCACAGGGCCTGTAGGGGTCTATTCTCCGGGAGACAAGGGAGACTCTCCTGTTAGGGGGATTATATGGGGGATCCAGACAATGGCCCCAAAAGTCCTATTGAATCCCAAGACTTAAATTATGGTTCTATATTTATCATTGGGGTCTGAACCTGAGTCTATTGGAAGATGAAGATGGGCCTCAGCTTTCTAAGGGGACAGAGTCAGGAAAACTTAAAGGACATGTTTTTTGCATGATAGTTACATAATGGTAAACCTATAGCATGTGTGTGCAGTGTGTGTGTGTGTGTGTTGTGTGTAGAGAGATAGAGAGAGAGAGTAGAATTCCCATGAGTCAGCAGGACTCCTCCCCTTCTACTTGTCCCCATCTACCTATCAGGCACTTAGAAGGCAAATGTGCAAACAGGATAGGTCTGTAGATTTTCACAGAGGTAGGAGATTGAGCTCCTCATTGAGCTCCTCCAAATTTTTGTCATCCACATTCAGTTTTAGGACCTCTTCTCCTTTTAACTGTTTTCCTAATACTCATTTCCCCCACATTTTTAGTGGCTTTTCCCCTTCATTTTAACCCACCTGCCGTTGTACTTCTTTCTTTTCTCTTTTCCTCCTCTTAGACCATTTCTATACTGTGACTTGTTTCTACCTCCTCACTTGTCAAAATTTATCCATTCCATGTGGCTTAATTCTGAGTCCCAAGGCTTCTTTCTTTCTGGTGGTGTGACTGGGGGACTAAGAAGTTGATGTGTCACATTTTCATGTTCTAATAAAGGCAGACAGACCCAGGGAAGCATGCAGGCTGGTGGGAAATCTAGGCCCTTACAAAGCCCACCAAAAGGTATGAATAGACAGAAAGCACTTAGGTCCTCCCTAGCTGCACTTTGCCTAAAAAATTCAGAGGGTGCCTTGCCTTATTAAACCAGGGAGACAAAAATCTCCAATGGCTAGCCAGAGAAGGCGAAGACCACCTAGAATCTCCCATTGATTATTAAGAGATCATTTTGCTGGAGTTCTCTTTTGCTCTCTTAAGACCTTAGGATTCCTACCCCATCCTTGTTTGTTTATAGTGGGTGGGTGCCTGCTCTGCTCCTCCCTCAGTGAAGCTCTCACTAGCTGCTTGATGTATTCTGATGAACTTCACTGAATTCCCAGCTTCAGGAACCTGGAAGAGGAGTGAACTCATTCTTTGTTTTTAATTCTTGAGACAACTGTGTCATGAGCTACATAATCTGGGCTGAGCTGAAGGATTCAGGAATGCCAGAAGCCAGGAGAATTAAAAATGATATTCCTCCATTATGGGGTTACTGTTGGCCCAAGGAAGCTCCTACATTTTCATCTTGACTCAGGACCTACCTGGTAATTAGTTGGGAAGAACCCCCACATCAGGTCAATTGAAAACTGACCTACTGTGGTGGTTTTATACTGTGTCTGCAAATTATTTGGCATTCCTCCTATCAAAAGTTGAAGCCCAGTTTCCCTCCCCTTGAGGCTGGGCCAGGCTGTGTGACTGCAGTGAAAAATAGAATATGGCATATGTTATGCTGTGTAACTCTCAGGCCCAGGTTATATAGAGTGATTTGGCTTGTGCCTGGGTCTCTCTCAAGACACTCACCTCAGGAGCCTAGACATCATACTCTGAGTAAGCCACATGAAAGGGATACATGTAGAGTTCTGGTCCCAGCCCCATCCAATGTCTTGCTGATGGCCAGCATCAACAGCTAGACATGAGAGTAAAGAAGTCTTCAGATGATCCCAACCTTCCAGCTGTCAGCTGATGTCCAGTAGAGTAGAAATGAGCTGTCTTCATGGTGACCTAGCCACATTTCAGATACACAAGCAAAATATGTATGGTTGTTATTTTAAGCCACTAAGATTTGGGGTAGGGTGTCACACATCAGTAACCAGAAAAGCTACCTCCTCTACCTCTTCCTTCCCAGTGCACGTAAGTACTGTCACATTTTCTGAAATCCCTGACTCTGTCCTAAGACACTCCTTTCCTGAGCATTCGAGTCCTAAAATGACACACTTCCATGAATCGATCCCATGGCATGTGTCGGTATGGAAGTGAGTTCACCTGTTCTCACCAGTAATGAGCCTTGCCATTACACTGCTAGCCCTGGGAATGAGTTTCCTTAAATGTAAAATAAGGGGGTTGAACTAAATAACCGTGAAGCCTCCTTCTACTTCAGTTTTAACTCCTCCATGGATCTGCTCTGTCATCAAGGGTGAACTTGCTTTATAGAAGGTCAGCTGCAACTGACTGAAGATGGCTTAGCTCACGTGACTTCTCTTTGTAAAACTCTGTGATGAGATGAGCACTGGGTGTAATATGCACCTGATAAATTATTGAACACCACATTTGAAACTAATGATGTACTATAAGTTGGCTAATTGAATTTAAATTAAAAAAAAAAACCTCACTGACCATTTAACGGCAGCCTACAGTGCCTTCCTCCAGTGGAAGGAAGGATGGGGAGCCTCAGGGAATGGCCGCTCTGTACTAGATATGGGACATTAGTTCAGATCTGACTATTGTCAGATATTTGGGACTGCATTGACTAAGCTAGCTTAGTCACTGGCTCCCTTCTTCCTTAGATGGGGCCTGAGATAGGTAATCAAAGGGTTCCCTGTCCAGCACAGAAGGCTGATGCTCCTGGGCCAGGAATGACCTATGAGGACCTAGAGGGTGGATGTTGTATCTCCACTCAGAGACAGTGTGGATTTCTGAAATGCCCCAGCATTCTGGACCTCTTCCTGGTCCCACTGAAAATGAATATTGTTTCTCCCCTTCCTGCAGAAGCAGGAGACAACTTGTCATCAGTGAGGAAACCCCATGAGAAGAATTCACGTCCAGAGAGCAGTTGGTTCTTAGTCAGTGTCTCCTGAGAAATAATGAACTGGCTCAAAGAGACAGGGAGCAGGCCAAAGTATGTTGTGAAACCAAAAGCAAAAGGAGAAGAAAAAAATGCTGGAAAAATAATAAAAAGGGTTGGAACTCTATAAAAGTCCAGACCAACAGTGGTAATTCTGAAAAGTGTAGGATTCGATTGCATTGCCTCATAAAGGATTTAGTTCTGAGCATGAACTGCTAACCACACCCTTTCCTCCTTGCCTTGGTTTGCCCCGGGCAGGCCATGGGTGCTGCCCTGCTGCTTCTGGTCCCACCTGGAATCTGGGGTCTTGCCTTCACGGCAAAAATGATGCCAAAGGCTCTGAATTTACTAGCCCCCAAATGCCAGATTCTTAGCTTGGGCCTGGAGACCCCCCCCCCCCCATTGAGGAGCTGGGTCTCCAGGTTTTCTTATCATGGGCACTCATGCCAAATCCAGGCACCCCTAGCTTCCTCTGTGAAGCCTTTGCTGATACTTCAACCTGTGGAGGTGTATGGAATCCTTGAGTTCTTTGGACACTCCATTGTTCTCTGCATGTTCGCTTCTCATAGGTCATTTTTTAATTATCTAGATTTTAATAGAAATAATAACTAAAGAATAAGAAAATAATAGGAAGAATAAATGCATGTCTATGGTTTTAAAAAGGTAAAAATGGATGTGTGTGTGTGTGTGTGTGTGTGTGCATGTGTGAATCCTTCCAGGGCTATTCCATAACAATATAAACATGTACACAGACAGAGAGTATGTCTGGGGTAGTGGGAGAAGTGAATGAGAATGAGCCCTCTTGTGTACAAATGGTAACCAATGATATTTATCATTTTGCACCTTAATCTATGGTTTATTCTTTCTTCATATCTCTCCCAAACCTGCAGTCTAGCATTTGTCAAATATGCCGTCCTTTTGAAATTTATTAGTTTATAGCATTACATGCTATTTTGCAACCATAAGTCTTTTCTACTTTGTCAATGGTTATATGAATACTGAAGACCAATAACCAGTATTTGCAAAACATAATTTACTCCATAATTTAGTGTATATGGACCTACAGAAAAATAAGTTGTCTGTTGCTACTTAAAAGAAAATGCTTCAAGGATCAAGATCAAACAGCTGATAAAAAGGAAGGAACATGAGTAAAGAAATTTGCATTTTCTCTAAGGTAGATGACAAGGGGAAAAGGAGTGTATAACATAGAAAAATGGCCATCCCAAAGGCTGCCCTTGTTTGCCATTCAAAGGACTATGGAAAACAGAAATGAAGACAGAGAAAGAGGGGAAGGAAGTTGCTAAGCAGGAGGTGGGATGGTGGGTGGAGATAAGGATGTAAACATCTAAAGTATCTGGACATAATGGAGTTTGAGGGCAAGGAAGCATCTCCCTTGCCTCTTGGAGGTGCTTGCTTGAAAAGCACCAGCCTATGGGGTGTGCACATCAAAGTAAAATTGCTGGTGCCCCATGGTTTGGGAAAGAGAAGACTGGATTTAGTTCTCTCAAATGGTCTTGGTGCCTGTATGGTATGAGGAGGATGTGGACATCCCAGCCTACAAGTGGGAATGAAAAGTTGGTGAAGAGGCTGAAAAGGAGCTCACTAAGGCCATGGGAGTAGATTTCTTGAACAGGGTTAAAGAGCCTTGTAGCTCTGGAATAGGTTGCATGGGCCAGCACTAGAAAAGTCCCAGTTAGACCCTTGGCATGACTCACAGAACTGTGGGAGCCCTGAATGAGACAAGCCAAACAGGGAGAGCTCCTGGCCTAAAAGAGAGAGGCTGAAAAAGAGTTTGAACCATGAGTTCTGCTACCCAATGCCAGGAGATTGCTCAGGATAGAACAGTCTTCCTAAAGGGTTCTTCTCAACAGTGATGGTCAACAAGGATCTTGAGGGTGCCATGTGGATTCAAGAACCTCTTCTTTCCCCACTGCTTTGAGGACACAATAAGCCACCTTCATTCATATGCCAAGAAACCATACTGGGAAGGAAGGGGCAGGAGATTTAAGAAGTCAAATTCTGAGAACATGGGCATTTTACCTAAAAGCATTGTTCAAATTATTGCATTTGACTGAAATTACCCAATTGAATTGCATTTACTTTTTTCTTTTCTCAGCACATGTGGGAATCTGGAGAGGATCATATAAGTTATAGAGACATGAAGAAGCCACACTTTCTCTGCACATCTGGGTGTAGTATGAATCTCTGGCCCAAGAGGTCTGGGCTGTTATTAGATATCCCTTTTTTTTTTTTTTTTTTTGTAACCACCCAGAGTAGAAATATCTGGCAAACATCCTCTGGCCTAAGAAGTCCTGTACTGTTCTATAACAAATTTGAGATTATTCACAGTCATGGGGGACAGGGAGAGGCTGGATCACTGAAGCTTCTAACAATAATTCAAAATTCTCATTTTTGCTGAGTATTGACCATTGACCAAATTTTCCAGTTGCTTAGAGGTTGCCAAATGGACTGATTTGAACTGTATCTCTTTATTGCCTCTATCAGAAGAGTAAAGAATCTCTGATATGATTAAGCACGATCTCAACTCCCTCTGGTTGCTGGGAGTGGGTGTGGAGGTGGGGCCTGGGGCTGGGGCTGGGGTGGGTCACTCCAGGACAGCCCTAGGGGTTTCTCCTAAGCTGACCATGACCTCCCTCAGACCTCTTCAATGACTTCCCAGTGCACCTAGCATAAAACTTAAGCTCCTGTCCAGGCTGCCTGCCTTTCTGAGCTCATTGTACCACTGCCTTCTGCCTCACTTACTAGGCACCAGGTGCTCTGTTTTATGTCAACATACTTTTTTATTTTTATTTTTTATACAATTAGAAAACCACAAGCTCTTTTCTGTCCCTTAAAGTCATTACTCTTTTTCCTTAAAATCCTCTTCACTCATTTCTTTTTTCCTCTTTTTTAAATTTAAATTCAATTAGCCAACATATAGTACATCATTAGTCTCAGATGCAGTGTTCAATAATTTATCAGTTGCGTATAACACCCAGTGCTCATCACATCATGTGCCCTCCTTAATGCCCATCACCCAATTACCCCATCTTCCCCTCCAGCAACCCTCAGTTTATTTTCCAGAGTCAAGAGTTTGGTCAGACCAATTTATCCGTTATATTACCTGGAAATGGCTCAGCTCCCTTTGGGGTAGACTGGAGCTCTCTTCCAGGGAAGTGAAGCAAGAGCTGGAGAAGTAGAGAGAAGAGCAAAAATGTCATCTTATGATACTATTATTTATGTGTTATTTATTGAACACTTAGTGTGTAGGAGGCACGATACACAGTTACATTTAATTCTCCCAGTCTCTTTGCACTAAGCACAGGTTGTGTGACCTGTCTATGCTGGGGGCAGGCCTGGAAGTTTGACTCTTGCCCTCCTTAATGTCCATCACCCAAATACCCCATCCCCCCACCCACTTCCCCTCCAGCAACCCTCAGTTTGTTTTCCAGAGTCAAGAGTCTCTCACAGTTTTTCTCCCTCTTTGATGAATTCCCATTCTATTTTACCTCCCTTCCCCTATGATCCTCTGTCCTGTTTCTTATATTCCACATATGAGTAAAACCATATGATAATTGTCTTTCTCTGATTGAATTATTTCGCTCAGCATAATACCTTCCAGTTCCATCCACATCAGTGTAAATGGTAAGTATTCATCCTTTCTGATGGCTGAGTAATATTCCATTGTATATATATACCACATCTTCTTTGTCCATTCATCTGTCAATGGACATCTGAGCTCTTTGCACAGTTTGGCTATTGTGGACATTGCTGCTATGAACATTGGGATGCAGATGCCCTTTCGGATCACTACATTTCTATCTTTGGGGTAAGTACCCAGTAGTATAATTGCTGGGTCCTAGGATAGCTCTATTTTTTATGTCTTGAGGAACCTTTATACTGTTTTCCAGAGTGGCTGTACCAGGTTGCATTCCCATCAACAATGTAAGAGGGTTCTCCTTTCTCCACATCCTCGCCAACATTTGTTGCTTCTTGTCTTGTTAATTTTAGCCATTCTGACAACTGTGAGTTGGTATCTCATCATGGTTTTGATTTCCCTCATGCCAAGTGATGTGGAACATTTTTCATGTGTCTGTTGGCCATTTGATGTCTTCTTTGGAGAAATGTCTGTTCATGTCTTCTGCTCATTTCTTGACTGGATTACTTGTTTTTTGGGTGTTGAGTTTGATATGTTCTTTATAGATCATGGATACTAGCCCTTTCTCTGATATGTCATTTGCAAATATCTTCTCCCATTCCATAGGTTGCTTTTAAGTTTTGTTGACTTTGATTCCAGGGGGAGGAACAAGATGGTAGAGGAGTAAGAGACCTGGATTTCATCTGGTCCCAGGAATTCAGCTGGATAGGGATTAAACCATTCTGAACACCTACAAACTCAACAGGAGATTGAAGAAAAGAATCGCAACAACTCTCTGAACAGAAAAGTGACCACTTTCTGGAAGGTAGGATGTGCAGAGAAGTGAATCTGAGGTGATATTCGGGAGGATAGACGGCGGGGGGAGGGGGCCCCATTGGCCGCTTCTGGCAAGTGATAGAGCGGCGGAGCACAAAATCAGAACTTTTAGAAGTCTGCTCTGCTGAGGGACGTCGCTCCAGTGGCTGAGTGGGGGGTGGAACCCTCACTGGGACAGTGTGGTCTCAGGACCCTCGGAGTCACAGGAAGACTGGGGGTGCCTGAGTGCAGCGGAGCTCCCAGGTATCAGAGCAGGGAAGCCGGCTGCAGAGATGGAGCCAAGGAGTGGGCTCTCAGCCTGGGGTTGCCATAAACTGCGATCTGTGGCATAGTCAGGCCACTGCTCTTCCAGCAGGAACTCAACAAGGGGCAGATCTGGGGAGACTCCCCTTCCTCCCCTGGGAGGAGCGGCGCGGGAGCACACCACAGGGATCTGCTGGATTTGGAGACTCCACACAGGGTCGTGTGTCAGAGATAGAAACGCTTGGTCACAGGCCAGGTGAGTACGGAGTGTGGCTGGAGACTGGGGAGATGGGAGTGATTGACTGCTTTTCTCTGGGGGCTCACTGAGGAGTGGAGCCCCCAGTTCTCAGCTCCTCTGGGGCGAAGATTGGGAGGCCGCCATTTTCACTCTTGTCCTCCAAAGCTGTACAGAAAGCTTGCAGGGAGCAAAAGCTCCCGAGAGCAAACCCGAGCAGATTACTTAGCCCGGACCCAGTAAGGGTGGGGCAATTCTGCCTCTGGCAAAGACATTTGGGAATCACAGCAACAGGCCCCTCCCCCAGAAGATCAGCAAGAACAGCCAGCCAAGACCAAGTTTACCAATCAATGAGAATGGCAGAACTCCAGCGCTAGGGGAATACTGCACATAGAATTCATGGCTTTTTTCCCATGATTCTTTAGTCTTTCAAAGTTAATATTTTTTAACTGTATTTTTTTGAATTTTTCTTTTTCCCTTTTTCAACCAACATCTTATCAATGCCTTTTTAAAAAAATATTTTTTATTTTTCATTTTTAGAGTCATATTCTATTCCTTCATAGTAGTTACCTTTATTTTTGGTACATATATATAAGTTGTTCTCTCTTTAAAATTTTGGGATACAGTTTCTTCTAACAGATCAAAATATACCCTAAATCTCTAGTGTATGGCTTTGTTCTAGTCTCCTGCCTGATCACATTCTCTCCCTTTTTTTTTTTAAATCCTCTTCTTTCTTTTTTCAACCAACTTCTTAGCTATCATTTCCTTTTATAAAATCTTTTATAATTTTCATCTTTACAGTCATATTCCATCCCTTCATCATATTAACCCTTATTTTTGTACATATATAAGTTTTTCTTTCTTTAAAATTTTGGGAGGCACTTTCTTCTACCAGACCAAAATACGCCCAAAATCTAGTGTGTGGCACTGATCTATGCACCAGCCTGATCATATTTGATCACATTCTGTTTTTTTTTGTTTTGTTTTGATTTTGTTTGTTTTTATCTTTATCTTTTTCTTTTTTCTTTCTTTCCCTTTCTTTTCCCTTGGTTTCAGGTATTTTCTGATTTGTTTAGTGTATATTTTCTGGGGTCGTTGTTACCCTGTTAGCATTTTGTTCTCTCATTCATCTATTCTCCTCTGGACAAAAATGACAAGATGGAAAAAAATCACCTCAAAAAAAAGAACAAGAGGCAGTACCGACTGCCAGTGACCTAATCAATATGGACATTAGTAAGATGCCGGAACTAAGGTTCAGAATGATGACTTTAAAGATACTAGCTGGGCTTGAAAAAAGCATGGAAGGTATTAGAGAAACCCTTTCTGGAGAAATAAAAGAACTAAAATCTAACCAAGTCGAAATCAAAAAGGCTATTAATGAGATACAATAAAAAATGGAGGCTCTAACTGCTAGGATAAATGAGGCAGAAGAAAGAATTAGTGATATAGAAGACCAAATGATGGAAAATAAAGAAGCTGAGAAAAAGAGAGATAAACAGCTACTGGATCATGAGGGCAGAATTCGAGAGATAAGTGACACCATAAGACAAAACAACATTAGAATAATAGAAATCCCAGAAGAAGAAGAAAGAGAGAGGGGGGCAGAAGGTATATTGGAGCAAATTATAGCAGAGAACTTCCCTAATTTGGGGAAGGAAACAGGCATCAAAATCCAGGAAGCACAGAGAAACACTCTCAAATTCAATAAAAATAGGTCAACACCCTGACATCTAATAGTAAAACTTATGAATCTCAGAGACAAAGAGAAAATCCTGAAAGCAGCTCGGGAGAAGAGATATGTAAACATTAGATTGGCAACAGACCTATCCACAGAGACCTGGCAGGCCAGAAACGACTGTCATGATATATTCAGAGCACTAAATGAGAAAAATATGCAGCCAAGAATACTATATCCAGCTAGGCTGTCACTGAAAATTGAAGGAGAGATAAAAAGCTTCCAGGACAAACAAAAACTAAAGGAATTTGCAAACACGAAACCAGCCCTACAAGAAATATTGAAAGGGGTCCTCTAAGCAAAGAGAGAGCCTAAAAGCAACATAGACCAGAAAGGAACACAGACAATATACAGTAACAGTCACCTTACAGGCAATACAATGGCACTAAATTCATATCTTTCAATAGTTACCCTGAATGTAAATGAGCTAAATGTCCCAGTCAAAAGACACAGGCTATCAGATTGGATAAAAAAAAACACAACCCATCGATATGCTGTCTGCAAGAGACTCATTTTAGACCCAAAGACACCTCCAGATTGAAAGGGAGGGGGTGGAAAGCCATTTACCATGCTAATGGACACCAAAAGAAAGCTGGGGTGGCAATCCTTGTATCAGACAAATTAGATTTTAAACTAAAGACTGTAATAAGAGATGAGGAAGGACATTATCTCCTACTTAAAGGGTCTATCCAACAAGAAAATCTAACAATTGTAAATATCTATGCTCCTAACATGGGAGCACCCAATTATATAAGGCAGTTAATAACAAAAGCAAAGAAACACATCAACAACAATACAATAATAGTGGGGGACTTTAACAGCCCCCTCACTGAAATGGACAGATCTTCTAAGCAAAAGATCAACAAGGAAATAAAGACTTTAAATGACACACTGGACCAAATGGACTTCACAGACATATTCAGAACATTCCATCCCAAAGCAATGGAATACACATTCTTCTCTAGTGCCCATGGAACATTCTCCAGAATCGATCACATCCTAGGTCATAAATCAGGTCTCAACTGGTACCAAAAGATTGGGATCATTCCCTGCATATTTTCAGACCACAATGCTTTGAAACTAGAACTCAATCACAAGAGGAAAGTTGGAAAGAACTCAAATACATGGAGGCTAAAGAGCATCCTACTAAAGAACAACTGGGTCAACCAGGAAATTAAAGAAGAATTAAAAAAATTCATGAAAACCAATGAAAATGAAAACACAACTGTTCAAAATCTTTGGGTTGCAGCAAAGGCAGTCCTAAGAGGAAAGTATATAGCAATGCAAGCCTTTCTCAAGAAACAAGAAAGGTCTCAGGTACAGAACCTAACCCTACACCTAAAGGAGCTGGAGAAAGAACAGCAAATAAAGCCTAAACCCAGCAGGAGAAGAGACATAATAAAGATCCGAGCAGAGATCAGTGAAATAGAAACCAAAAGAACAGTAGAACGGATCAATGAAACCAGGAGTTGGTTCTTTGAAAGAATTAACAAGATTGATAAACCCCTGGCCAGACTTATCAAAAAGAAAAGAGAAATGACCCAAATAAATAAAATCATGAATGAAAGAGGAGTGATCACAACCAACACCAAAGAAATACAAACAATTATAAGAACATATTATGAGCAACTCTATGCCAGCAAATTAGATAATCTGGAAGAAATGGATGCATTCCTAGAGATATATCAACTACCAAACTGAACCAGGAAGAAATAGAAAACCTGAACAGACCTATAACCACTAAGGAAATTGAAGCAGTCATCAAAAATCTCCCAACAAACAAAAGCCCAGGGCCAGATGGCTTCCCAGGGGAATTCTACTAAACATTTAAAGAAGAAGTAATACCTGTTCTTCTGCAACTGTTCCAAAAAAATGGAAATGGAAGGAAAACTTCCAAACTCGTTTTATGAGGCCACCATTACCTTGATCCCCAAACCAGACAAAGACCCCATCAAAAAGGAGAATTATAGGGGTGCCTGGGTGGCTCAGTTGTTAAGCGTCTGCCTTCGGCTCAGGTCATGATCCCAGGGTCCTGGGATCGAGCCCTGCATCGGGCTCCCTGCTCCGCGGGAAGCCTGCTTCTCCCTCTTCCACTTCCCCTCCTTTTGTTCCCTCTCTCGCTGTGTGTCTCTCTCTGTCAAATAAATAAAATCTTTAAAAAAAAAAAAAGGAGAATTATAGACCAATATCCTTGGTGAACATGGATGCAAAAATTCTCACCAAAATACTAGCCAATAGGATCCAACAGTACATTAAAAGGATTATTCACCACGACCAAGTGGGATTTATCCCTGGGCTGCAAGGTTGGTTCAACATCTGCAAATCAATCAACATGATAATACATTAAAAAGAAAGAACAAGAACCATATGATCCTCTCAATAGATGCAGAAAAAACATTTGACAAAGTACAGCATCCTTTCTTGATCAAAACTCTTCAGAGTATAGGGATGGAGGGTACATACCTCAATATCATAAAAACCATCTATGAAAAACCCACAGCAAATATCATTCTCAATGGGGAAAAACTGAGAGCTTTCCCCCTAAGGTCAGGAATGTGGCAGGGATGTCCACCATCACCACTGTTTTCAACATAGTATTAGAAGTCCTAGCCACAGCAATCAGACAACAAAAAGAAATATAAGGCATCCAAATCGGCAAAGAAGAAGTGAAACTCTCACTCTTTGCAGATGATATGATACTTTAGGTGGAAAACCCAAAAGATTCCACCCCAAAACTGCTAGAACTCATACAGGAATTCAGTAAAGTGGCAGGATATAAAATCAATGCACAGAAATCAGTGGCATTCCTATACACCAACAACAAGACAGAAGAAAGAGAAATTAAGGAGTCGATCCCATTTACAATTGCACCCAAAACCATAAGATACCTAGGAATAAATCTAACCAAAGAGGCAAAGGATCTATACTCAGAAAACTATAAAATACTCATGAAAGAAATTGAGGAAGACACAAAGAAATGGAAAAACGTTCCATGCTCATGGATTGGAAGAACAAATATTGTGAAGATCTCAATGCTACCTAGAGCAATCTACACATTCAATGCAATCCTTATCAAAATACCATCCACTTTTG
Organism: Phoca vitulina; assembly: GCF_004348235.1. Lineage (NCBI taxonomy): Eukaryota > Metazoa > Chordata > Mammalia > Carnivora > Phocidae > Phoca > Phoca vitulina. Next base: position 19,876,617 of record NW_022589704.1, read on the forward strand.
GGGCACCTGGGTGGCTCAGTCGTTAAGCATCTGCCTTTGGCTCAGGTCATGATCCTGGGGTCCTGGGATCGAGCCCCACATCGGGCTCCCTGCTCAGCAGAGAGCCTGCTTCTCCCTCTCCCACTCCCTCTGCTTGTGTTCTCTCTCTCGCTGTCTCTCTCTCTGTCAAATAAAAAAATAAAAAAAAATACCATCCACTTTTTTCAAAGAAATGGAACAAATAATCCTAAAATTTGTATGGAACCAGAAAAGACCCTGAATAGCCAGAGGAATGTTGAAAAAGAAAAGCAAAGCTGGCGGCATCACAATTTCGGACTTCCAGCTCTATTACAAAGCTGTCATCATCAAGACAGTATGGTACCGGCACAAAAACAGACACATAGATCAATGGAACAGAATAGAGAGCCCAGAAATGGACCCTCAATTCTATGGTCAATTAATTTTCGACAAAGCAGGAAAGAATGTCCAATGGAAAAAAGACAGTCTCTTCAACAAATGGTGTTGGGAAAATTGGATAGCCACATGCAGAAGAATGAAACTGGACCATTTCCTTACATCACACACAAAAATAGACTCAAAATGGTTGAAACACCTAAATGTGAGACCGGAATCCATCAAAATCCTAAAGGAGGACACAGGCAGCAACCTCTTCGACCTCAGCACAGCCACTTCTTCCTAGAAACATCGCCAAAGGCAAGGACATCGCCAAAGGCAAGGGAAGCAAGGGCAAAATGAACTATTGGGACTTCATCAAGATAAAAAGCTTTTGCACAGCAAAAGAAACAGTCAACAAAACCAAAAGACAACCGACAGAATGGGAGAAGATATTTGCAAATGACATATCAGATAAAGGGCTAGTATCCAAAATCTATAAAGCACTTATTAAACTCAACACCCAAAGAACAAATGATCCAATCAAGAAATGGGCAGAAGACATGAACAGACATTTTTCCAAAGAAGACATCCAAATGGCCAACGGACACATGAAAAAGTGCTCAACATTGCTCAGCATCAGGGAAATCCAAATCAAAACCTCAATGAGATACCACCTCACACCAGTCAGAATGGCTAAAATTAACAAGTCAGGGAAGGACAGATGTTGGCGGGGATGCAGAGAAAGGAGAACCCTCTTACACTGTTGGTGGGAATGCAAGCTGGTGCAGCCACTCTGGAAAACAGTATGGAGGTTCCTCAAAAAGTTGAAAATAGAGCTACCATATGATCCAGCAATTGCACTACTGGGTATTTACCCCCAAAGTTACAAATGTAGGCATCTGAAGGGGTACGTGCACCCCGATGTTTATAGCAGCAATGTCCACAATAGCCAAACTGTGGAAAGAGCCAAGATGTCCATCGACAGATGAATGGATAAAGAAGAAGTGGTATATATATACACAATGGAATATTATGCAGACATCAAAAGGAATGAAATCTTGCCATTTGCAACGACGTGGAATGAACTGGAGGGTGTTATGCTGAGTGAAATAAGTCAATCAGAGAGAGACATGTATCATATGACCTCACTGATATGAGGAATTCTTAATCTCAGGAAACAAACTGAGGGTTGCTGGAGTGGTGGGGGGTGGATGAGACATTGGGGAGGGTATGTGCTATGCTGAGCACTGTGAATTGTGCAAGACTGTTGAATCACAGATCTGTATCTCTGAAACAAATAATACATGATATGTTAAAAAAAAAAAAGAAGATAGCAGGAGGGGAAGAGTGAAGGGGGGGAAATCAGAGAGGGAGATGAAGCATGAGAGACAATGGACTCTGAAAAACAAACTGAGGGTTCTGGGGGGTGGGTGGGAGGATGGGTTAGCCTGGTGATGGGTTTTAAAGAGGGCACGTTCTGCATGGAGCACTGGGTGTTATACGCAAACAATGAATCATGGAACACTATATCAAAAACTAATGATGTAATGTATGGTGATTAACATAACATCATAATAATAATAATAAAAAAGTTTTGTTGACCTTTTCTGTTGCTGTGCAGAATCTTTTTATCTTGATGAAGTCCCAGTAGTTCATTTTTTCTTTTGTTTCCCTTGCCTTTGGAGACATGTCTAGGAAGAAGTTGCTCACTCATTTTTTTCCACAGTAGTCTTCATGTCTTCCACAATATTTCAATTTAAATGTCTTCTCTACAGAATAGACTTGCATGAACTTGACTTTCTATGGCCTCCCTTGACCTTCCATGACTCTGCCCCCATTATAACCTTCCACTACATCCTAGTTGTTGCCTTCTTAAGCACTTCTCACAAGTTGCAGTGACTTATTTATTTATTGATTTGCTCCTTTGTATGTCCCCTGCCCTGGAATATAAGCTCCCTAAGGACCATATCTGTCCTGCTCCACACTGGTCTCCAGTAGCTGCATGGTGCTGGGCAGGTACTTTACTCTTGAAAGCAGACAGTTGCTGAACAATAAAGTGGGCAGACATTGTGTAATGCTCTGAGCTCAGTTCAGACTCATGGTAGCCAAAGGGGGAGGAGATACAAGTCATCCCAGATAGTCTGTAAATGGGATAATGCCCCTCAAGGAGACTGAGCCTTGGTTGTCCCCAGGGAGACAGGATAAGAGTGGAGGATGGATGCAGCTGGATTCTGAGTGGCAGAGGGAGGGTTAAAACTGAGGAGAAAGGAAAAGACAAATGAAGTCTTCTGAAAGCAAAACAGATGTTTCACCTCATATCCACTTTGTTTCCATGAGGAAAAGGGGGAACAGAGTGCTGGGGGGAGATGATGGGTATTTGCCTGGACTTCATTTCCTCCTGAGTTGTCTAGTCACTGGAGATCTGGGACCCTTGGCTCCCTTCTCCCCTTAACCCCTTTCTGCCTCAACAAATGACTCATGGTCAAAGCATTTGTGCAAAGCACAAGCAAGAGGCAGAGAGGAAGGGGCTGGAGAAAAATTCAGGAGCTGGCTGTTCTGACCCCAGAAGGCAAGAGTGGCTGTCTTCCAGGCCCAGGAGGGAAGCTGGGTCCCTGAGAACCCATAGGGTCCTGGGAAAATCAGACAAATTATATGAGTAGTAAGGTGCCTGGGACATTGGGACCATGAAGATCCAGAAAGATCACCCCTAACTTCAGATGGGTAGAAACTTCACTTAAGGCAGGAGAGAGTCAAAGTATTTGGCCTTTGGCAGGATGATTGATTATTGGCAGGGAAGGATATTGTGGGGTATAATGCTGGAGTGGCACAAAAATGCTCTCTCTCACGGCTGCTCATATTAAAAAAATAGTTTTTAGGCACCTACTATGTGCCAGATCTTGATCTTATCATTGAGAATCACCAGTGAGCAAACAGCAAAATGTAGCCCTTACAATACTTACGTTCCAGGGGGCTAATGACTTATAAAGGCTCTTGGAATTTATATTCTCTGTCCTTCTATTTTGGGGATACTCTGATGCTGAAAGTAAACCCATTCTGTTTGGAGATCTCTAAAAATTGTGATATTGGTGGCATTTAATAGTTTCAGGGACAGGGGCAGTGGCAGTTAAGATCTCAAAAAAGGGAAAGCAAAAAAGGCATTCACAGGAGAAATGACCATTTAAGCCCACTGTGACATGGCAGTCATGTTAAATGGTCCCATCGTGACATGGCAGTCAATGCAAGTCATGAGGGGCAGGAGCTAAAGAGCTTCTTAGAGCCAGGATGAGACTGGTCCTTGGAGCACAAGGATGCCCTCGGCAGGAAGGAGCAGCTGGGTTTGCTTATTTGGTATCCCTGCAGACAGTGGAGCAGACTCTCACTGCTCCTCACTGCTGGTTCCCAGACCAGTTGTGATTTTGCTATCCCAACCTGCCTCCTGAGGGGTGCTGACTTTCAGTTCCACCAGGCCCCTCTCCTTCCCAGGTCTGCCATCTGCAGGAAGGTTACCCTGCTTTCCTGGCTGGGCTCCATTTTTCTCATGGCTTCCCACCCCTTCCCTCTCAATGTTGTAGATGTGAGGAAGGCAGAAAGGGGGTGGGCAGGGCCATCAGGAGGTGGTGACTCTAGGGGCGGCTGAGAAAGGATCATTAGTTCCCTCTCCATCCTCACTGGATTTCAGCAACCCCTGTCAAGACCACACTGCGAGTGCTCTCATCTCCCAGACCCTTCCTTTTGATAGTGAAACTACTTACTCCTCACTGACCCCACCTTGTCTTCCTTGGCTCTCACTCCACTGCTGGAGCCATGTCTTGAAAGGCACTGAGTGTATCTGTTCCCCCCAGTACATTAGTTGATAGCCAATCCCCTCTGACTCAAGTTTACTTCTTTCCTACTCAGCAGACATCCTGTGTTATAACATTGCAGGCTTTGTTATCAGAGGAACATAAACCTCTTTTAACTTAAGCTATTGTCAGTTACATGTCTGTTACTTGCAGCCAAATATTTTCCTAACCAATGGATCTGATCTCCCTGCTCTGTTTGACTGGATGCTGCTTTGATGCAGTTGTTAAGGTTCCCATGTATCTCCTCTCATTATAGACCTTCCATGTTTTATGAGACCACCAGAGCTAGGAGAGCCCTTAGAAACCAACTCCCAGTCTCCTGACCTTTGATATGGTACACTAAAATGCACCAAGAGAAAGTAACATGGAGAGTTGGTGGGACAGCCAGGACTGGAGCCCAGGAATCTTAGAAATGAGTCCATTGTTTAGTGCCAGCCATCTCCCTATCTCCTTGATTTGAAATAGTAACAAAGGTCGACGGCATGAAGAGAATCTTCACACTCTTGGTTGTGACCACAATGGCCACATTGTGGATAGGCACTGAGCATGGCCATGTGCCCTGAGGCTCTGACCATCTTGTGGAAAGACAGGCCCTGAAAGCACGGTCAGTGATCACCACCCTGGAGAGTGGGGAGGCCCCAGGCACTGGCTCATCGTGCTTTTCTCTCTGCACCTCTAAATTGCTTTCCTGGATACATATTCAGCCTCTGTTCAGGGTCTTGGAAGTCAGTCCCCCAGAGCAGCACTCAGGCGTGAGCTCAGTGACCACACTCTTGCAGGCTCCATGAGCACAAGCTAATTAAGTAGGGAAGGTGAACACACAGGAAACATGCTGTTCACCGGCTGTCTGTTTCTCTTTGTCTCTCTCTCATCTGGACTTCTATTAAGTCCCATTGAAGCATTCGATATCTTACTCTTCATTTTTATATGTATGTCATCTTCCCTCACTCTTTGAACACTGAACACTTAGCAGTGACTCTTATCTTATTAATTTGCTTTTTATAAACCCCAACCTCAGGTTAGGTCTTTGCACTTCCTGTTCCTTCTTCCAGGAAAGCTTTGCCTTTGGTCCTTTGGTTGTCCCTGATGGCCATCTCAGCCTCGGCACAAATACTGACTCCTTGGGTAAGTCTCTGCACCCCAGTCCCCAGCCCTCTGCTGCCTGTCCCTCACTAGCATGCCACTTCCTTCCCTGCTCAGCCTAGACATTTTCTTTCCATTATAGTATTCGGCACCAATTGAAATGATCTTATTTGTATGTTTACTTGTTTTGTTTCCATTTGGCCAGTTAGAATGCAAGCATCTCTCCTAGGGCAGAAGCATCCATCCTGGTGCTTCCCAGTACCAAAAACTGTCTGGCTTGACACAGACATCCAAAAGTTGCTTGGAGAACTAAAGCAGGCTGGAGAAGATGAACTTTTGAAAGAGCCCATTCTACATTATAGCTTGTCTGTGCTGTGGGTGTAGGGCAGCCATCAAATGCCAAGGACCAGCTCTCATGCCAGCTCTAGGTCTTAGGTGCCCAGTACAATGAAGGACGTTCATGCAGTGATGTTCCTCTCCTGCTCTCCTTCCCAGTGTTCTTTCCTGCACACTTGAGGTATCAGATGTTACACACAGAATTTAAAACAAGCCCTTTTATATCCATCCCCACCCAAAGAGTGGGGCTTTTGTTGCTTTTCTAGGATGGGGAAGATTTCTCTTAAAAGCTTGGTTAGAGGTGCATGCCCTTACTTGCTGGCTGCTAATCCCACCTCTGCCTGACTCTGAGCTCTTATGAGAAAGTATCTCTCTTTTTTCCCTTGATCTGCCTGAATTGGAAACCCTCAGGCATCAGCAGAGTCCCCGCAATTCTCCTTGAGAGACCACAACTTCTTGCATGCCTCCACAGATATTTGGATGGATTTTCAACTTGGCTGTTTTTTTCCCTTGTATTAAATCCAATCTCTTCAATTTGAGCTTTAAGGGCTGCCTCTCACCACCTCCTCACTCCCCCAGCCCAATTTCACCATATACCCAACTTCTCATTATTTGTAGGCTCCCCTAAAATGCTTCCTGGTCCTGATCTGCATGCTTCAGCCTCCATGTTTTCCATCCTCTGCCCATGACAACCTGCAGAGAACTATCCTTGCCTCTCCTTGTTACGACTTTCCCCTCATTCACAAATCCATACTCAAAACTTTGTCCTGTAGGAGAGCTTTCCTGATTTACTCCCTCTGGCTTGCCTTACCTGAGTAACTCCAGCTATCTCTCCAATGTATCCATCTGTCTCATCAGGGGCCTGATGTACACAGATGTGTGTAGCTATCAGATTTGGGGGCCATTTAGCCTTTCTGTTCGATGAAATTTTCTTTTAGGTAAGAAATTTGATTTTCTGGGTCTGGGATGGCAATATGTCTACATTTTTTTTTTTTTTTTTTAACTAACCCTCTTTTTCTTTAGTGGGCATCAGAGTAGTGTACAAATAGGAAGACTATAAATGAGTAATCATGATTCCAGGTTTTTTCCTCCTCGTCATTCCCACCACGGCTCATCTGCTCATGCTCTCCATAGCCTGTGGCTGACAAATTGTGACCCAGAGAAATGATCTTGAGTCAAACAGTAATTTCTCTTTTTCAGGCAACCCTGCACGGGCTTGACAGGAGGAGGCAAGAGAGCAAAGAGCCTCTGGCCTCAGGGGTCTTACAGTTTGTCAGAAAAGGGGAATCTTAAACCAACATAAAGGAAAACACATGGAAGGTGGAGCTGAAGGGATTGGCTTGAAACCCAGAATCTTGGCTCTTGGAACTTTGTTTCACCCACCATTGACTCTCCTGGCAACTGTCTAGGAATATTTCAGAGTCACTTGGGTAGAGCCCGAGAATGAATAAAATGTCTCTTTTCATAGACCTACCAGGCTGGCCGAGAGCTGGGAAGGTCATTCTGTCCATTCCCTTGCCCCAGGCCAGACCACATCAATTCCGCCTGCCCAGTCAGGGGTATCTCCTGTTTCCAAACCTCATCCGAGACAGATCCTACCCCGCTCTCACTGTCTGCTCTTCCTGCCCTGTGGTTTTGAGCCTGGGTAGTGAATGGCTGAGACAGCTGCATTCCTTGGACTGCCTTGAAGCCATGCATATTTGTCAAGCACTCCTGGGGAGGGACCTCAGGGGATCTAGAGGCAAAGGCCTGTGTGGATCTGCCCAGCCATACTCAGCTTTTTCCACTGGGCGTCTCAACGGCATTCTGTCCATGCTCCAAGGTGGGGAGGTGGATCCCATTTGCAAAGAGATGAATACTGGCGTTTGACTTATTGCTGTATCAGGGCCCAGAAGCCCTGGCAGAGAATATGTCTCTTTAATTGGGAAAAAAAGGACTTTGAATTCCACCTGCCTGTTCAGTCTTCAGCACCTCTTCTCCTTCCACTCTTCTTCTCTCTTCTCACCTGTCAGAGGAACAAAAGGGTAACATGGGGTGCCACCTGCCAGGATAGGACCTGCTGCTGGCCCTGTCTTTGCTTAGAGTTCCATAGTTCAGTGTCCTGTAAGGCAACTGCTGTCAGCTGATACTGCTAGGTGTTGCCAGCCGAGGCTCTGAAGGGAACCAGAAGTGGACTGGGGGAAGAGGTCACCTCAAGTGGACAGAGTGTTGGTGGTTGGCTGAGATTTAGGTATTTTTTAAGACAGGTACCTCTGTCAAGTTTTCTCTATGTCTTTGCTATGGAAACTTACCTTCCTTCCAGATCACTTCAGCTTTTCCCATTCTGAAGAGTGACTTTGTGGAGTTTGGTGGCCAACTGCACTACCACAGATGATGAACAAGAAGCAACAGCCATCGCACAAGCTATTTCTTCTGCTGGGGCATGTTCTCCACCCTCACCCCTCCAACACACCTCCAGCCATTGTTGACCTCGCTCCTCAGAGCCTTCTGGTCTTCCCTGGGTGAGGCTTCTTCAGCCCAGGGAGCTGCTCCTCCTCCATGCTGCCACTGCAGCCCAAGAGAAAAACCGGGAAAAAGTGCTCTCACAGAAACCAAGAGAGGAGGGGAATGCCTCAAAGAAGTTAGTAAGAATTGAAATGTTTGGACTGGGCTTAGAGTTCAGCAGGAAATCAGTCTTCTCTTGGAGAGAGACTCCAGGGTTTGCAAAGTTGTGAATGGAAGGGAGTGAATGAGAGTAAATCACAGACAGTGCATTTAGACCACTCCTTCAAGAAATGACCCATGAAGTAGAAGAGCAAAAAGGCAGTAGCTAAAGACTGGGACAAGAAAAAGGAAGATAACTTATTTATGTATTTTTTAAGATGGAAGTGAGTTGAGAAATAAATAGTTTTGGGACATTCTCTATTTACCACATCCAGATTCATGCTTGACCTTTTCCATGTGTACCCTGAGAGACTGACCTTTCATGACTGTGGAAGAGGCCCCCTGCAGTCTGGCTTCCAGGTGGGTTTGGTCCCTGAGAAGCACCAACAGGACATTAGAGAGTGGGAGAAGAAGGAGTTCGTGGTATTTGCTCCCTTGTTTCTCTTCTTACCTGGTCAGGGCTTGGCAGTGGACAACGAGTCTCTATCAAAGGTCTTAAGTTCTACCAGGCACCCATCTCCTCTAGCTATGGCTCTGACGTTCTGCTAGTTCTATTGACTGCTTTCTTTCTCTTTGCTTCTTTAGACCTAAGGATGGTGTTAGCTTCCTGCTCTTGCTGATCTTGAGAGCTTTACTAATCCTTCATGATTTCCCTTCACTCTGACCACACCCTTGCAAGGAGTCCCTTTATTAGACTCTCCTGAATTGCCCCATTTGAGTATGCCATCTATTTCTTACTGGGGATTTGACTGGCAAAAGGAGTGGTGGTGATTAAAGACCCTGCTTTCATCAGAAGTCTCTGTCTGTGGCTCTCTGTCTGTCTGTCATCCATCTGTCTCCCTCTCTGTCTCAGCCTTTATGTTTTCATGAAGCAACACTTGGCTTTGTTCATCATCTTTTCTGATTGCTACTATTTCATTGGAATGGGACAGAGTTGAGCTGGGTACTGGGAGAATGCAGAAGGCAGGCAGGGAAACAAGGAGCCAGAAACAGAGCCAAGCACACCTGGGAGAGGAAGCCTATTAAGAGGTGGTCAGATTTGGAGCCCAGGTAGACATGTATATATACAAATATCTATGATTCTGTTTTTCTATCTGGAGAACCCCAATACAATGGGAAAACAAAGCTCAGGGATACAAACAAAATATAGACAGAAAGAGAAATTATACATATAGACACACAAGCATGTGAATGACAGGTAAGAGATATGGGAAATGGATTGAGAGCCTCCAGCATACATCTGATTAGGAGTTCTAGGGGAAAAATGCAGAGAACAATATAAATTCTCTGAATTGAAATCTTGAATCCTTAGGTTAAAACTTCACATAAAGTGCAGACAGAATAAAAATAAATTTACATCTGTTTATGCTGTAGTGAAACTGCATGACATGAATGACAAAAAATAAATATTAAAACTTACCAGAAAGAAAAAAACTGCTTAGCTACAAAGGAATAACAATTAATTGACAAAGGAATTACCTTCAGCCACAAAAGACCCCCCAAATACAAATGAATTAATATCTTCAAAGCACTGAGGGAAAAAATAGTTAATCTAGAATTTCATACCCAGCTTAATTATTATGCAGCTGTGAGGGAAAAACAGGGAAAGATTCAGCTACATAAAGAATATGGGTATTTACCGCTCACAGACTCCTGTGCATAGTTCAGGAAGCAGAAAAGTGAAATTAGAGGGAAGAGTTGGAAGAAAGAAAAAATAGTTGTATTTTAGTAAGTGCGTGAGTTATTGACAGTGGAGACATAAATTTTGTGTTAAAAAAGGAGGGAGAGCTGGAAGTTGAGATGATAAACACCAAAGAATGTTGGTGGTAGAAGGGCTGAGTAATTAAAACATACTGACATCCTTGGCTTATGTAAGAGGATGCTAGAGATAATAAATAAATGTAGATCTAGGAAAAACGTATATGAGTATGTGTATTAAAAATCTGTGAGTGGAGCATCTGAGTGGCTCAGTCAGTTAAGTGTCCTACTCTTGATTATGGCTCAGGTCATGATTTCTGCATCCTGCGATCCAGCCCTGAGTCAGCCTCCCTGATCAGTGCAGAGCCTGCTTGAGTTTCTCTCTCTCCCTCTCCCCCTGCCCCTCTTCCCCCATCCTCTCTCTCTAAAAAAAAAAAAAAAAAAAAAAAAAAAGGCGAAAACAAAACTCTTGAGTAACCATTAGACTAGCAGAAATGCAACTGAACTTCTAGACCAGAAGTCACATGGGGAAAAGGTGGTGGTGGTGGTGGTGGTGGTGGTGTGGAGGAGGAGGGTAAACATTTGCTACAGCTCTGTTAATACAACTAAATCCAGGAAAGGAGAAAAAAAATAAGGATTTAAAAAAGAAACATGAGAAGTGTAAACACAAAATGAGTGAAAATAAACACTGGTTTAAAAAAAAGCAAGTTGCAGAATCTTATGTACAGTATGATACTATTTACCTTTAAAGTTACCATACTCACAAAATAAGAGTAAATATTTTTGCATAAAAATGTACTGAAAACACAGAAATCTGTGCAGATGGGATGCACACCTTTAAAGAGGGGAGAAGGGAAGGAGTAAAGGAGGTTTCAGCTGTATCTTTAATGGTTTACTTATTTAGTTTTATAAAGCCTGAACCCTATCTTCATATTAACATTTCAAAAATATCTGTGGTGGTGTGTGTTTATGTTTTGTTGTTCTGTATGATTTTCTCTACATTTAAAATATCTCATGATTTTTCAGGAGGAAACACTGAAAGATAGAACTGTACAGCTACAAAAAGAGGATGAAAACTAGTATGGGTCGATGGTAATATAGGATTTCCTTAGGTCCAGGGACAGACTTGAGAAGGATTCCTAAGGTCACAGCTAAGTAGAGATACCGGTTGAGTCTGTAGGTCAAGTAACCTTTTATTCCTGGAAGTTTCACCTTCATTTGTTAAGAGCTAAGAAAGTGTAAGGTGTGAGGTGGAAGTAAATCAAACATAGGTTAAGTTCTAGGAGATGTGGCACGGAGGAGAAGGAGACTTGGTCCAAGGGAGCCAGTAAGGGGCTGTTTCCTTCTCTCAACCTGCACTAGGCTGAACTGTACACACTTGCAGTGACTGTTGAATTTTTACCTAGTATTCATTGAGCACTCGTTATGCCTCATGCCACTCAGCTAAATCCTTAACTTATGTTATCTTATTTAAACCTGTTCAGCTCATGGGTAGGTAAGCATTGTTTTTATTGACCTGCCATTTTTTAAAAAGATTTATTTATTTTAGAGAGGGAGAGTGCAATCATGGAGGGGGTGAGGGTCAGAGGGAGAGGGAGAGAGAGAGAATCTTAAGCAGATTCTCCACCAAGCATGGAGCCCAAAGTGGAGCTCAATCTTGCTCCATCCCACAACCCTGAGATCATGACCTGAGCTGAAATCAGCAGTTGGACGCTTAACTGACTGAGCCATCCAGGCATCCCTTGACTTGTCATTTCATTAAGAGGCAGGAAAAAAGAGTGGTTAGGGTCAAGGACTTTATAGAGTTAGGTCACAGCTTTGTTCCTTAGTAGCTATGTGATTATGGCAGGTCACTTAACTTCTCTGTGGCTCAGTTTCCTCATTTTATGTATTTTTTAAATTTTTAAATTTTTTAAAGTAGGCTCCACACCCAGGGTGGAGCCTCATATGGGGTTCAATCACATGACCCTGAGATCAAGACCTGAGCTGAGATCAAGAGTCAGACACTTAACCATCTGAGTCACCCAGACACCCTAAAGGTTTTCATTTTAAAATGGGAATGGTAATTTTACCTACCTCACTGCATTGTTGTGCAGATTAAATGTATTGATATATGTGAAGGCTTAGAAGATTGGTTGGCATATAGTGATTGCTATGTAAGTAGTTACTATTATTGCTATTTTGGATGAGAAAACAAAGGTCTTGAAAGACAAAGTAACTTGCAAAATCTCACAGCTAGCTGGACATTGTGGGCAAGACTGCAGTAGCTAGTTTTGTTGACTGTTTGCTTTGCTGTGCAGAAACTTTTTATCTTGATGAAGTCCCAAAAGTTCATTTTTGCTTTGGTTTCCCTTGTCTTTAGAGATGTGTCTTGAAAGAAACTTTTGTGGCCAATATTGAAGAGGTTACTGCCTATGTTCTCCTCTAGGATTTTGATGGGTTCCTGTCTCACATTGAGGTCTTTCATCCATTTTGAGTTTATCTTTGTGTATGGTGTAAGAGAATGGTTTAGTTTCATTCTTCTGCATATGGCTGTCCAATTTTCCCAGCACCATTTATTGAAGAGACTGTCTTTTTTCCCACTGGATATTCTTTCCTGATTTGTCAAAGAGTAGTTCACCATAGAGTTGAGGGTCCATTTCTGGGTTCTCTATTCTGTTCCATTGATCTATGTGTCTGTTTTTGTGCCAATACCATGCTGTTTTGGTAATCACAGTCTTGTAATATAGCTTGGAGTCAGGCATTGTGATGTCCCGAGCTTTGGTTTTCTTTTCCAACATTCCCCTGGTGATTCGGGGTCTTTTCTGGTAACCCACAGAATGGGAGAAGATATTTGCAAGTGACATTTTAGATAAAGGTCTGATATCCAAGATCTATAAAGAACTTCTCAAACTCAACACCCAAAACACAAATAATCCAGTCAAGAAATGGGCAGAAGACATGAACAGACACTTCTCCAAAGAAGACATACAAATGGCTAATAGACACATGGAAAAATATTCAACATCGCTAGCCATCAGGGAAATACAAATCAAAACCACAATGAAATACCACCTTACACCAGTTAGAATGGCAAAAATTTCCAAGATAGGAGACAACAAATGTTGGCAAGGATGTGGAGAAAGGAGAATCCTCTTACACTGTTGGTGGGAATGCAAGCTGGTACAGCCACTCTGGAAAACAGTATGGAGGTTCCTCAAGATGTTAAAAATAGAGCTACCCTAAGACCCAGCAATTGTACTACTGGGTATTTACCCGAAAGATACAGATGTAGTGAAAAGTAGGGGCACATGCACCCCAATATTCATAGCAGTGATGTCCACAATAGCCAAAGTGTGGAAGGAGTCAAGATGTCCTTCAACAGATGAATGGATAAAGAAGATGTGGTTCATATATACAATGGAATATTACTCAGCCATCAGAAAGGATGAATATCTACCATTTGCAGTGACATGGATGAAACTGGAGGGGATTATGCTAAGTGAAATAAGTCAAGCAGTGAAAGACAATTCTCATATGATTTCACTCATATGTGGAACATAAGGAATAGCACAGAGGACCACAGGGGAAGGGAGGGAAAACTGAATGGGAAGAAATCAGAGAGGGAGACTAACCATGAGAGACTCTGGACTCTGGGAAACAAACTGAAGGTTACAGAAGGGAGGGGGGTGGGGAGGTGTGGTAGCAGGGTGATAGGTATTAAGGAGGGCACGTGTTGTGATGAGCCCTGGGTGTTATATGCAACAAATGAATCATTGAACACTACACCAAAAATTAATGATGTACTATATGTTGGCTAACTGAACATAAAAAAAAAAAAAGATTGTAGTAGCTACCTTATAACCTGTAGTTAGCTAGCACAAGGACAAACTAACACAGTGAGGGTGGTAGACCAGAAGGATGGTAAGAACTTGGGTCTTGCTGATGTCATGGAGCTCTCTATTAGCCAGGTCTGGAACTTACCTACCCATGGACTTTTGTTATGCAAAGTAACTTGTGTTCTTAATTGTTCGAGCCAGTTGAGATGTACAGCTTTCTGTTACTTACAGCTCAAAGCTCCCAAACCAATTCAACTGCCATAGCAAACTCTTGCTATTAGGGGAGAGAGAGAAATAGTGCCATGGGATCTTTGACCATTGAAGGGCAACTCCAGGCCTATGGTTTTGTCACTGAGAGCGGAGAGTGAGTTGTGGCAGCACTAGATGACAGTGGAACCTGTTTTCTCACATCAAACTAGAAAAGACCATTTCATGAACTAGGTCACCAGCTGTTAAAGAAGCAGAGCTCCCTCAGCCCTTTAAACTGAAGAGCTCCCCGAACAACTAAACAATCACCATCCAGAGAAGGGGGCAGAGTGATGATGCTCCTGAAGCTTCCCCCAACTCAGATTAAGATGCATGAAGGTAGTAAAAACCACCCAAAAGGAACTGTAAAAAGAGACCTCGGGAAGCCCATCCAAGAGAGTGAAAGGAAGGAGAACAGAAGGAACCCGTGGAAAGAAAATCTTCCAGACCAAATGAGGGTCCAAAAATAATGAGACCAAAATTCAAAGAAGTAATTTAAACCAAATAAGGCAGGGAAGGCTGATCCAGTAAGGGGCGGGCTCACTCTGCAGGGAGCAGGCGGGCAGCAGGGGTGGAGTTGAGCAGAGTTCAGTTTGGGACAGTCCAGGGGTCAGGACAGAGAAGGGCAGTCATCTGCTGGCCTGGAGCTCCCACTGCCCGGGTGAGAGAAGGGGGTGGGGTTAGATGGGTACCTTCTTCCCTCTCCTGCTGCAAGGAACCCAGGAGCCTCATCTCCACCCCCCACCCCCCTTCCCCCCCACTGGCAGGACTGCTTGCATTTGCAAAACTGACCCTATCTGGGTGGGCTTGCTGTCACTGCCAGGGAGATCCTCTGGGACAAGGCAAGTGAAGGAAACCTTACTTGCTTGGAGCCAAACTTCTTTAGGCCCTACTTTATATTTTATTTCAGCAAAGAATTACAGGGATGCCAGGGATGATGGATGCTAAGCCCATTAACTGCCTTCTGAATTTTGGACTTGGGCTTTTGTTGATCCTATAGTCCAGGTAATTGCCTAGCAGCTTAGTGTCAGAGCATCCATCTGGTTCATTTGTATATTCTGCATGTGGATGTGTGTGTGCATGTACACATGAAAAAAAAATTTCTGTTTACCTTTTCCACTTACCGTAGTCCCTATTCTAAACTGAAACTCCATACCTTCCACCACAGCCTTTTAAGCCACAATACTGACTTAAAACAAACAAAAATTAATGTTTTCACAAGAATTAAGCATTTAGAAAGGTCATGGAATGAACATGGAGAATTTAAGTTCCTAGAGCGATCTAGAAAGGTCTTCCTTCCATGTGCCTCCCTTGATTATGATCTCTCATATTTATTCTCACTACTGAGGACAAAACCAAACTATATATCACATGCACCAATTGACTCACACTACATTCAAATATACAAAGAAAATGTGGCTCACGTGGCTTTTACAATTATTCTGTGACTGATCTGAGTCTCAACAGCACTGGCTGGGGGGAAAACGACCTTACCACTTAATAATACTTCAGTCTCTTGGGTTAAATAACAGTAATCCCAAAGAGAGCTGGAGTTGTTTGGCATTCTCCTTCTCCCAGATGGCACCTGGAGCTTAAGGGGACTAGAGCAACTTCATGGTGGAAGGAAAGAAGGGGGCTCTGAGGGGTGCCTGGGTGGCTCAGATGGTTAAGCGTCTGCCTTTGGTTCAGGTCATGATCTCAGGGTCCTGGGATCGAGTCCTGCATAGGGATCCCTGCTCAGTGCAGAGCCTGCTTCTCCCTCTCCCTCTGCCATTCCGTCTGCTTGTGCTCTCTGGCTCTGTCTATCTCTCAGTCAAATAAATAAATAAAAATCTTAAAAAAAAAAAAAAGAGAAGGGGTCTCTGAGTAAAATGGTATCCTCTGGACTCCTTCCAGTCTCCACTGTGGAGTGGATGGTCTGGTCTGGTTCCTGGGTTGGTGACCATTGGTCTCAAGTGGACTTTGGGGGGCAGTGTGGCACCTTCTTCTTAACCTGGGAACCTCTCAGCACTCCTTGGCCTCTCTCTGCAGCACTTATAAACTTTTGAGTCCACTGCTCACCACCAGTGGTCTGTGTGTTGGGAGTTTGAAAAGCATTGCTATAGGCTTGCCCAACCAGCCATTTCTCGGCTCTGCTGCTGAGCTACTGCATGGGCCACCATGACTGTGGCTTTATGTATGGTCCTGCCAACAGGCTCATGAGCTCCTCCAGGCTGTGCTTGGGGAAGAGTGCCTACCCCAAATGTTCACGGGTTCCTCTCATACCTACCTAGAAATTTCCACCGTGCCTCCTTTGGCCTTGGAGTTCACCCCGGGAGGGGAAAATAAGGACACGTAAGTCTTTTGCCCTCCTTTTCTGTTTTTCTCTTCTACCCATACTCCCCTGGGGACACCCAGGTAGTTTTACTTCCACTCTGGTGTGCAGGGTAGAGTGGGCTTGGAACATTCCTCTACTCTCTTTCCACCTGAGATGCCATTTGCCCTCATTTTCTGAGTCATGAAGGCAAATAGGGTGCAAGGAATGAGAACTTGTTTTCACAGATAAACATGCATTACTTTTGAAATACTTAGAAAAATATAGCAATTACATTAGCATATATAGATGGTTGAGACTGGCTGGAGCTCTGTTTAGAGAAGGAGCTTAGTAAAGGCTGTTTTCAGGCTGAGAAGAGAAAGGGAAGGAGAAGAGTTTAGACAGCATGGAGTAACATCTTTAAGGTTTCTGCAAGTTTCTTTGCCCTGTATGCCCCTACTTTCTTTTAATTTCACTACAGCACATACATCTTCATCTCTCACTATCCCTCCTGGTCCTACAGGATATTCCCAGGATCGACCACCTCAAGGATTAATTTCTAGACCCACTTGAACAGGGTGGCACAAATGAAGATGCTCCCAGGAAAGACAGATCTCCAATTTTTTTTTTTTAATTCAGAAAAGTCAAGAGAATAATATGATAAGCACAGACATCTCCCTGCTCATATTTAAAATGTTTACTTGTCCCTTAGGCTTCTAATAGTTTCAAAATATATGTGTGTGTGTGTAAACTATCTTTACAGTTAAAGTTGAAAACAACTTTGCTCTTCTTCCTTATCCCAGGCCCCTTCTTCTCTCTCCAGAGACACCACTGTCAAGGATTTGATTTGTATCCTTCCAGCCCATGTTTTTATTAGCTTATTACAGATTTATATGTCAGAAATAGCACTCCTTTGTATGTTTACATTTTTTCCCTAAATGATATCATATTGCATGAATTGTTTTATGACCAGTTTTTTCAGTCAAAAACATTTTTGAAATTTAGTTTTTTTAGGCCCGTAGACTCAGTTCATTCATTTTAAACTACTTGCAAGTATTTAATTCCATCCCATATTAATTATTAATATGAACTCCCCATTGAAAAATATTCAGATTTTTCTATCTTTTCTCCTGGTATTTTATTTTAAATAATAGGAACTATTGGCTCATCCTAATACTTTAATTTCAGGCCAGAATTGGCCAGAAGACTTGTTGCATATAAAGCAACTTAATTGTCCATTTGACACTGAGCTACTGTCAACCAGCAGATATTGGAGCATCCACATGTGCCCTACACAGTTACAGATTGTGAATCCCTGGGCCTCTCTTTCACTCAGTTTTCTTATCTGGAAAATGGGATAGTTGTTTCTATCTCCTTAAGTTGTTGTGAGGGCTTATGGATTAATATGTGAAGTATATGCCACAGTTATCAGCAGATAGTAAGTCTTCTGTTAATCATAGATGTCCTCACTAATTAATGCCTAATAGAGAAGCTAGAAACCAGGCTCCAACCTGGCCAGTTTCTTTCAGAGACATTCTCTGCCTGCATCACCTCCGTTGGTAAGACCCTGTCTCGAATAGTTTATGGTCTGTGAGGACACAAGTCCAACCTACGGGAGGCAGGGGCAACAGGTAGAGGCAGTAAGTGGTAATGTTAAGTGTTGGGCTAACAACCTCAATGCTATTAGGACTCACAACTGCTGTTAGCCGACAGCTGTACTCTGGATCATTCCAAGCATGTCTTTGCAGAGCCTGCTTGGGCCTGCCCTAGTTCAGCTGCCTGCAGGAGCACAGCTCAGAGCCCCTGCTATGGGCCTATTCTTTGATCAGGTCTGGCCAATCAGAGCTCTGTTGCTACGCAGCCCCTGCAGGCAGAGCCTTTCTTTTCATTTCTGGTCACAGCCAGCATAGCTGTCCACAGACATCCCTTTGCTGTTTTTGTTTGGATTGATTTTTTAAAAAGCACCTGATGCACACTTTTCCTCTTATTGTTCTCTTCCTTTTCTTTACTCCATTCAATCCGTACCCAAGGCCCCACCACACACACACACACACACACACACACACACACAAATCAAACTCAGAATCATTAACAAAGAAACGTTGGTCCAAGACAGGAAACAACCTTTAAAAAGACCCTTACTCCATGCTTGTGAATGCTAGGAAAATCTGCTTTTTCTGATATTTGGGAACACTAATTATGAGGTGGCACCACTGCCACATATTTAATTTCCCTCTTCTCTGCCTCCAGGAGCAGAGAAATCAACAAGAGAGAGATGATAAGGTTTCAATCAATCTGCTACCCACCTTCTATTACCACCTCTGCCAAAAACCCAGCCACAAGGCTAGTGTGACTAGATGAAGATCATTAGTACAGTGAGGCTCACAGACTCCCTGCTTTTTTCTTTCTATGGCAGAACATTTGGATATTGTCTGCTCATTTTCTCCCCACCCTGCATTATCTGATGAGAGAAAGCACAAACATATCCTTGAGAGAGAGAGGATGCTGCATACAACAGAGCTTTATGACACCACCTGAGCACACTGGTGGAGAGTAATGATTGAGATGCCAAGATGGCAGGACAAAATGGCAGGAGTGAAAGGGAAAGTTCTACCCCAGCATGCAAATGTGAGGGGCCAGGGAGTTTGTGATGCTAAAGAACAGAAGATCGGGATACTAGATGCTACCTTGACCTATATTGTTGAACTTCCTGAAATGTTAAGAAAGAGATATAAGTAATGATTGGAAGACCTGTGTAGCTGTGGTGTTTTGAATTCAGTACTGGTTTGGTACTGAAACATGTCCCACAGCTTTTTAAGCACTATACTTACTTACTCTGATACCTACTTACTCCGCTTTTTAGGCAATTTTGTAAGAACATTCATATATACATAAATGCCATTAAAATAAAGGTTAATTTTTTTTAAGTCACATGGTATAGGGCAGATTTGGGTGGGAAAACTAATTTTCTAGAAACCTGGCTAAAGATAGTTGTTAGACCACATTTTTAAAAGAATAGGGTAGGGGTGTCTCAGATGGTTAAGCCTCTGCCTTTGGCTCAGGTCGTGAGCCCAGGGTCATGGGATTGAGCCCCACGTTGGGCTCCCTGCTCCACGGGAAGCATGCTTCTCCCTCCCCCACTCCCCCTGCTTGTGTTCCCTCTCTCACTGTCTCTTTCTCTGTCAAATAAATAAATAAAATCTTTAAAAAAATTAAAAATAAAAGAATAGGGTAATTAGGCAGAAAGTCATGCTAGCTTCCTTCAAATGGTTTTTCTCCAGAGAGCAGATCCTCTGAATCTCTCCCATCCCTTCCCCCTCACTGGATAGATGTGCCTGTGCAAGGAGGAGTTTTGGTGCTATTTATATAGCAAGAATAATGCAAAAGTTTTGAAGCAGGGGTCTAAAGAATAATTCAAACACTTGGTGACTTCTGATTTTATTTCTGAAGAATATAGCTTAAAACCACATGCAAAATGAAAGCTCTGGCCTGAAAAGCCAGTGTCTAAAACAAAAGAATTTTACAAAGTAGTGATTTCCAAATCTTAAAGCTTTGCCACTCCTCCCCACCCCAAACAAAGAGCATTCTTCTAGGAATTAATATCTCATGTGGTCAGGAAACATTTTTCTGATATTCAACAATTACTTCAGTTTCCTAACAATCTTTTCCTTCGTTTACATTCAAGCAAACTTAGTGCTTTTGATTTAAAAAAAACTAAAAAGTAATAAGATCCCATTTTTGTCAAATTATGCACGTCTCTATACATCGAAAACTGTCAGGAATGATTTTTACTTACTATTGGTACAGGTTATTTCAATGGTGGACATTGAGGTGATTGTTCTCTTTTACCTTTTTTGTACTTTACTTTTTGGAGTTATGTAACTTTGAAAAAAAAACCTGGGTATCATTTTCTACAGATGTAAAATTTTCTTGAAAAGGAAGGAGAAACTAGTCAGTGTCCTGAGCTGTAATTACAGGCCAACTCCTTTTCCAGGAAGCTTTCATGAGGTTTCTGGTGTGTGTGGAGGGGAGAGCAACAGCATCTCAGTGCATCTGTTCCCAGGAGACACTGCTGTGTCTGAGTTCAACACAGTAAGGACCCAACAAATGGGGCAGAAGTAGTGAATGAGAGGAACAACTGGGGACCAGAAAAATTAGACATGACTCAGCAAAAACACATGAGGAAATTTTCAGAAAGATCAAGGTCTCAGAAACAAGTTACCCATCCCCCTTGCTTCTGAATAGAATGGTTTCAATTAGGTGGGTGCTCCAGCCTATGTTAAGTAAAATTTGAGAGGAGGTGGAAAAGGAGAGAGGGGGAGTGTGCCAGCATGATTATCCTCCTGCCAAAGCAGGTGAATGGGCTCTCCGTTGTCAAGGTGCAAGCAGGGAATGAATGTCCTTTCTGTAGCTGGATTGAACTGGAGGAGGACTGGAGGCCTCTACTTGAAGGCTGGCACTTTTCAGAAACACGGCGGAAGTCTCCCAGACAAAGCAGAAAGGCTGGCATCCTTTTCCTGGGAATCAGAAGGTGGGGAAGGAGTGAGGCATGCCTAGCCAACATACCAGGGACAATGGTGAAATCTTGAGAATCTGGGGGGTCTGACAGCCATGCTTGGGCAGCAACTCTCCATGCCCCCATACTGAGAACCTGCATGACCTTGGCTGCCAGGCCATAAAGGGAAGTTCCTGGGCTGAAGGACCAACTGCTTCTTGTAAATTCACTTCCTGATGCCAGCTCCCAACTGTAGGGATCTATGCAGGTCTGGGCCCCTCTGCATGGGTCTTGGGACTCTTAGGGGATCCATTCTTGGGCTTATCATCCTCTGTCACCCACTCTCTGCTTTGGCTCCTCTCCTGCCTTGCCAGACACACCATTTCCCAGCCATCAATGCCTAACCACACATATCTGGTGTAAACAAGTGCTCAGACTTTTAACTGAAATCCAGTTCCCACAGAGATCCTAGATCACTAGCCCTCCTCTTTTACCCCAACTCCTCATAACCTACAAAGAAAATAACACATGCAAACAAACAAACAAAAAATCAACAAAGAATAGAAAGGCTATTTCTGGGCCTGGGGTTGGAGACACAGCAGGAAGTGGTAGCCACACATATGTGCTCTGTGGACAGAGGCATGCATCACTATCCTTAGGCTGAGCAACCTGAATACAACACCAGGGTGCTGAGGTGCTGACATCTGCTCTCTTTCCCTCTGGTAGGTCAGCTCTTAGCTGTAATATAACTTTATAGATGGAAAATTCCAGAGAGAAGTGACCTGCTCTCTGTTACACAGCCAGGCATAAGCAAAATAAGGAGAAGTGACAGGCCTAGACGCAGTTATTTGACATCCCAAGACCTTTCCTTTACAGTGTTGTAGCAGCTCAGCTGGGTGGATATCTGGCAAGTGATTAGGATGGGAGGCCAGACTGGCAGACCTCATTGTTTTCAATTCTGTCTCAGTTACATTAACTTTTCCTACCTCATTACCTGAGTTTGGGATGTAAAGTGGAAAAAAACACATTTGCTTGGAACTATGCCAAAGACAGAAAGTAGAAATCCATATTATGCTTGTGTTTCCTGGGCCTCAGGCTACCTGACCTATTCTCTTCAACTCAGGATCATTACCCCTTTCCTGTACATCAGATAACCAATCCAGACCATTTTTATACCTTACTGATAATGTAGTGGACACTCCAGTTGACTAATTTTGATCCACAGTAAAATGAGCTTCCTGCAAAGAGAGAAGAGGAGATTATATATATAAACAGACATAAATTTACAAAAAGAAAGAGTGTGTAGAGATGATATGGTAGCATCTTCAGGATGGCAGGACTCTCCTCTGGGCCATGGCAGCTTCCACCCACAGTCCTGACAGAGAGGCCATTCATATGCTGTGAAAGCAAAGGCATTACCTTGTCTCTTGTTTACCACCTGAGTGATTCACTAATGGGTATTTGTCTTCATTACAGGTGAATTTGGCTCAGAACAAGAGGCTCCAAAGGTTTACCAAAATTCTTTATTGGTACTTCCATATTTTACTCGGTAGTGTTATATAAAATTATTTAGCCAGACTCTTTCTACAGATTATGTCCCTGACCAAGGACTCAAAGTTTGGTTAGATACCACTTTTCTCTAATTCACGTTTATTTGATGTGCAGTTATGCACTGAAATATAGTGTGTCCTGTAGACATGATAACGTTGAGAAAAGGAGATACAGAAGGAATTATGTTGCACTGTTTGGGTTGAACTTGTGCAGGAATCATTTGAATGGACCATAGTGTCCTACACTAGATGAACAAATCCACCAGTAAAACTCAGTAAAGAGCCTGTTCATAGAGGACCCTGTTGATCATGATTGATATCCATGTCAGTGGTCCTCTTTCACTACTCCTCTTTTGTTTTAACCTCACTAATCTGAGGTAAGATAGGTGGGTCTCACCCACAATTTATCAGTGTGGAAGAATGGGCTTTAGAGGTTAGATTATAGACAAGTCCCCAAGTTGGTGATGGGTAGAGGCAGAGTAGCATCCTATTTCCCATCCTCTTTTCCTCTTGACCCCACTGCCCTACAATGAGGTGTCCCCAGAAGCCACACTCATGTCCTGTTTGTGAGACAAACATGAATCTATCTTGGCCCAGTACTCTTGAGGAGAGCAGAATATAAAAAGACATTTCCTCTGTCTCACCAGATGGCTTCAGGATAAAATTCTTCCCCAAACCAAGTGTTAGAGTCCAGCTGACTATTTCAGGGAGGGCAAGAAGTAACAGGGAGAAGAATTTAATCCTCCTCCTCTCCTAACATATTACTACATCCAAGGTTGGTGAGAGCAGGTCCTGCCAAAACAGGCGAGATTGTTGAACTGGAATCAAGAGGATGGGTCCCTGGCAGGGCAGACCCTTTCAAGGATGAAGATTGGAATTTGGGGAAATCCACAATCTACAGATCTGAGGTTCCAGACTAGACTCAGCTCCTGGGAGCTGGCTGGGCAGGACATGGAATAAACTGAAGAATACTGAGCCCCATCCAACCCATCTGGGAGCCCACAGTGGAAAATAATGGGGGGTAATACAGTGGGACAGCCCCAACTTCTTGAGATCAATGCATACCTCTGTGCTTGTCTGCATACTTTGCTTAAATTTTCATTTTGAAAAAACTGAACAGTTAGCATTAAGAATGGCTACTCATTCTTAAAATGCTTTGGAGAAACCAGAACTTGGAGAAGCCAATGCAAAGGAGGGTGGGGATAAACAGGGAAAATAGTCTCCCCAAAGAAACATGAAGGAGCTAGGTGTTTGATCTCAAACTCTGTTATACTAAGCACTTGGACATTTCGTGCTTGGTTTTTGTGATAGAGTTAGCATTAGGACCTTCGAATGCATTCATTCATGGGACATGCATGATGCTCCTACTCAGCACCAAACATTGGCCAGGTCAAAAACAAATAAGACATGGCTCTGTACCTAAGGAATGCTAAAAATAATAAATTAGCCTCTAACAAAATGAGACTGAATTATTGAATAATCTTGGGGAACATTCAATTACTTTAAGAATAACAACAGAGACACACATACAATCAGTGGAAAATTCTCCTGGGTCTCCTTTAACCCCTTTGTCCAATGTGGCACCCACCTCTCCTAAGAATTGCCTAGTTATCTTCCATTTGCCTTACATCTAGTTAAACCTAGAAGCAGAATGTTGGAAGAGACTGGAGACCTGCAATACTAGCTTGCCCCTGTCTTCCCTTGTGTAGATGAAGGAACAGAGGCTTATAGAAGACAAGTGGCTGAGACAGCTTCCTGAACATTTTTTTCAGGCTCTGTGCCTCCCACTTCATTGGTTAGCAGCACTTAAGGTGACTTGATCTTAATGAGACAAAACTTCAATTGTAATCTCATAAATAACAGAAAACCTTCAGGGGTCCCCCCACCCTAAGCTGATCAAGCATGGTTTGCACAGGTCCATTCCATGCCTCCAGCCTCATCTGCCACATCCCTCCTCCATGTACCCATCCTTTAGTGAAAATGGATGCTAGGGCTCTCTAACAGGTCTTTATCCTTTCTCTGCTCCTGAAATTGCTGTTACATAACACATTTTATGGTAACTGCATACTGTGAAAATCATGTTCATCTTTCAAAACTTACTTTCCTTTCCCAGGATTCAAACCCTTTCTTCCTATTTTAATTCTCAACAGTACTGTGTTCTTGCTTTGTCATCAAGGAGCCTCTTCTCAGTAGGGATGATGTCTTATGTGTAACTGTTGGTTGTAGGGCATAGAACCTTGACTGTCTACTTGCTGGGGAGACATTTCTTGAAGAGAGATACCCCGTAGACCCCCAACTCACTGCTGGCAGGACCAAATGTAGAACTTAAGTCCCATAACTCTTACCCTTGTGCTCTTTCTCTTACACCCTCTGACTCCTAGTTCACTGATTTGTGGGGCTCATTTGAGGTCCTGATTCACACCATTGTCGTAGAAACTCGTTGCCTATTTACTAATGACACTTTGCTGAATTCAAAGAGAAATTGAGTTTTTGAAAACATAGATTTCCATTTATATGTTGGCTTTCACTGATTTTTCCTTGCTCTTCCTTTTCCCCTCTTCCTTACTGTTTCTCTTCTCCCCCTTTCCTCTCATCTTTTCTGCAATGCCCCATCTAAGTCAGATAACAGGAGACAGTCCAGGTGGTTGCAATTTTGTAAATACTGGTGCAACATCTGCCTGGCCTAAAGAGACACATTCGTGCACCAGACTGTCAGTGTATGGGGTCAACAGAGTATTCAGGGTAATCTCTGAGTGGAGGCTGATCCTAGAGGCACCCACCCCGAGTTACATCTGGGAGCCATGACTTTGTGTCAGTTGTGCCTTTGTACAACTTCATCGTACTAGGAGGTCTAGGAGGACCAAACAGGGCAAATAGACTGGAGATCTTCCTGCCTTATCATGACCAAGAAAGGACAGATAGGCAGGAAAGAGCAAAAGTTCCTAGGGCCTGGCTATGCACACTTGGGCTCACAATCTCTGGATGCTGGAGTCAGCTGCTTTTGGCTGTCATACCCTTACTCCCTTCCCCTTCCCTACCCCTCTGGCATCTCCTTAGGGTTTGTGGTTTTTTTTCTGTCCTTGCCTCTCAAACATCAGTGCCTTTCAAGGGCCCTGTTCTCTATCCTCTTCTACAGATTTGTTTTTACAGAGTGCCCTTGACTCCACTCCCATGACTGCCATTATCACCTGCATGTTGTTGTCCCTCAGACCCGACCTCTCTCCTGAGCTCTAAGCCTAACTGATTATTGGACATTGCAACTGAACTTCCCTCTCAAATAGGAAACACAGTTTCACACCCTTTCCTGTGCCTCCTGTCTTAATAAATGAAACCAGTGATGCATCAGGTATCCCACACCAGCAATCCAGGTATGCCCTCGATCCCATCCTCACTGTAACCCTCCCTAAGAGCCACTAAATACTGATCAGTTTCTAGAGATCAGGGGAAGCCAGCACTTTTTGTTGTCACTGGCTTCTTGTGTTCTTCAGACCCTTTCAGTCCTGTCTGCAGCTCTAACAATAGCCTCCTGACCTTCATGTAGTCTTCCCACCAACAGGACCATGACAGGAGCCTTTAACCTCTGATATTTCTCCATCTGAAATAAAAGGGCATTGGACTGCATCTCTGAGAGCTGTCCC
Source organism: Phoca vitulina (assembly GCF_004348235.1). Taxonomy (NCBI): domain Eukaryota; kingdom Metazoa; phylum Chordata; class Mammalia; order Carnivora; family Phocidae; genus Phoca; species Phoca vitulina. The sequence goes on from NW_022589704.1 coordinate 19,902,634, forward strand.
AGCCCTGGCATTCCTTCACATTTGTCAGCTTGCGTATATCACAGGCCTAGAGTAAAAATCCGCACTTTCTGCCCTTTTACCCATTCCCTGTCTCTCAATAACTTTTTTATTCTTCCTCCTCCTCCATTCTGCTAAAAGCTTTTGACTGAAATGTGGCAGCCCTAGGACCCAAATCTTTAGCCAGTGTATGATTTCTCAGACATTCCCTAGGGAGACAGTCCTGTGTCCTTTCCTTCTGCAGGGAAGGGAGTTGTCTAGAGCCAGGGCTTACACAAAGTGGCTGTTGTTTTTCTCTTTATCATCACTGTTATTGTTTAAGAGGGTACTGCTCCTCCACTCAGCAGAGGCAGACACACAGATGGAAAGTTTTAAGACATTTTTCTCCCTGCAAATTAATTAGACAGTGAATATCAATTCCTTGACTCCATTCCACCCTCACCACCATCCCTTCAGCAAGGACACTGGGCTTAATGAGACAGCTTCTAAGGTTTGGTGTTGCCCTGAGGACCAGGGCTCCCTTGGTCTTGATTTAGAAGCTTTATTGAAAGGACACCAAGGGGAGCAGTGAGATGTGCACCTGCCAAGAGTTCGTGAACTTGCCATTATCTCTGAAATAACACCTCCATCTCCACATTTGAGCCACTGCCATTCTTCTTGCCCCTGCATTGGTTTCTCCTCCCCCCCTCCCCCCCACAAAAAACTTTCTTCTTTTATTGGGAAGCTGATGCAAGGCACATCACAGGCTGGGAAGCAGTATGATGCCATATTGGTTCCACTTTGTGTGTGTATGTGTGTGTGTGTTTGGGGGGGGGGCAACCCAGCTTTCTTGATTCTAGAAGCTGCTAGAAAAGGGAGAGAGAAATGCAAGTGCATTCCATGCTGATCCTGGTAAGAAGCTGGCAAAGACTATTCAAGGAATCTTAAGACATCTCTGGACTTTAAAAAATATTACAACCCAAATAGCAATGTGAAGTTGTGTATGCACTCCCCAATTGCGCCTGCCATTTTACAAGTATGGAAAATAAGGCTTTCAGCAAATTAGTGGAGCACTCCCAGTCCTCTGTACTTCCCATTACAATCTGCTTCCTAACTGGGTGTGGGTTTCCTTATTCTCCAGAGCTAGGGAGTATCAACATTTGGCTTCAAAAATGCTGCTAAATCCTGAACAAATAAGCATGAACATGCAAGGTATTGCTCAAGATCTCTTACTCTCAAACCTAGATGTAATATTTATGTTCAACCCCGGGATCCAGGGTTACTTCAGTGCCTCCCCAACTTACTCTTTATAGGTAGGGGAGGAAACGGTGCAGCCCACAGATGCATCCCTATTCCCCAGTCCCACATTGATTCTTAAAAGCTGGAGAGGTTGTTTGTGTGTATGGAGCAGAGAAAGATTTTCCTAAATTTTGATCAGCAGTGTTTGTCTTGGAATTGGGAAGAGTGGAAGAGTGGAGGAAGTTTTAATTGGAGGGACTTCATGGAGAACTGGGAGGGCTCCCTTTTTTGTCCTCTGCCCCAATCACTGTTTGGGTTATATTCCAAATTTATAATTCTTCTAAGATAAAAAAAAATGGGAAATGTACAAGGTTAGGAGTCATAACTCTTAGCCTGGTTTTGTTCCTGTAACTCATCCATATATTTGTATATTTAGGAAACAAAATAGTCATTGAGCTACTATATGCCTGGTACTATTCTAGGTGCTGAGTTATTTGGTGTGGAATAATGCAAAATCCTGTTTCCATAGGTCTTACATTACAGGAGGGAAGTCAATAATTACCATGTAAGTAATATCATCAAATGCTATGAAAAAAACAAAAATTGAATAAGGCAGTAGAGAGTACCTGACAAGAAGGTGTGTGTGTGAGGGTGTGTGTCCTGGTGTTTTAAAAAAGTCCGTAAGTTCTTTCATATTCTCTTCAAAATGTGAAGCCTAATTCTCCTTGCCTTGAGTGTGGGCTATATGTAGTGACTTGCCCCTAAGAAATAGACTGAAGTGGAAGTCATGGGGTATGATTTTGGAAGCTGGATAATAAAATCACTGTGTCTTCTTCCTGTTTTTGTTGAATTGTCTGCTCTGGGGGAAGTTCGCCCTCATGTTGTGAGGACACTAAAGACTCTTAAGAGGCTCAGGTGGCAGGGAACTGAGGCCTCTGGCCAACATCTCTGTAAGGAACCATCTAGAAAACTGGTTCTGCAGCCCCAGACAAACCTTCAGATGACTGCAGTCCCTGCCAACATCCTGACTGCAAGTGAATGAGAGACGCTAAGCCAGAACCACCCAGATAGGCTGATTCCAGATTCCTGACCAATAACAACTTGAGATAAATATTTGTTGTATAAAGTCAGAGTTTTAGGGGATGATTTGTTAGATAGCAATAGATAACTAATATACGTATTTTAGGGATGCTCCCTTTCTTAGAAAGGAATAGTTGAACAGAGACCAGAATGAAAAGGGAAAATGAGCCAGGTTAAGATACATAGGAAGAAAGCTTGAAGCAGAAAGCATAGAACTGGAAAAGGCCTTTTGGTAGGGACATGCTGGAGATTATCAAAGGCATGTCACAGAAAAACAGTCCAGGATTTGGAAATGGGCAAGATATTATCCTTTCAGAGGGCAGCTGGGCATCACTGAGGGTCTTTTCTGGGGTTTACCTGATTATGTTGAGATATTCCTCTTTGACTTAATTTTGATTGCCTAAGTTACTTTACAATTACATTGAGGTGGAATTCAATTTGTAGAAAACTGATAGGCATGCAAATGATTCTTTTCTAAAGCAATATAATTAATTCTGTCCAATAGAGATATAACTGAATTCTACCCTGTAGGAAAGATGGCCCCAAACAATACATTTTAAGCAGCTTTATTGAGTTAAAATTTTTTTACCTTGCAATTCACCCATTTAAATCAATATTTTCTCAGTATATTCACAAGATTATGCAAATATCACCACAATTTTTGTCCACCTTGTAAAGAAAATCTCGTACTTGTTAGTAGGATCCCTTCCATCAACCCCTCCATCATCCTTCTCCCCCATACCAGCCCCAGATAATCACTAATCTATTGTCTGTCATTATAGATTTGCCTATTCTAGAAATTTCATATAAAGATAATCATACACTATGTGGTCTTTTGGGATGGGCTTCTTTCCCTTAACATAATTTGTAGGGTTATAGCATGTATTAATACTTCATTCTTTATTACCAGATATTATTCAATTACATAGAAATATCACATTTTGTCTTTCTATTTATTAGTTGATGGACATTTAGATTATTTCTACTTTTGGGATAGTGTGACTATCCCAATGTTTCTATGAACAGTCAAGTCCAGTTTTTGTGTGAATGCATGTTTTAATTTCTTTGGGGGTATCTACCTAGGAGTGGAATTGCTGGGTCCTATGATAGGCCCATGGTTAGTATTTTCAGGAACTGTCAAACTATTTTCCAAAGTGGCTGCACCATTTTACATTCCCTCTAGCAGTGTGAGGATTCCAATTTCTCCACATCCTTGCCAACACTTATTATCATCCATCATTTTGATTATAACCATTTTAGTGGGTAAGAGGTGATTTCTTGTGGTTTCAATTTGCATTCCCTAATGACTAATGATGTTGAACATCATTTCATGCACTTATTGGCCATTTTTATATTTTTCTTGGAGCAATGTCTATTTAAAGCTTTTGCCAATTTTTAAACTTGTCTTTTACTGTTGAGTTTTAAGAATTCTTTATATATTCTGGGAAGAAGTCTTTTATCAAATATATGACTTGCAATTATTTTCTCCCACTATAAGGGTTGTCTTCACTTTCTTGATGGTATTATTGGCAGAAGAAAAGTTTTAAATTTTAAGTTCTATTTATCTAGTTTTTCTTTTTTTGCTTGTGCTTTTGATATTGTATCAAAGAAATGATTGCCTGACCCAAGACCATGATTTGCTTTTATGTTTTCTTCTAAGAGTTCTATTGTTTAAGCTCTTACATTTAGGTATATTATTCATTTTGAGTTAATTTTGTGTATGTTATGTGGTAAAGGTCTATGTTAATTCTTTTTTTTCCAAGTTTTTATTTAAATTCCATTTAGGTAACATATAGTGTAATATTAGTTTCAGGATTTAGTGATTCATCACTTACATACAACACCCAGTGCTCATCACAAGTGCCCTCCTTAATACCCATCACCTATTTAACCCCTCCCCCCACCCCTATCCTCTCTGGTAACCATCAGATTGTTCTCTATAGTTAAGAGTCTGTTTCCTGGTTTGCCTCCCTCTTTTTCCCCCCATGTTCATCTGTTTTGTTTCTTATCCAGTTGTCCCTGCACCATTTTTTAGAGATGATTCTTTCCCCATTGAATTATCTTTGCATCCTTGTTGAACATCAGTTTATGTGTGTTTTTATTTATGGTTGTTTTAACTCTTCTGAATCCCTTGAATTTCTATAGGAGTTTTAAGATTTGCTTGTCAGGGGCGCCTGGGTGGCTCAGTCGATTAGGCGACTGCCTTCGGCTCAGGTCATGATCCCAGGGTCCTGGGATCGAGCCCCGCATCGGGCTCCCTGCTCGGCGGGATGCCTGCTTCTCCCTCTCCCACTCCCCCTGCTTGTGTTCCCTCTCTCTCTGTGTCAAATAAATAAATAAAATCTTTAAAAAAAAAAAAAAAAAAGATTTGCTTGTCAATTTCTAAAAAAAAAAGGCAGCTGGTATCTCAATAGGGATAGTTTTATATCTGGGGAGTAAAATCATCTTAATAATATTAAGTCATTTGATCCATGAGCATGAAATATCTGTCCACTTATTTAGATGTTCCTTCATTTCTTTCAATGACAATTTGTAATCTTCACTGTATGTCTTGTACTTCTTTTTTTTTTTTTTAAAGATTTTATTTATTTATTTGACAGAGAGACAGACACAGCAAGAGAGGGAACACAAGCAGGGGAGTGGGAGAGGGAGAAGCAGGCTTCCCGCGGAGCAGGGAGCCCGATGACCTGGAATCATGACCTGAGCCGAAGGCAGACGCTTAACAACTGAGCCACCCAGGCGCCCCTGTCTTGTACTTCTTATGTGGGCTAATTGAATTTAAATAAAAAAATGCTAACTGAACATAATAAAAAATAAAGTGTATTCTTAAGTATTTTACTATTATAAATAGAATTAAAATATTAATTTAATTTTCTAAGTTTTCACTACTAGTATGTAGAAGTAGAAGTGATATTTTTATATTGATCTTGTATTTTGCAACTTTGCTGAACTCATTTACCAGTTTTCATAGTATTTTAGTGGATTCCTTTGGAGTTTCTATATAGAAAATCATGCCATATGCAAGTAGATAATTTTGCTTTTTCCTTTCTCATCTGGATGACTTTTATTTCTTTTTCTTGCCTAATTGCCCTGGCTAGACCCCCTAACAATGTTAAAGAAGTTGTAAGAATGGATGATCTTTTTTGATCCTGATCTTACTGTGAAAGCATTCAGCCTTTCACTATTTTTTTTTTTTAATGTTTCAAGTTTTTATTTAAATTCTAGTTAACATGTAGTGTAATATTAGTTTCAGGAGTAGAATTTAGCAATTCATCACTTACATATAACACCCAGTGCTCATCACAAAAAGTGCCCTCCTTAACACCCATCACCTATTTAGCCCATCCCTCTGCCCACCTCTTCCCCAACAACTTTCAGTTTGTTCTCTACAGTTAAGAGTCTCCTTTATGATTTGCCTCCTTCTCTTTTTTTTCCCTCCCCTATGTTCATCTCTTTTGTTTCTTAAATTCCACATGTGAGTGAAATCATATGGCATTTGTCTTTTTCTGAATTTTTTCACTTAGCCTAATACACTCTAGCTCCATGTCATTGCAAATGGCAAGACTTCATTCTTTTCATTGACTGAGTAATATTCTGTTGTATATATATACCACATCTTCTTTATTCATTCATCAGTCTGGACATTTGAGCTCTTTCCATAATTGGCTATTGTGGTTTTTTTTTAAAGATTTTATTTGAGAGAGAGAGAGAGAGGGAGAGTGAGCATGGGGGGGGAGGGAGGGGCAGAGGGAGGGGAGAAGCAGACACCCCACTGAGCAGGGAGCCCAACTCGAGACTCAATCTCAGGACCCTGAGATCATGACCTAAGCCAAAGGCAGATGCTTAACCAATTAAGCCACTCAGGTGCCCCTTATAATTTGGCTATTGTTGATAATGCTGCTATAAACAACAGGGTGCATGTGCCCCTTTGAATCAGTATGTTTTATCCTTTGGGTAAATACCTAAGTATTGGTAATGCAATTATTGGGTTGTAGGGTAGTTCTATTTTTAGCTTTTTGAGGAACTTCCATACTGTTTTCCAAAGTGGCTGCACCAGTTTGCATTCCCACCAACAGTGTAAGAGGGTTCTCCTTTCTCTGCATCCTCACCAACATCTGTTGTTTCCTGTGTTGTGAATTTTAGCCATTCTGACAGGTCTGAGGTGGAATCTCATCACGGTTTTGATTTGTATTTCCCTGATGATGAGTGATGTTGAGCATCTTTTCATGTGTCTATTAGTCATCTGTATGTCCTCTTTTTTTTGTTGTTGTTGTTGTTGTTTTTCTACGTCCTCTTTGGAAAAATGTCTATTCATGTCTTCTGCCCATTTCTTAACTGGATTATTTAGTTTTTGGGGGTTGAGTTTGATAAATTCTTTATAGATTTTGGATACTAACCCTTTATCAGATATGTCATTTGCAAATATCTTTTCCCATTCTAAGGGATGCCTTTAGTTTTGTTGATTGTTTCCTTTCCTATGCAGAAGTTTTTATTTTGATGAAATCCCAATAGTTCACTTTTGCTTTTGTTTTTCTTGCCTCTGGTGACATGTCTAGCAAGAAGTGGCTATGGCCGAGGTCATCTTCAATTTCTTTTTAAGTGTTCTATAGTTCTCAGAGTACAGATCTTTTACCTCTTTGGTTAGGTTTATCCCTAGGTATCTTATGGTTTTTGATGCAATTGTAAATGAGATCAGTTCATTAGTTTCTGTTTTTGCTGTTTCATTATTCGTGTATAGAAATGCAACAGATTTCTTTTTTTTTAATTTTTTTATTGTTATGTTAATCCCCATACATTACATCATTAGTTTTAGACATAGTGTTCCATGATTCATTGTTTGTGCATAACACCCAGTGCTCCATGCAGAACGTGCCCTCCGATTTCCCCCCCTTCATTCTTCCCCTCCTGCTACATTCTTCTTCTTCTTTTTTTCTTTCTTAACATATATTGCATTATTTGTTTCAGAGGTACAGATCTGAGATTCAACAGTCTTGCACAATTCACAGCGCTTACCAGAACACATACCCTCCCCAGTGTCCATCACCCAGTCACCCCATCCCTCCCACCCCACCCCCCACTCCAGCAACCCTCAGTTTGTTTCCTGAGATTAAGAATTCCTCATATCAGTGAGGTCATATGATACATGTCTTTCTCTGTTTGACTTATTTCGCTCAGCATAATACCCTCCAGTTCCATCCACGTCGTTGCAAATGGCAAGATCTCATTCCTTTTGATGGCCGCATAATATTCCATTGTGTATATATACCACATCTTCTTTATCCATTCATCTGTTGATGGACATCTTGGCTCTTTCCACAGTTTAGCTATTGTGGACATTGCTGCTATAAACATCGGGGTGCACGTACCCTTTCGGATCCCTACTTTTGTATCTTTGGGGTAAATACCCAGGAGTGCAATTGCTGGATCATATGGTAGCTCTATTTTCAACTTTTTGAGGAACCTCCATACTGTTTTCCAGAGTGGCTGCACCAGCTTGCATTCCCGCCAACAGTGTAGGAGGGTTCCCCTTTCTCCGCATCCCCGCCAACATCTGTCATTTCCTGACTTGTTAATTTTAGCCATTCTGACTGGTGTGAGGTGGTATCTCATTGAGGTTTTGATTTGGATTTCCCTGATGCCGAGTGATATTGAATACTTTTTCATGTGTCTGTTGGCCGTTTGGATGTCTTCTTTGGAAAAATGTCTGTTCATGTCTTCTGCCCATTTCTTGATTGGATTCTTTGTTCTTTTGGTGTTGAGTTTGATGAGTTCTTTATAGATTTTGGATACTAGCCCCTTATCTGATATGTCATTTGCAAATATCTTCTCCCATTCTGTCAGTTGTCTTTTGGTTTTGTTGACTGTTTCCTTTGCTTTGCAAAAGCTTTTTATCTTGATGAAGTCCCAATAGTTCATTTTTGCCCTTGCTTCCCTTGCCTTTGGCGATGTTTCTAGGAAGAAATTGCTGCGGCTGAGGTCGAAGAGGTTGCTGCCTGTGTTCTCCTTTAGGATTTTGATGGACTCCTGTCTCACATTGAGGTCTTTCAACCATTTGGAGTCTATTTTTGTGTGTGGTGTAAGGAAATGGTCCAGTTTCATTCTTCTGCATGTGGCTGTCCAATTTTCCCAACACCATTTGTTGAAGAGACTGTCTTTTTTCCATTGGACATTCTTTCCTGCTTTGTCAAAGATGAGTTGACCATAGAGTTGAGGGTCCATTTCTGGGCTCTCTAGTCTGTTCCATTGATCTATGTGTCTGTTTTTGTGCCAGTACCATACTGTCTTGATGATGACAGCTTTGTAGTAGAGCTGGAAGTCTGGAATTGTGATGCCGCCAGCTTTGCTTTTCTTTTTCAACATTCCTCTGGCTATGCGGGGTCTTTTCTGGTTCCATACAAATTTTAGGATTATTTGTTCCATTTCTTTGAAGAAAGTGGATGGTATTTTGATGGGGATTGCATTGAATGTGTAGATTGCTCTAGGTAGGATTGACATCTTCACAATATTTGTTCTTCCAATCCATGAGCATGGAATGTTTTTCCATTTCTTTGTGTCTTCCTCAATTTCTTTCATGAGTATTTTATAGTTTTCTGAGTACAGATCCTTTGCCTCTTTGGTTAGATTTATTCCTAGGTATCTTATGGTTTTGGGTGCAATTGTAAATGGGATTGACTCCTTAATTTCTCTTTCTTCTGTCTTGTTGTTGGTGTATAGGAATGCCACTGACTTCTGTGCATTGATTTTATATCCTGCCACTTTACTGAATTCCTGTATGAGTTCTAGCAGTTTTGGGGTGGAGTCTTTGGGATTTTCCACATAAAGTATCATATCATCTGCAAAGAGTGAGAGTTTGACTTCTTCTTTGCCAATTTGGATGCCTTTGATTTCTTTTTGTTGTCTGATTGCTGTGGCTAGGACTTCCAATACTATGTTGAATAGCAGTGGTGATGGTGGGCATCCCTGCCACGTTCCTGACCTTAGAGGGAAAGCTCTCAGTTTTTCCCCATTGAGAATGATATTCGCTGTAGGTTTTTCATAGATGGCTTTTATGATATTGAGGTATGTACCCTCGATCCCTATACTCTGAAGAGTTTTGATCAAGAAAGGATGCTGTACTTTGTCAAATGCTTTTCTGCATCTATTGAGAGGATCATATGATTCTTGTTCTTCCTTTTGTTAATGTATTGTATCACGTTGATTGATTTGCGGATGTTGAACCAACCTTGCAGCCCAGGGATAAATCCGACTTGGTCGTGGTGAATAATCCTTTTAATGTACTGGTGGATCCTATTGGCTAGTATTTTGGTGAGAATTTTTGCATCCATGTTCATCAGGGATATTGATCTGTAATTCTCCTTTTTGGTGGGGTCTTTGTCTGGTTTTGGGATCAAGGTAATGCTGGCCTCATAAAATGAGTTTGGAAGTTTTCCTTCCATTTCTATTTTTTGGAACAGTTTCAGAAGGATAGGTATTAATTCTTCTTGAAATGTTTGGTAGAATTCCCCTGGGAAGCCATCTGGCCCTGGGCTTTTGTGTTTTGGGAGATTTTTGATGACTGCTTCTATTTCCTTAGTGGTTATAGGTCTGTTCAGGTTTTCTATTTCTTCCTGGTTCAGTTTTGGTAGTTGATACATCTCTAGGAATGCATCCATTACTTCCAGGTTATCTAATTTGCTGACATAGAGTTGCTCATAATATGTTCTTATAATTGTTTGTATTTCTTTGGTGTTGGTTGTGATTTCTCCTCTTTCATTCATGATTTTGTTGATTTGGGTCATTTCTCTTTTCTTTTTGATAAGTCTGGCCAGGGGCTTATCAATCTTGTTAATTCTTTCAAAGAACCAGCTCCTAGTTTCGTTGATCTGTTCTACTGTTCTTTTGGTTTCTATTTCATTGATTTCTGCTCTGATCTTTATTATTTCTCTTCTCCTGCTGGGTTTAGGCTTTGTTTGCTGTTCTTTCTCCAGCTCCTTTAGGTGTAGGGTTAGGTTGTGTACTTGAGACCTTTCTTGTTTCTTGAGAAAGGCTTGTATTGCTATATACTTTCCTCTTAGGACTGCCTTTGCTGTATCCCAAAGATTTTGAATAGTTGTGTTTTCATTTTCATTGGTTTCCATGAATTTTTTTAGTTCTTCTTTAATTTCCTGGTTGACCCATTCATTCTTCAGTAGGATGCTCTTTAGCCTCCATGTATTTGAGTTCTTTCCGACTTTCCTCTTGTGATTGAGTTCTAGTTTCAAAGCATTGTGGTCTGAAAATAGGCAGGGGATGATCCCAATCTTCTGGTACCGGTTGAGACCTGATTTATGACCTAGGATGTGATCTATTCTGGAGAATGTTCCATGGGCACTAGAGAAGAATGTGTATTCCGTTGTTTTGGGATGGAATGTTCTGAATATGTCTGTGAAGTCCATTTGGTCCAGTGTGTCATTTAAATTCTTTATTTCCTTGTTGATCTTTTGCTTAGACGATCTGTCCATTTCAGTGAGGGGGGTGTTAAAGTCCCCCACTATTATTGTATTGTTGTCAATGTGTTTCTTTGCTTTTGTTATTAATTGCCTTATATCATTGGCTGCTCCCATATTAGGGGCATAGATATTTACAATTGTTAGATCTTCTTGTTGGATAGACCCTTTAAGTAGGATATAGTGTCCTTCCTCATCTCTTATTACAGTCTTTGGTTTAAAATCTAATTTGTCTGATATAAGGATTGCCACCCCAGCTTTCTTTTGGTGTCCATTAGCATGGTAAATGGTTTTCCACCCCCTCACTTTCAATCTGGGGGTGTCTTTGGTTCTAAAATGAGTCTCTTGCAGACAGCATATCGATGGGTCTTGTTTTTTAATCCAATGTGATAGCCTGTGTCTTTTGATTGGGGCATTTAGACCATTTACATTCAGGGTAACTATTGAAAGATAGGAATTTAGTGCCATTGTATTGCCTGTAAAGTGACTGTTACTGTATATTTTTTGTGTCCTTTCTGGTCTATGTTGCTTTTAGGCTCTCTCTTTGCTTAAGGACCCCTTTCAATATTTCTTGTAGGGCTGGTTTCGTGTTTGCAAATTCTTTTAGTTTTTGTTTGTCTGGAAGCTTTTTATCTCTGCTTCAATTTTCAATGACAGCCTAGCTGGATATAGTATTCTTGGCTGCATATTTTTCTCATTTAGTGCTCTGAATATGTCCTGCCAGTCCTTTTTGGCCTGCCAGGTCTCTGTGGATAAGTCTGTTGCCAATATAATGTTTCTACCATTGTAGGTTACATATCTCTTCTCCCGAGCTGCTTTCAAGATTTTCTCTTTGTCTCTGAGACTCGTAAGTTTTACTATTAGATGTCGGGGTGTTGACCTATTTTTATTGATTTTGAGAGGGGTTCTCTGTGCTTCCTGGATTTTGATGCCTGTTTCCTTCCCCAAATTAGGGAAGTTCTCTGCTATAATTTGCTCCATTATACCTTCTGCCCCCCTCTCTCTCTCTTCTTCTTCTGGGATCCCAATTATTTTAATGTTGTTTCGTCTTATGGTATCGTTTATCTCTCGAATTCTGCCCTCGTGATCCAGTAGTTGTTTATCTCTCCTTTTCTCAGCTTCTTTATTTTCCATCATTTGGTCTTCTATCTCACTGATTCTTTCTTCTGCCTCATTTATCCTAGCAGTTAGCACCCCCATATTTGATTGCACCTCATTAATAGCCTTTTTGATTTCTACTTGGTTAGATTTTAGTTCTTTTACTTCTCCAGAAAGGGTTTCTCTAATAACTTCCATGCTTTTTTCAAGCCCAGCTAGTATCTTTAAAGTGATGATTCTGAACTCTAGATCTGACATCGTACTAATGTCCGTATTGAGTAGGTCCCTGGCAGTCGGTACTACCTCTTGTTCTTTTTGTTGAGGTGATTTTTTCCGTCTTGTCATTTTGTGCAGAGGAGAATAGATTAATGAGAGAACAAAATGCTAGCAGGGTAACAACGTCCCCAGAAAATATACTCTAAACAAATCAGAAAAGACCTGAAGCAGTGGGAGAAGAAAGGGAAAGAGAGAAAAAGGAAAAAGAAAGAAAAAAAGAAAAAAGAAAAAGATAAAGATAAAAACAAACAAAAGCAGAACAAAACAAAACAAAACAAAAACAGAATGTGATCAAATATGATCAGGCTGGTTTATAGATCAGTGCCACACACTAGATTTTGGGTGTATTTTGGTCTGTTAAAAGAAAGTCCCTCCCAAAATTTTAAAGAAAGAAAAACTTATATATGTACAAAAATAAGGGTTGATATGATGAAGGGATGGAATATGACTGTAAAGATGGAAATTATAAAAAATTTTATAAAAGGATTTGATAAGTTGTTTGAAAAAAGAAAGAAGAAGATTAAAAGAAAAGAAAGAAAGAAAAAAGGGAGAGAATGTGATCAGGCAGGGGAGTAGAAAAAAACCATACGCTAGAGATTTAGAGTATATTTTGATCTGTTAGAAGAAACTATCTCAAGATTTTAAAGAGAGAACAACTTATATATATATGCCAAAAATACGGGTAACTACTATGAAGGGATAGAATATGACTTTAAAAATGAAAAATAAAAATTTTTTTTTTAAAAAAGGGATTGATAAGATGTTGGTTGAAAAAGAGAAAAAGAAAAATTCAAAAAAAAAGAAAAAAAGAAAAAAGCAAAAAAGACAGTTAAAAAAATAATTAACTTTGAAAGACTAAAGAATCATGGTAAAAAAGCCATGAATTCTATGTGCAGTGTTCCCCTAGTGCTGGAGTTCTGCCGTTCTCATTGATCGGTAAACTTGGTCTTGGCTGGCTGTTCTCACTGATCTTCTGGGGGAGGGGCCTGTTGCCGTGGTTCCCAAATGTCTTTGCCGGAGGCAAAATTGCCCCGCCCTTGCCGGTCCGGGCTAAGTAATCTGCTCGGGTTTGCTCTCCGGAGCTTTTGTTCCCTGCAAGCTTTCCGTACAGCTTTGGAGGCGGAGAGTGAAAATGGCGGCCTCCCAGTCTCCACCCGGGAGGAGCCGAGAACTCGGGGTCCGCTCCTCAGCGAGCCCCCAGAGAAAAGCAGTCAGTCACTCCCGTCTCCCCGGTCTCCGGCCGCACTCCGTGCTCACCCGGCCTGTGACCGCGCCTTTCTATCTGGCACCTGACCCCGGGTAGAGTCTCCAAACCCAGCAGATCCCCGCGGTGCGCTCCCGCACCTCTCCTCCCGGGGGAAGAAGGTGAGTCTCCCCGGATCTGCCGCTTGTTGGGTCCCTGCTGGAGGAGCAGTGGCCCGACTGTGCCGCGGATCACAGTTTATGGCAACCCCGAGCTGAGAGCCCGCGCCTCGGCTCCGTCTCTGCAGCCGGCTTCCCTGCTCCGATACCTGGGAGCTCTGCCGCACTCAGGCACCCCCGGTCTTTCTGTGACCCCGAGGGTCCTGAGACCACACTGTCCCGCGAGGGTTCCACCCCCCACTTCGCCACCAGAGTGACGTCCCTCAGCAGAGCAGACTTCTAAAAGTTCCGATTTTGTGCTCCGTGGCTCTATCACTTGCCAGAAGCGGCCGACGGAGGCCCCTCCCCCACTGTCTATCCTCCCGAATAACGCCTCAGATTCACTTCTCCGCACGTCCTACCTTCCAGAAAGTGGTCGCTTTTCTGTTCAGAGAGTTGTTGCTATTCTTTTCTTCGATCTCCTGTTGAGTTTGTAGGTGTTCAGAATGGTTTGATCCCTATCCAGCTGAATTCCTGAGAGGAGACGAAATCCAGGTCTCCTACTCCTCCGCCATCTTGCTCCGCCCCAATGCAACAGATTTCTGTACATTGATTTTGCATGCTGTGACTTTACTAAATTTGTGTATCAGTCCCAGCAATTTTTTGGTGGAGTCTTTTGGGTTTTCTACATAGAATATCATGTTGTTTGCAAACAGTGAAAGTTTGACTCCTTTGCCTATTTGGATGCCTTCTATTTCTTTTTGTTGCCTCCCACTATTAAGTATGATAGCTGTGGGTTTCCATATATGGTCTTTATCACACAGAAAGAAGTCCTTTCTTCCTGATTTGCTAAGTGGTTTTTTATCATGAAAAATTTGGGATTTTTGTCAGTTATTTTTTCTCTTTCTACTGAGATAACCATATTGCTCTGTCCTTTTTTTTTTTTTTTAAGATTTTATTTATTTATTTATTTGAGAGAGAGAGAATGAGAAAGAGCACATGAGAGGGGAGAGGGTCAGAGGGAGAAGCAGACTCCCTGCCGAGCAGGGAGCCCGATGCGGGACTCGATCCAGGGACTCCAGGATCATGACCTGAGCCAAAGGCAGTTGCTTAACCAACTGAGCCACCCAGGCGCCCTGCTCTGTCCTTTATTCTACTAATATGGTGTATTACCTTAAGTGATTTTCAGATGTTAAACTAACCTTGCATTTCTGGGATAAGTCACACTTGGTTTTGGTGTATAATCCTTTTTATATGTTGCTTGATTCAGTTTGCCAGTGCTTTATTGAGTATTTTTGGTGTCTATATTCATAGACATATGGAAGATTAGTCTGTTCCAATATTATTTTCTTGTGATGTCTTTGTGTGTGAGGACCAAGTAATACTGGTCTCACATAAGAAGTTAAGTACTCTCCACTGCATTTTTTTGGAAGGGTTTTGAGGATTGCTATTCATTTTTCTTGAATGTTAAGTTTAAAATAACTGATTCAATTATTTTACTTGTTATAGATCTATTCCTATTTTTTATAACTCTTGATTAAATTTCTATTATTTGCCTCTTTCTAGGAATTTATCCATTTCATGTAAGTTATCTAATTTGTTTGCATACAGTTGTTCACAGTATTCCCATAGTATATTTTTATTTATGTAAGATTGGTTATGATGTTTCTTCTTTCATTCTTGATTTTCATAATTTGAGTCCTCTCTCTTTTTCTCTTGGTCAGCCTAACCAAATATGTATCAGTTGTATTGATACAAATGTTGTATTTCATGGTCTCATATGATATTAACCAGTTTTGCATCTATTAGCAAATTTACTTCAACATTTCTGACAGCCTATGTATACATATATGTCTGTTCTTCAAATTCTCTTCTGAACAAATCTTAACAGGTTCTCTCACTAATTAATGACTTAAGTAAAACATTTGACATGTGTTGGTTACATATTTTTATGAAAATAATGTTTTAAACTTTTGAAAGTTATACTTTAGCAGAAAGTAGAAAAATCAATGAAGAGTCAGAGAGTGGTGGAAAATGAGGTCAGAGAGAAAGACACAGAATAGATCATCTATGTCCTTGTATGCCATGCTAAAGAGGTTGGTTTTTACTCTAGGTGAGAGGAAAAGCTATTAGCATCACCTCAGACAAGTTCCTTCCTTAACTGGGACTTCAAATACGTATAATATATCTCTATGCCACGTCACAGGATGGCTGTGAGGATGGAATGAGATTATGGAGTTGAAAATGGCATTGTTACTGTTAGCACCCAGTCTGGTCACTTGTGAGGTCAGTTTTCAGGCACTCATGACTTGGTCCAAATTTTGTTTTCAAATCTTTACCTATTGTCAGGTTCTTGAGGAAGGAAGACTTAGGGAATTCTAGAAGGCTGGACCCTGAGTCCTGAGAAAGGCAGTCTTGTCCATGAAGATGCTGGGAATTTCATACATAAAATAGGGGCTAGTATGGTCATTAGAACCCACAAAGAAGAGGAGATGGGGCTAAGGTAATTTGAGGCTCAAATGGTAGGTATGGCTTATCTCATTATCTCTGGCTGGGGCTGGTCCTGGTTGATTTGAGGGCCAAGGTGGTGGAGAGGCAAGACTGAGGAGTAGGCAGGTGAAGAGAGAGAAGTTGGGGTGTGTTAAATAAGGTTGACAGAAGGCATCTGAATTCAAAGTTCAGAAGTTTGAGCTTGAAGAGGAAAACAAAGTGCTGGCAAGTGACTAAGCCACAAAACAGGTTTAGGATGTGAGTGTATTATGGTGCTTGGGGCTGGGAGATACAAAGGCCAGGAAGAGGGATGACACTGAACCAGAGAGAAAACACCCTTCAGACAGCTTGCCTTCACAAATGACCAAGCGTCCTCTCTCTAGCCTGAACCTCAGAGTATTCATAGATGGGAAAATGAATCAAATAAGTATCTCTCTCACTCATTCTTCTTTATCTTTATTTTATTCTGCCCCTTGGCTTGATCTAAATCTTAAGCTATTCATGGAGATTTTAAAATATATTCCAGCACTGAGAATTCTCTCTGGCCAACTTTTGCTGGTTGTGTAATTTAAATTCCTGTTGTTTATGCTAACTCCTATTTTCTCTTGTCTTTTCCTCAATAGTTCTACAATCTGCCTTTCCCAGGGTTCAGCTCAAGTCCTGAGGAGCAGTGGTAAACCCCAGACAACCTTCAAGGCAAGTCTAATGGGCTGGAATGGGTGGGTCTTCAGGGAAGGAGAACACTTTCAGGAAATGGTCTGACCACACAACCCTGGTTGCTTGAGGTAATAGAAACCTAAATTGCTCTGCTCGCAAGCCTAGTTTATCAGCATGACCTGAGTACAGGGAGCTATAAAGTGTGTTCTTTGAGTATTTTCTTTTCTCCCTCCATCTTTCTTTGCAATTAAGAGTAGAAGTCCCCAGGAAAAGAATCATATAAACATAAGGGTAGAATTAAGATAAATGCATTCCTTTTGCTTAGGAAATTTTCCATGATGAATGAATAGCTCTCTAGCCCTTATTCAGCAAGGTCAAGTGCTGGCTCTTTAAGGAAGATTCACTTTTCTAGAGCTGAGGCTGGGTATTGGGGCTGGGGAGCTTGAGAGAGAAAACAGTTTTCTAGAAAAAGAGAACTAATGGTCAATGCTGATCTCTCCCAAGAGGGTTGCTGCTTCTTGGTGGTTTCAGAGCTGATGGTGGACTCTGTGATTGCTTTGGGGTCTCTCTTCTAGTCAGCCCCTGGAGCTAACTTGACTCTTCACAGCTGATGCCGTGAGAGCTGAGAACACTTTCAATACAGGGTACCATGCTCATCCTAGGTGGAAACAAAACTTCTTCTCATTTACACCCAAGATTGAACAAACATCAAGATAATATGATTGGAAATGCTTCATGGAAGAAAGGTATCAGAAAACCTAGGACCCAGACCTGGCTTTGTCACTAACAAAGCTCAGAGAATGCAAATGGTGTGTCCACTCCCTGACCAATGTCACAGCTGGTGAGATTGGCAGAAGTTGGGCTATAATTCCTAAGTTCCTTCCAAACTCTGACATTCAGTGTCTGAATGTTATAGAGACCCCTGTACATTCCTGAAGGTCCACCTGCTTTTTCTAATTGCCCTTTTACATCTCTATCTCTGTAGTGACTTTTTAGAGGGCTTGGTGTAACAAAGTTAGAAAGCCGCTGAACAGACAAACATTAACTGAGGAATCTTGCTTGGTTTTACATACTCTTAGTTTTGAAAGCAAGTACGGATGAAGAGACCTAGAACATAGGGTGTTTGATATTTAGGAATGTCAGACCCAAAGGCCATACTAGAGTGAAATCTTACACATTAGGAAAAAAATCATGTTCCTGGAGGTGAAATAACTAGAGGAAAACAGATGAAGTCCATCTTTATAGATGTGCTTATTGCATGTTAATGCAGAGGTTCTGCTTATTTAGGGAAGAGAGATACAAGTGGAGGAATAGATGGACAAGGAGAAAATGAGGTAGGAACGTAGGTGGTGCATTACTTTGTCACCTTGTATGAGTTTTCAGGACCTTTGGCTTTCACCTTAAGAAGTGAACCTCCATTTTGGCTACACTGTCATCGAGAAGTGAATAGAATCCTGGACTCATGATTGAGATTTCTTGGCCACTTCTCTCTGGAAGGTTAATGGAATGGATTGCCATGCCATACACATTACTAAAATGAAAATTAAAAAGAAGAAGAAAAAGGAAAAAAAAGAGAGAAGGAGAATAGTTCTATCAAAACAGTCTAGTCTTCCAGCCGTACTTCAGATATTTAATCTCTTTGTTTCATCTTTAAAAATAAAGACTTTTATACCCCTTGGCATTTTTCTCCCTAATTCTTAAATACTGCTTAATCACTCTTGAATATAGCTGAGGTCTTAGGACAAGATTTGTTTAAAATATTCCTTTCCACTCACACTGAACCCTTTTCTTGGAGTCCGACTTCTCAGAAACTTGTCTATTTCCCTGAAACCTTTGACCATATTTCCACAAAAAAAAAATCTCTCAGAAATATTCAAATATTTGGCAGTGGTAACCCAGAAGGAGTCCAGTGATGGGCAAAGCTGGAGAGGCATGACTAAACTTTCTCAGAACTCTTGGTTTTCAACTAAACAGTGCAAGAAGGCATTAAAAGAAGAAGAGAAGGAGAAGGAGAAAGAGAGGAAGAAGAAGAAGAGGAAGAAGAGGAAGAAGAGGAAGAAGAAGAAAAAAGAAGAAGAAGAAGAAGAAGAAGAAGAAGAAGAAGAAGAAGAAGAAAGAAGGAAGAAGAAGGAGAAGGAGAAGGAGAAGGAGAAGGAGAAGGAGAAGAAGAAGAAGAAGAAGAAGAAGAAGGAGAAGAAGAAGGAGGAGGAGGAGGAGGAGGAGGAAGAGAGGGAGGGGGAGGAGGAAAGCCAGCATCCTGCATTCTCTCACTACTTCCTCTCTTCTTTTTCTTTTCTTCACCCCTTTCTAATCACTACCTTCTTCAATAAGAAGGTGGCAGTAACACAAACTGCCAAGTTTGCATTATGGAGATATTGTAGGACTATCTAGTGTTTCTGGTTCCTCAGGGATTAGTTAACTCTCTCTAAGGTCCTAGCAGGCTGTATTCATGCCCTTCTCCCACTCACTCAGGCATATGTCTCCTGGTCCAGAAATTTCTTTTTTTTTTTTTTTTTAAAGATTTTATTTATTTATTTGTCAGAGAGACAGAACACAAGCAGGGGGAGAGGCAGGCAGGGGGAGAGGCAGGCAGAGGGAGAAGCAGGCTCCCCGCCGAGCAAGGAGCCCGATGTGGGACTCGATCCCAGGACCCTGGGATCATGACCTGAGCCGAAGGCAGCCGCTTAACCGACTGAGCCACCCAGGCGTCCCGCAGAAATTTCTACTCTCACCTTCCCACTCACAGTTTAGCACAGGCAGTGATGCCAGTGAGTTGAATTGGAGGAGGGCGGTAGGGATTGGAGATGGCCTGGGGGACAGATGACATGCCAGTGATGACGCTTTTAGGAATGTGTAACTCTACATGCAGCTACTTGGTCTGGAAGAGGTAGAAAGAATTCCTGTGAGTACAATGGTTCTGGGAATTCTCGTAATACCAGAAGATGTACAACTACTGCAGCTCAGGAAAACCAGAGAGTGAGTGTGTATAGTGACTAGGGAGACTCAGGCCTGCTGCTGGGTTGCTGGGTCATCCTCAGAAGGATGGGACAGATGGGATGGGAGATGGTGACTATAGAGGCAAACCACAGAAGAGATTCCCTTGGGATGAATTTAGTTGGGGGTTTTAACAAGAAAACCAGTCATGAATTTTTTGAGTTAAGTGGGAGATTGAAAAATATAATTAGAAATCAAAGCTGGTTTTAGAGGCTATTAAGAAAGGAACCCATTGATCAAAATGGAGGCAGAAGAAAGAAGCATAAAGTAGAGACCCAGACACCAAGGAGGTGAAGCCATGCTTCACCCGTGTTGCAGAGTGAGTTTGTACTCACTCTGGGCAAGAGCAGCTCTCCATGCTTCATATCCTCAGCAAAAGGGAGACTTGAATGAGTCAGGTTACAGGCCCAGGCTATGTTTCTGGAGAATCTGATTTTAGAGGTTTCTGGCAGGAATATTCTAAGTACTGGGAGGGATTTTGTCTATTTTATTGGCCATCTTTAGATGGCCACATTTTCCCCATTTCCAGCGAAGCATCAAAGTTGCAACTGAAGGGTTGTATCCTGGAATGCCTGAGCTGCCCAAGGCATGAGTCTAACAGCTTCCAGGTTCTGAGTCACAGCTCTGGAAACTACTTTGTGGTAGTGGCAGTAGTGGGGGGGGGGGGTGGTAGATGTCCAAAGAAATGTCAGTTGCCTGAGAAATGATCCCAAAATGCAGACCAGAGAATAAGCTAGTGTCTGAAGGCAAAATCAAATGGTATGGATTCTCACATCTTCCGAATGTTTCACATCATGGGTATCACTGACAAAAAAACATCATTTTTGAATCCCATTGGCTGGTGGGGGCAGACACCTGATATTCTACCTGGTTGTTGCATCTTTTGTGGGAAGGAATTATGGGTTCTTTCACTCAGCGTAATTATTTTGAGATTCATTTATATGTCGATTATATCAGCCCCTAATTCCTTTTTGTTAACCTCATTTGTGCAGTATATACCACATCTTGTTTAACCATTCACCTGTGGAAGGACATCTGGGCCATTTCCAGTTTGGAGAAATGAATCAAGCTGCTATAAACACCCATGTATAAATTTTTTGTGTATGAAGATAGTTTTTATTTCACCTTGCAGTGGGATTGTGGGTCTTATGATAAGCATGTGTTTAACTTTTTAAGAACTGTGTTTCAAAGTGTCTACACCATTTTGCTTTCCTACCAGTAATGTATGAGTTACAACTGCTCCACATCCTTGCCAACACTTGGTATGAACCAGTGTATTAAATACTCATGATTCCAATAAATCTGTAGTGATATCTCATTGTCCTTTAATTTGCATTTCCCTAATAACTAAAGATGTTAAGCATCTTTTGATGCACTTATTTGCCAAATATACTTTCTCTTTTCTTTGTTTTTTTTTTAAATTTATTATGTTATGTTACTCACCATACAGTACATCATTAGTTTTTGATGCAGTGTTCCATGATTCATTGTTTGTGTATAACATCCAGTGCTCCATGCAATATGTGCCCTCCTTAATACCCAACACCAGGTTAACCCATCCCTCCACCCCCTTCCCCTCTAAAACCCTCAGTTTGTTTCTCAGAGTCCATAGTCTCTCATGGTTCATCTCCCCCTCCGATTTCCCCCCTTCATTTTTCCCTTCCTTCTCCTAATGTCCTCCATGCTATTCCTTATGTTCCACAAATAAGTGAAACCATATGATAATTGACTTTCTCTGCTTGACTTATTTCACTTAGCATAATCTCCTCCAGTCCCATCCATGTTGATGTAAAAGTTGGGTATTCATCCTTTCTGATGGCTAATATTCCATTGTATGTATGGACCACATCTTCTTCATCCATTCATGTGTTGAAGGGCATCTCAGCTCTTTCCACAGTTTGGCTATTGTGGACATTGCTGCTGTGAACACGGGGAGCATATGGCCCTTCTTTTCACTACATCTGTATCTTTGGGGTAAATACCCAGTAGTGCAATTGCTGGGTCATAGGGTAGCTCTATTTTTAATTTTTTTTGAGGAACCTCCATACTGTTTTCCAGAGTGGCTGCACCAGCTTGCATTCCCACCAACAGTGTAAGAGGATTCCCCTTTCTCCACAACCTCTCCAACATTTGTTGTTTCTTGGCTTGTCAGTGGCTAACAGACACATGAAAAAATATTCATCATCATTAACCATTAGGGAAATTAAAATCAAAACCACATTGAGATACCACCTTACACCAGTTAGAATGGCCAAATACACTTTCTTGAGTGAGTGTCTGTTTGAATCTTTGCCCATATGTTTTGCTTTCTTATTAATTGAATTTTGGGAGTTCCTTACAAATTCTGGGTATAACTTATTTATCAGATATATTATTTGCAAATATTTCCTCCTAGGCTATCCTTTGTCTTTTAATTATCTTCACAGGGACATTTAGGAGCATAACTTTTAAATTTTGATAAAGTTCAATGTACAAATTTTTCCTTTTATGGATTGTGCTTTAGATGTAGTGCCAGAAATCTTTGCCTAATCCAAATTCACAAAGGTTTTCCCCTATGTTGTCATCTAGGAGCTTTATAGAATAGGTTTCAGGGCATAGGGCTTTCATATCTTTTGTCAGAATTATCTATAAGTATTTCATATTTGTATTATTATTATAAAAATACTGCTTTTAATATCAGTTTCCAGTGGTCCATTGCTAAGATATAGAAATCCAATTGATTTTTTTTAATTCCATCTGATTTTCTACCTAGGCAATCATGTAGTCTGTAAATAAAGCAAGTCTTGCTTCTTCCTTTTCAATCTGTATGGTTTTTACCTTTTGTTCTTGCCTGACTGTCCTGATTAGAACCTATAATACAATGTTTAATGGAAACAGTGAGAGCAACCATCTTTTTCTTGTACCTGAACTTAGAGGGAACGTATTTATTCTTTCACCATTAAATATGTTTGAGGCAGTTCCCTTCCATTCCTAGTTGGCTGAAAGGTGTGTGTGTGTGTGTGTGTGTGTGTATGTGCATGTTCTTAATTTTAATTTTTTGGTCAGGAATGGATATTGGATTTTGTCAAATGCTTTATTGCATCTATTAGGATGATCTATGTTTTAGTTTGCTAATATAGTGAATTACATTGATTTATTGTCAAATGTTAATCTAACTTTGACTTCTACTTTATCATGTGTCATTTTCTTTATACATATAGTGGACTTGATTTACTAACATCTAAGTTTTGCACCTATGTTCATGATCGCTGTTAGTTTGTAATTTTCTTTTCCTATGATGTCTTTGTATGGTTTTTGTATCTGGGTAATGCTGGCTTTATAGATAGAGTTGGAAAATATCGTCCCTTTTTAATTTTTATTTATTTTTATTT
The DNA here is from genome assembly GCF_004348235.1 of Phoca vitulina. NCBI lineage: Eukaryota > Metazoa > Chordata > Mammalia > Carnivora > Phocidae > Phoca > Phoca vitulina. Next base: position 19,925,621 of record NW_022589704.1, read on the forward strand.
TTAAAAAGATTTTATTCATTTATTTGAGAGAAAGAGAGAGCCTAAATGGGGGGAGAAATTGAGAGACAGGCTCCTCGCTGAGCAGGGATCATGACTTGAGCCTAAGGCGGTTGTTTAACGGATTGAGCCAGCCAGGAGCCCTGATATTCCCCCCCCCTTTTTTTTAACTTTCTGGGATTGTATATATAGTTATTTCTGCCTAAAATATAATTCACTAGCGAAGGCTAAACCTGGAGTTTTCTTTTGGGAAGATTTTAACTACAAATTCAATTTCTTTATTTCTTTCTTAGATACTGGGCTACTCATGTTAATGTGATCTACTTCTTCTTGAGTAAGCTCTGGTAGTTTGTATCTTTTTTTTTTTTTTTAAAGATTTTATTTATTTATTTGAGAGAGAGAGAGAGAGTGAGAGAGAGAGCGCAAGAGGGGGTAGGGTTAGAGGGAGAAGCAGACTCCCCGCCGAGCAGGGAGCCCGATGTGGGACTCGATCCCGGGACTCCGGGATCATGACCTGAGCCGAAGGCAGTCGCTTAACCAACTGAGCCACCCAGGCACCCAGTTTGTATTTTTTAAGAAATGTATCCATGTCATTTAGGTTCTCAAATTATTGGCATAGAGTTGTATATAATATTCTCCCACTATTCTCTTCATATCTGTAGAATCTATAGGATTGTCTCTCATTCCTGATGTTGGTCATTTGTGTCCTCACTTTCTCTCTCTCTGATTTTTCTGGATCAATCTGATTATAGGTTGATTGATTTTATTGACGTTCTAAAAGAACTATCTATTATTTCATTGGTTTATTTATTTTTCTATTATTTTACTCTTTTCTGTTTCATCAATTTCTGCTTTGATCTTTATAATTTCCTTTTGAAAATTTACTTTGGGTCTAGTTTGTTCTTCTATTTTTTTTAAGGTGGAGACAGCAGTAACTAATTTGAGATTTTATTTTATTTTTCTTTCTTTTTAAAAATTTTTATTTTATTTAAATTCAATTAATTAACATATAGTGTATTGTTAGTTTCAGGGGTAGAGTTCAGTGATTCATCAGTTGTATATAACATCCAGTGCTCATTACATCAAGTGCATTAAGGAGGGCATTTTATTTTTCTATTACAGATATTTGGTGCTATATATTTCCTCCTAAGTACTACTTTAGTGACATACCACAAATTTTGATTTTAATTTAGTTAAAAATACTTTTTAATTTCCGTTTTGAGTTCCTCTTTGATAACCTGATAATTATAAAAATGTGACAATTTGATAATTATTACAACGCAAACAGAGCAATGGGATAAAAAATAATAGGGGATTTTCTTTACTTTAGATGAGACCATAAGGGAAGACTTTTTAGAGGAGGTGACATTCCATCCAAGACCAGAAGAGTGAGAAGGAATCAAGCAGGTAGAGTTGAAGCAAGAGTATTCTAGACATAGGGTGAGCAAGTACAAAATCCCTGAAGCAAGAAAGAGGAGGAAAGAATCTGAAAAGAGGCAAAAGGTGAAAGAAAATTTGTCCTAAGTTCTATCATGAAGCAAGCTGCTTCCAGATGCTACAAAGTACAGGAATAGGTAATAGCCATAAGAACGGAGGACTTCCATATTTGGCCTGACTATAGCTCTTCTTAGAGTCAGGGTAATGGGTAGAATTGCCCCTGGAGAAGGTGTGCCACCCCAGGAATTCTATCCATATTAAGTTGTTGAGGTATGATTCCATTCTGAAAATGTGCTGCTCTACATCCTTAGTAAATAAAATTCTTGATCCTTGAACTTTGCCATGAGTGATCACTGGATTATTATTCTTTCTTTCTATTTTTTTTTAATATACTCTAAAAAAACTTTCCAGATTGACCTCAAATAACTCATTGATAGCAGATATATTTATTTGCCTCTTCCTTTGCTCTAGCCTCCCTGAATGGGGCTCTTTGATTCTTGGTGACAAGACTAAAATGATAAGTCATGGATACAATCTGGTGCCATCCATTTTCAACTTTATTCTTTTTCACCACAAGGGATCTGTGATGGAAAACGTTCTTCAGTCAGCCACAGCTGGCTCCCGGACCACAGTGAGTTAGTACACATCTGTTAAAGACAGGATGAAGACATGCCTTCCTTAAATTGTTTTCTCCAAGCTGGCTCACTGAAGAATTGTTCTCTCTATCTCTGGAAATCTTTTCTTGTGCTATTTCTCCCCCTTAGTTCCCCTGAGCTTTTCATCAGTTGTCCTCAAATGAATGATTCACAGCTTGTATATTTCTCCATGTCAGGCTTGGGAAAGTCTAGAGAGCATTCTATCTTTTCAATGTTGAAAACTCTGCTCTTGGGCTCAGTGTAACAGGGTTCCCTTAGACCATCACTTCACTTTCCAGTAGAACAGAGAGAACTTGGGTTTTACAAGCAGGGGCATTATTTTTTGCCCATTCCTCAGGACCAATCAGGAACATGCAGGGTGGGATCGGTCAGAGATATCTCACCATGAATGCAGTTCCCAGGATGGAACTATTTCAAGAGGGAGAATGAAGAATTCTGTGCCACTTGGGATGTCTCTCTCCTCAAGAGCAGAATGGCTGGGTTCTGTCCTGGTCTTTAAACTTTCTAAGGGAAGGTCTTCCTAAAGTTTTTTTTCAGATTATGTTTTTGTTTTTTCAGTTCCCCTAGGTCAAGAAGTCCTTCCTGATAGCTGGGAGAAGGGACAATTATACTGTTCTCTTGACATTTGTTCTTTGGCTTGCAGAGAAGGAATACAATGCTTCCAATCTTATCCCTCCAACTGCTTGTTTTCTTCTCCCCAAGGGAGGAGGATTAACTCAGCTGACTGGTGAGGGCCTGAGCTTCACTGAACGACATTTAATAGTGGGTGGAGTGACAGTGTTAAATGTTATACAGAGTTGACACTTCATATTGTTTCTGTGTTCTCTCGGAATTGTAGGCTCATAGATTTGGGTCTTCTCCTTGTGGTAAACTCCATGTGGTGAATTCCCCTGAGCAAGTTCTCCCAGTATGGAGGGGAAAGGAAGGATATCCATTCTTTCTCTGTATTCTAGCTGTGCTGGAGCATGGAGGCAGGCCTGTGGTCCTTGCAGTAAGCTAGACAGGCAAATTCAGATCCAACTCCATAGATCAGCTGTCCAAACAAGTGGGTCTTAAGTCCAGGATTTGGGTGGGTGGAATAGAAAGCCTCATTAAGTTTAAGGTTTATATCCAACAGTTTTCTCTGAGTCTTACTTTTACAGAGTGATTGGGTACATTCTTCTTCAAATAAATAGTCTGGACCTTGTATCTTTTCTCTCAATGGGATGGAGCCTAGAAGTGGAGACTATAACTCCCCTTCCGGACCTCATCTAAAGTGTTTATGCCAAATGTAGTCTTTTAAAATGAAAGTGATTTTTAAAACTATGCCGGTTGATTGTCTCCCAGAGTTCCAAAGATTCTTGTTGTGTATGTATGTCTTACCTACATTAGTACTCATGTCTGAAAAATTCAGAAGCATCAAATCCATGCATCCTGAGAAATGGAGACCCAGAGAGGTCAGCTGCCTTATTTAGAGTCAGAGATGCATTGTCAAGCCCTTCCTCTTCACATCTTTCCTTTGGTATTCAAATTGAAAAAGCATATTCACATCATGTCTCCTTAATTCTGGGAAATGAAGATGCCATGCTAAAGAGGCAAAAATCACATCAATTCCTTCTTTATGCTTATGAATCACCTCTTGACTCTATCAGAGTTCTCTATCTAAAATCTTGGACAATAGTCCTGGGAACAAAATAAGTCCACTAGGCCCTTGGAGAGACTGGATTAAATCATCAGCTACATCATCAGCCAGTGTTGATGACCCATTTTTTTTTCTCTATCTGTGGTTATCACCAGTGATGTATACTCTGAAGATGGAAAGGTGATTCCAATCACATGGAAAGAGCCTTGGATGTGTTTAATTTCCTGCTATACTCTGTGACAAAGAGCTAATTTTCATGTCTTGTGATCAAATAACTGTAACTTTGCAAGAGCAAAATTTTTGGAATAAGGATACTCAGGGTCCTTGTGTGGCTTGGGATGTTGCCAGGGCAGCTATGGGGTCTGAGTGAGTGTTTTCATTTTACTCTTGCTTTATTGCCCCTGCCTAATTCTCCCATTTCAAAATGTTGTGGAGTAGGCTGGTATCATTTGTTTTCATAAATTAATGTCGATTGCAATTTACAGCCAGATGGGCCCTGAAGAATAAGAGGCTTGTCTGTCTCTTGGAAGTTCTAAAGAAAAGCAGTGGGCATGCTTGGGGTGAACTTTTGCACTTCAATGCTTCCTTCTGCAGAGAGAGTAAATACTTGTGAAAAATCCTGTTTTATAACAGCTGGGGACAAAGGACTCCTTATTAGGATTATTTTTTGCCACTGCTTCTAATTCCTCTAGCAAGTAGAAAAAAATGTAAATATTGTAATTCTTCCTACTGGGAAGCCATGTGTGTGTTGGGGAACAACTTGGGATCAGAGATCTAGAGTCTGAATCCCCTAGATATCTCCACAGCCAACTAATAGGACTAAGGGGGTGGGAAGGTGCCTATTGGATCAAAGCATGTAAAAGCTCTGACTCAATATATATGTATCTTTTTGCTACTCCTTCATGGGCCAGGGAGAAAAACTAGGTCAGTGAGAAGCACAGAGACAAGAAAAAAAAAAAGAACTAGGAAATTTGATGAGTCTATGATTCTAAGAAATAATGGCTTGTGGGAAGCTGGAATCCAAAGCCAAAGAGGAGGCCGCTTGGCCTCTGTAAGCATTCAGAGACCACGTGCAGCTAGATAATGCTTCCTCCCACAAGGGCACATGCTTCAGGGTATGTGAGGGACAGGACTAGAAGACCATTTAGCCCTCTTGGTATATCACTATGTGGCAAGTCACATAGATTCTCAGCTGATTGCCTTTCTGGATGAAACAAAGTATCTAGACAGGACAATTTCCAGGGTCCCTTCCATCTCTAACACCCTTCTGATGATAATCTTTGTTTTATGAAATTATGTCAGGATCAGCGTATTATTTTATTCTCCTATTCAAGTAATTGGCATTTAAATTTTTCTTAATAAACATAAAGTTGTCTAATGATCTTTACCCAACCAATGTCCTGGTCATATTTACAACTTAAAAAATCATGTTCATATATAAAGGCTCTGTGAGGGAGATAATACAGGAACTATGATTTGACCTCACAACTGGACTGAAGCTTAAACTCAGTTTCTTAGAGATGTCACCAAAATTGCCCAAGTATTTTTTGAGCACATACTAGATGCAAAGTACTTTGTTGAGAAAAAAAAAAAAAAGCATCGGTGAATAGGACAGATGTGATCCATGTTCTCAGGTTGTTCATATTTTGTAGAACAAAACAACACTTAATGATAATGGAGTGTGGTGTGTGTGATGGAAAAGGATGGGGACATCCAGTAGGAGAATTTATCCCAGAGGAGAGGTAAGTAAAGATCTTCCTGGAAATGTGACATTTAATTCTTCTCAAGAATGGAATTGCTTTAGTTAGGACAAAGGAAGTTAGGGAAGAATGTTCCAGGCAGCAGGAACAACATGGACTTTGTATTAAGATGACATTTCTCTAATACCATGTGTGTGGGTTGGAGGAAAGAATATAAAGAGAAGGAAAAGAGGGGCCCATGGCAAACAATGGATACCTTGGAGGTTATTTTCCACTGTGTCTACATATAGAATAACCTTTGAGATTGATGTCCTGCCTGAATAATTATGCTGCCTTGTATAAAAATTGGTACATTTTGGTTAATTTAGTAAAATATCAAATCAGTGTGTATACTGGGCAGTCCATGAAATTGTGAATGTCCATCATATCCATAGCCCCTTCTGTGGAAAGAATCTGCAACAGATATTGCCTTCCTTAGATGTCAACAAGGCTTATACCATGTGACCCTCAGCATCCTGGAGACATCTGATTGGACCAGGGATGTGCACCAGACTGAGTCATGATTAAAGGACCATCAGCGTGTTTGAAGATGAAATAGAAAGACAAAGAAGCCAAGAAGACACACTATTGCTTCAGAAAATGATAGAAACCAAGAGTAAGAAGAAACCACAATAAGAGTGTGGGAGATGAGGAAAAAAACTGAGGATGGGTTAGCTGCTGTGCAGGGCTGGGTGGGCAATAAAGGCAGAGGCCACAACAGAAAGAAACAGAATGCTGGAAATAGAGAATGACCAAGAAGCCATGGATTCACTTAGAAAGCTGCAGAATGCCAATGGTTTGGAGTGGTTTTATGCACTGCTGTTGGGAGTTCTGCCAGGAGCAGCCTTTCTACAGAGCAATCTGATACAACTTAGTCAAACTAAAATGAACCTATGTATATTTCCCAAGAGTATCTCACACAAGCCCATAAGGGGATGTGCTTGAGGATGTTCATTATAGTGATGTTTGTGGTGACAGGAAGTTGGCAGCAATCTGGAAATCCATCAGTGGAGATTAGATAGACAACACATGGTGGGTATATATCATGGAGAACTAAGAAACACAGAGAATGAACAGCCTGCATGAACGTTTAATAACATGGATGAACTCATAGACAGTGAAGGGTCAAAAAAGAAAGATATATGACCAAGTACCGTGTTTTAAAATAGAAAATACACACACTTTTAAAATGTATTTGTTACACAAGAACAGATACAAGCCAAAAGATCTACATTAGATACAAATGAGAGTGGTTGCCTAAAGGGTGGGGGTGGAGAAGAACAGGATGGAGTGGGGATAAAAGTAAATAAAAAGAAAGAGGACAGAGAATAAGCAATGGCCTGAAAAGTAGAATTTGCTCAACCTGCTGCAACTGACAGAGGAAGGAAATGTGAAAATGAGAAAAAATGAGGAACAGGAGGTTCTTCCTTTGGAGACAAGCAGACCAACACTGTTTGGTCATACAAGTTATGGCTGCAATAGCCTGAGAGGGAAGAATAATTTTCTGTATCTCAGAGGCCTGGCCATGCAGCTTGGAGCTTCCTGGACTTTCATGCCACATGTTTTTATAAGAAACCCTAGTCCTCTGAGGTCATCTGAACAGGTCTCCATCCTTTGAAATCTTATTTTTTTTTAAGTTCAGTTAGCCAATATATAGTACAGCATTAGTTTTTGATGTAGTGTTCAATGATTCACTAGTTGTGTATAACACCCAGTGCTCATCACCACGTACCCTCCTTAATGCCCATCACCCCAGTTACCCCACCCCCAACCCCTCCCTTCTGCAATCCTCAATTTCTTTCCCGGAGTCCAGAGTCTCTCATGGTTTGTCTCCCTCTCTGATTTCTTCCCACTCAGTTTTCCCTCCCTTCCCCTGTGGTCCTCTGCACTATTCCTTATATTCCACATATTAGTGAAACCATATGATAATTGTCTTCCTCTGCTTGACTTATTTCACTTAGCATAATCCCCTCCAGTTCCAACCGTGTCACTGCAAATGGTAGGTATTCATCCTTTCTGATGACTGAGTAATAGTCCATTGTATATATGAACCACATCTTCTTTATCCATTCATCTATTGAAGGACATCAGAGCTCCTTCCACAGTTTGGCTATTGTGGACATTGCTGCTGTGAACATTGGGGTGCATGTGCCCCTTCTTTTCACTACATCTGTATCTTTGAGGTAAATACCCAGTAGTGCAATTGCTAGGTCTTAGGGTAGCTCTACTTTTAACGTCTTGAGGAACCTCCATACTGTTTTCCAGAGTGGCTGTACCAGCTTGCATTCCCACCAACAGTGTAAGAGGGTTCCCCTTTCTCCACATCCTCACCATTTGTTGTTCCGTCTTGTTAATTTTTTTAAAAATTTTATTATGTTATGTTAGTCACCATACAGTACCTCATTAGTTTTTGATGTAGTGTTCCATGATTCATTGTTTGCATATAACACCCAGTGCTCCATTGCAATATGTGCCCTCCTTAATACCCATCACTGGGCTAACCCATCTCCCCACCCTCCTACCCTCTAAAACCCTCAGTTTGTTTCTCAGGGTCCATAGTCTCTCATAGTTCATCTCCCCCTCCGATTTCCCCCCGCTTCATTTTTTCCTTCTTTCTCCTAATGTCCTCCATGCTATTCCTTATGTTCCACAAATAAGTGAAACCATATGATGATTGACTTTCTCTGCTTGACTTATTAATTTTTGCCATTCTAACTGGTGTAAGGTGGTATCTCATTGTGGTTTTGATTTGTATTTCCCTGATGGTTAGTGATGTTGAACATTTTTTCATGTGCCTGTTAACCATTTGTATGTCTTCTTCAGAGAAGTGTCTTTTCATATCTTCTGCCCATTTTTTGACTTGATTATTTGTTTTTTGGGTGTTGAGTTTGAGAAGTTCTTTATAGATCTTGGATATCAGCCCTTCATCTGTTATATCATTTGCAAATATCTTCTCCCATTCTGTAGGTTGCCTTTTAATTTTGTTGACTGTTTCCTTTGCTGTGCAGAAGCTTTTTATCTTGATGAAGTCCTAATAGTTCATTTTTGCCTTTGTTTCCCTTGCCTTCAGAGACGTGTCTTGGCAGAACTTGCTATGGCCAAGGTCGAAGAGGTTACTGCCCATGTTCTCCTCCATCCTTTGAAATCTAGTGGCACCTAACTAAAAGTTGTAAAATGGGATATAAATGACAAATCAAACTAATCTTCTCATACAGTTATTATGTACCAGGGCCTAGTATACATTTTTAAAATATATGGAATGTTTAATCCTAACAATAATTGCATTATTATCTTTATTATACAAACAAGGAAACTGAGGCACAGAAAGTTTAAGTCATGTACCCAGGGTCACACAACCAGTAGGTAGTAAGCTGGGATTCAAACCCAGGCAGTTTGGTTCCAGAGCCTGTCCTTATAACCACAAAGCTGTATTGGAAGATGCTCTTAAGTAAACTCCATTTAAGGGACTAGTTTTGCCCAATGTCAGGCTTGACTAACTTATCAAAGTCTTGGATCATTTCCCTCAATCACCCTAGTAAAGGCAGTTAATAACACTTAGACTGATTGCAAAATACTCAGATTTGGAAAAAGTAATTGTTATCGCTGTGCCATCACGCATTCATTTCTAAAACCACCATCTCCCTGTCCCATTACTGAGATTTCATACTGAGGACACTGGGTCTAGAGTCAATGGCTCTGCCTCACCCAGGCCATGTGACCCTGGGTGAGTCATCAAGCTTTCTTAGCGTCAGTTTCCTCATTTGAAAAATTGGGGCTAATAACAGCTCTCCTATCTATTGTTATTGGGATCAAATGAGATGACACAACCTAAAGAACTTTGAACATGGCATGGCCTATCCTTGGTGACTGGGACACACTATTTGAGATCCTCATTCAAGCTTTTATCCTCCCACCCTGTGCCTTTCATTGCATCTCAATACCAGCCAGAACAGCCTTGGCATCTTGTTGCCATGGGCACCTTGCATGAACTTCAACCTGGGAGGTAGTTTGTGGTAGCCACAGCGTCCATGGCACTACTCTGCCTGGTAATACATGTACATGATGATTGAGCTTGGCCTTAGTGTTGTCTGTTTTCTCATCCTGCATGGGGCAATGTGGCCCTGCTGGGTCTGTTTTCAATTTTCTTGAAAATTTGAGCATCACGGAACAAATTTCCCCACCCTCACTCCCTCAGTTCTGCCACATTCTTGCTTGTTGATAATTGTGCCCATCCCACATGACAACATTTCTTGACCAGGCTATCCTGGGGTCTCTTCCAACACCAGAATCTGATGTCTCCTTCCTTGGAAGTCCTTTAAAACTAAGTTTGTCTTTTTCTCATCAAGTGCCCAATCACAACTTTTGTTCCAGTGATGAATATGCTTGTCTTTTCTATGCCCTGTTGAGAGTGGGATTCTTGAGTGGGTGCTTGCATGTTTTACCTTTGTGCCCTCCCCAGCTTTTAGCCTGGTGTCTGCCATGTAGACATACATAAAAGATGCCTTGTGAACCAAAGGGCACAAGTGTGTGCTCCAGCCTGAGCTGGCAAGATCACTCGGGTCCTCCAGGCTGCCCATCCATCTTTCGGGTCACCCACACTGCATGAAGTGGGCTGCCCTTGATGAGTTGCTGGTCCCAGGGTGCCATCAGTGGCATCTGACATCAGCTTTCAAGCTCATCAGCTTTCAAGCTCCCCATCCTTTTTTTCTAGAATGGCCATAAACTTAACATAAATTTAGTGCTGTTTTACTGTACTGGTTCTAAGACACAGAACTTTCAATTATGACTATTCATTGTTTATGAATCCATTCAGGAAACATTTATGAAGTGCTTACTTGTATCTGACTGGAGGTGTGGGAATAAGAATACTAAAACATGACTCTTGCCCAGGCCATGGTCTGATGGGAAACATAAGTGGAGGCAAAAAATTAAAAGACAATAATGAAAAGACATGACAATAGGGATGACAGCAAATGGGAGTAAGTGGAATCAGACTTCCTCAATTCAAACCAGGTCCCAATGTCTATTAGGCTGCAGGACCTGACTCTCCAACTGTCAGTCAGTTTCTTCATCTGTTATAACACTTACCTTGTAGGGTTGCTGTAAGGATTAAAGGAGATAATTTATGGAAAGCCTTTGGCATTGTGCATGGCCCACAAGAAGCACCAAGTAACTGTTGTCTGTAGTCCTTGTTCTCTGTGCTTCAGTTTTTCTCACCTGTAATGTCAGGGTGGTCATTGCACTCCACCTCATAGGATTACTACCAGAATCAGATCATGAAATGCATGGAAACTGCTGGACACAATGCCTGGCAGAGGAAGCACTCAGTAACTGGTAGCTACAATTATTAATTTGTATAAAGTAAAAAAGAAGGGGACATAGAAAAGTTTATAGGCATAATGTAGTAATGTCTACAGCTGACTGTGGAGCACATCAAAAAATCAGATAGATCAGGTAAACAGATAGAGTTCTGGAGAGATGGAAACAGATATAGCACAGTCTTAATTGTAGAATCTAGATGGTGGGTACGAACAGGGGGATCTCTGTCCCATTTTTTCAACTTTGCTGTATGTTTGATATTTTTCATAATAAAATGTTGGGAGAAAAAAGGGACTGACTGAATGTTTGGATGATCCTTAATGTAGAGTCTGAGTAAGGAAATCGTGTAGAAGGAAAAAAATCCTGGAATGACCTGCTCTTTTCTTGCCCTTCTCTGCCTTGAGAACAGCAAATGCCAAGGCTCAGAAACAGGAGGGAGAAGATATCCTTTGGGGGACTCTGGAGTACTTCCGAGCTGAGATGAAGTTGCTTGAATGAGGGGCAGAGGTTGTAGTGGCTAAGAGCATAGACATCCTAGGTTCAAAACTCAGCTCTGCACTCACTAGCTTTGTAACCTGCCAGAAGTTGCTTACGTTCTTTGTGCTCTGATTCTTTAACAATAGAGATAACTATCTACTTTATAAGATTGCTTTGGATAATAGATGAGTTAATATCATCATCATCTTCTTAGGAAAGCTTGTTGTCTCAGAACTCTTCAAGGCTTGTAGTCTTCTCCATGGCTCCACCTTATCCCCTGTTGAATGAGATGCTTCTAGAGAGACTACTCTGTTGGGGGAAGGAAGGGAGGGTAGCAGGAAAGGTAATAGTAGGTGAAGTTAGGGGAAGAGTTGAATGAGAGTCTGGGGTCTAAGAAAGACAGATGCTCAGGCACCAGTCAGATAGATGAACTCAAGAGGCCCAGGCTGATTGCTTGCTCAGAGTCATGCACTTGGCTTCTAATGATATATTTAAAATGCTGGTGAAATTATAATCTTGTTGTAGTTCCTTTGGAGGCTCGTTCATCAACCTGGGCAGTGTGTGTGGCTGGCAGGTGGCCAGCATCATCCCCTGACTCCCGCCTCCATATGACTCAGCACAAATCAGACACTTTAATAGCTCTTGATTCCAAGTTTGAACTTGCTTCCAAATGAAAGCCTCCCTCCCCCTCACCATTCTTCCCCAACCTTCACAACCCACTCCCCACTCCCAATCTATCAGCTAGTAAATTCTGAGTTGAACTTGGAGCCAGAGTTTCATTTAGTTTTGGCAAAGGATCAACTTCTTCCAAGAAAAGAAAAAAGAAAAAAAAATGAAGGCAGTGTGGGGGGGAAGGTTTAAAAAAAAGCCCAGCTAAACAAAAAACACTCATGGAAACAGCCCTGTAACGTTAAGTAGCTCAGCACGGAGAGAACCCTGCTTTTTGATACATTAAGTGCCAGTGAATTTAAAGGTGTTTGAAATGCTCTGAACATGCAGCTGGCATTACCAACCAAGCCCAGATGGGCTCCTGCTTTGGAAAGGTTATGGGGTCACCAGTCATTAGTTAGTGACTTCAGAACTGGAAAGAGCTTTTGGAGATGACCATGGCACCCACACTCATTTTCATTCTGGATTATGTGGCCCCGGTCCCTGTGTTTGTGGATGACAGAAGACCTGTTGACCTAACACTCTGCCCTGCTGAATCTACCAACCCCCCCAAAGAGCCAGGGACATTTCCAATAATGTATATAGCATCCTGAGTTACAGGAAAAGATATGAATAACTCATTCCTACTCAAAATGGAAAAATGCAAGCCAAATAATCAGACTGGAAAACATTCGATACTTTCCATTAGCTTGGGAAAAAAAATGTTTTTAAAGTTCAGTAGCATCTACTGCTGGAAATAGTATGGAAAAAAGGCCACTCTCTTACATTGTTGGTAGGAACACAAATGATAATACCTTTGTGGAAGGAAATCTGACAATATTTTTCTCCACCTCCTGCCTCCTCCCCCCTTGATTCATTCATTCATTCATTCCCTTTCTCTCCGTGGTGAGCTTCTACCATGTTTTACCCAACAATACCTCAGTTCTGGAGTCCCCACTTGCTTCCAACTCCTTACCTTGGCCAAAATAGAAAAAAAAGCTGCAATGAATACGTACATGAATATATCCCTTTATGGGCATATATGAGGACTTCTCTGATATAACTTTCTCTTCTCTATCTCTTTCTGTCATCTCTATATCCTTATCTCTACATATATATCCACATCTATATCAAGGTAAAATTACTGAGTCATAGTATGAATGTATTTAATTTGATTAAATAATGCAACAATTTGACAATATCACCTCAAATTAAAAATTATACATACTCTTTGACTTGGCACTGCTAAGAATGTACCCTATAGATATAATTCCATGTGTCCACCAAGATTGAGATATAAGGATATTAATAGAAACACCATTCATATTAGCAAAACCCTGGAAAGTACTGGAGTGCCAGGAGAATATACATTTAGTTGTGTCCCTTTACTCTGTAGAGTGTGAGAGCACAGTCTCTGGGGAACCAATTCATGCATTGAATCTAGATCCTAGCATTTACTGGCTGTGTACCTTGCACAGGTACTTACCTTCTTTTGCCTCGGTTCTCTCAGTAGTACAATGGGGACAAGGGCACATGTTTGTATCAGAGTCCCAGCAAGAAACAAGCTGGATATTCAATTGAGTAGTTTAAAGAGAGTTTAATAGAAAGGACTATTTTCAAAAGTATAGAGGGTAAAGGAAGCCGTAAGGGACAACGCAGGATTGGCCAAAGTGGAGAGTCACTGATACTCCAAAACCCTGAATTAGTGAGAGAAGGGGCAGCTTCTGAAATGCACAGAGAGCTCTGTGGCGAAAGCCAACTGACAGGTGTTATGGCTTGTACTCCAAGAATGGAGCACAAGGTGATCATTAGGGGAGACCAACTACTAGGTGACTAAATACATGACTTCTGTCTTCACTGTCCCTCTTATTCCTTCTGGTGCCACCTAGTAGCTGAATTCAACTAGAAGCCAGAAGCAAAGGAACTCCTGATGCTCTACTTATAGATCAGCCCTTTGCTGTACCCATCAGAGTATAGAGAGGATTGGGGAGGGGGTTGGACAAATGGAAGATACTCAACAAAACACTTCATATGGTTTTGGGGAGAATTAAATGAATAAACACATAGAAAGTGTTTAGAACAGTAAGTGGCACATCATAAATGCTTAATAAATATGAGTTGTTCTTATCATTGATTTATTAATATTAGTATTAATTCCCCATTAAAACCATTGGGTCAGATCTAAATGTGTTGCAGTGGGCTTAGGTTTCCAATATATATACCAATGAAAAAGGAAGATGTAGCTTAGTGTAAGGAGTAGGTACCCCTTTGTGTAAAAGATTTTTTAAAAATTGGTTAATGCTATTTGGAATCTTTTGTGGTTCCATAGAATTTTTAATATTATTTGTTCTAGTTCTGTGAAAAATGTTGTTGGTATTTTGATAGAGATTGCATTGAATCTGTAGATTGCTTTGGGTAGTATGGACATTTTAACAATACTAATTCTTCTAATCCCATGAGCGTGGTATATTTTTCCATTTGTTTATGTTGTCTTCAATTTTTTTCATGAGTGTTTTATAGTTTTCAGAGTACAGGTCTTTTGACTCTGTGGTTAAGTTTTTTCCTAGGTATTTTATTCTTTTTGGTGCAACTGTAAATGGAATTGTTTTCTTAATTTCTTTTTCTGCTGCTTCATTATTAGCATCTATACACTACTAATTTCTGGGTATTAATTTTGCATCTTGCAACTTTACTGAATTCATTTATTACCTCTAATAGTTTTTTTTTTTTTTGGGTGGGTTTTCTATGTATAGTATTATGTCATATGCAAATAGCATATAAACAAATAATTTTTTAAAAAAATTGGCTAATGACCATTGTCTTTGCAGAGAGGGTCTAAAGATTACATGGGAGTGGGAAAGGGCTTTCACTTTTCATTTTCTACCTTCTGTCATAATGTTTATACTTTTAAACCATGCATATGCATTATTTTTATTTTTGAAAATGTCAAAGGTATTTCTGGGTGTTGTGTTTATGGTACATGCTTTCTTTTTTTATTATTCTCTTACATTTTTAAAGTATTTGTAAATTTAAGAATAAAGTATTTACTGAGAAGCACACTGTGCTAGAATATTCTAAGTATCAAAATTGGCCTAAAATAGTATTTTTGAGAATGCGAAGGCATCTGATGTGCTCATTATTTATTACTTAAAGGTCACCTTGGCCTCATATACCTTCCTCTTCTTAGTTCTAGAATCTATGCTTGGAATGAATGACTTCCAACAGTCGTAAGCAATAAGAAGCGGTCTTCATTCCACAAAGCAAGCTCTTGCTGAACAGGAAGATTATATATATCATACAAGATTTATATATGTATATATATATATACACAATTTATATATAAATACATTATTATTTCTCTGTGATTTTAAGGATGTGTATATGTGGATTTTATAGATATGTTCAAATACATACATATAGGTGTATATATGTATGTGTGTGTATATAGATATGTGTATATATATAGTTTTTTTTTCAACATGGCACAAGTGTGCTATTAAGTGTAAGCAACTTGGCTTCGAAGTTACACTGCCTAGATGATAATGCTGGCTCCACACTTACCAGGTAGTAATTGTGGGAAAGTTACTTAGCTCCTTTAAATGTTGGTTTTCTCACTGGAATGGCAATTGCCATCTTCTTCACAGAAACTTCAGAGGTTTAAATGAGATGAGCATGCTTGGCATTTTAGTAATCACTCAATATGTGGTGGTAGTTATTGTTAACAGTAGCAGTCCAAATCAGTTTTGCCTAGTGAAGAACTTTGTCTTATTCCAACCCAGTTCCTCTAACTCATCTACCAGAAGTTTCTCTGACTGGGAAAGGGATGGAGTGGGTGGAAGTGTGTATTTTCAGACATGCAGCCCTACAGAATTCTGATATCTCTGAGCTCAAGTACCCTTCTAACTTTGGCCTTTTCATTTATGCCAATGAGGAATACAGTGTCCATGGAAATTCACTGATCCATCCAAGCTCATAAAGCTGGGACTTCAAAACCAGATGTCCTGACTTCCAGCAAAGTACCCTTGAAGTATTTAGGACCCCACCTATGCATGGCCACCAATGGCTATTTGTTAAGGATGGGAAGAATAGTACCCACAATGAATCCTCTGGGTAGAAGAGTTATAAAAGGTCATCTGATCCATTGTCTTGCCTTGCACTTCCTGTTAAACAATGGCACTCACTCACGGGCTAGTGGTCAAGGAGCAGAGGCAGCTTCCAGCATGCAGGATGAACTGACTTGAACAGGCCATGACTATGGCCTAAGTGCCACCTTACTTGCTACTTGCAAATAAAGTTATGTTTCTCTTTGTGGAAGCATTCCAGCTTTTCAACTCAGATGCTTTATGGATTCTTTGAAATTGGAATCACTACTCATTGCCACCCTTTTTAGATCTTACTGTCCAAAAGACTGGGCATTTTTAGTGTCCTCTGAGTTGGACACCAAGCCCCACCACCCTGAAGGGAGTTCTGCTGTGGTGTGATCTCCAGGAGAAAGGAAGTGTCATCTGAACCAATGTTACCATTGTAATTGTCACAGAGACTTTGGCAGGCCAAAAGCCCTGGGCATCAGTTCAAACTAAATGACTTAAAAAAAAAAAAAAAAGCCCTGCTTTCTAGAACCTGGCATGTTTTGGTTCAGTTTTAAGGAATTTCTTATCATTAGAGCTGTCTGAAATGAAATAGCAAGTTTCTCATCTTTGAAAATGTTTAATCAGAGACTGGCAAGCCACTTGACATAAATATTGTAGAGGAGTTAGATGATCCCAAAGTTCTTCAGTCTAGGGCAAGATGTTATCTTTTCCCTTAACCACCAAAGAGGTGATGACATAAATGAAGGGAACCCTATATAGAGTAAGAGGAAATTTCATTAGATTTCCCATACTAAAAATTGTTTCCGTGAAGGAAAACCAATGTAGTGAATAGGATTAAACCTTGGTCTTGGCATTAAGACATCTGGCCAGGATCTCTCAACCAGCCGAGTAGCTTTTGTGCTAGGTGATTCTGCTCTCTGGGTCCCTGTTTCCTCACCTGTCTCATGAAAGGATGGGGTCAGAGAATCGCTAAATTTCCTTGTGTTGAGAACTTTGATTGGGAGTTCATAATTGGTCAAAAAATAAAATTCAAACATCTGTATGAGGTGAACATATAACAGGTCTATGGTGAAAGAATAAGAGCTTTCAGTGGCATTCATGTCATTATTCACTTATGTTCCTGGCTGAGAGAAGTGCAAATTGGGGAATGAAATAGAAGAGGAGGTCTTGAAACTTTCTTCACCAATACTGCACAACTTAGTCATGGAGGCCTGTTCACCAAATAAAGGCTTTAGTGTATGCAGCTTGTGCTTCAGACCAGAATAAAGAGAGTGTCCATGTTTTAAATTCCCAGGACCCTTGGCTTCTGTAGACTAGGAAGATACTTCCAGTTCCATCTATGCTATGGCTGCCAAAACAAAAGTGCCACAGACTGAGTGGTTTAAACAACAGAAATTGTTTGTCTCACCGTTCTGTAGGCCAGAATTCCAAGATCAAGGTGTCTACAGGATTGATTTCTTCTGAGGGCCATGAGGGCAGAATCTGCTCCAAGCCTCTATCCTTAGCTTGTAGGTGGCATCTTCTTTCCCTGCCTCTTCACATTGTCATCCCTCTATATGTGCTTCTATGTCCAATTTTCCTCTTTTTATTAGGGCACCAGCCATATTGGATTAGGGTCCACCCCAATGACCTCACTTTAACTTGATTTCCTCTATAAAGACCCTACCTACAAATGAGGTCATCTACTGAGGTATTGAAGGTCAGGACTTCTACACATGAAATTGGGGGGCAGGCACAATTCTACCCATAACACAATCCATACAATTGCACTCACTCCACTACACCTCTGAGGTTATGTCACAGTTGGCAGGAGGGGCCATTGGTAGTGAGTCAGGAAAATGGCCATGTTCTCCTTTAGGCTCCTCCGTCTCATTTAGCCTCAGTCCTCCCCCCTCCCCCAGTTCTTTAAGCTAGTATTTGTTTCTTATATTAACATCTGCTTTGATTTGGTGAGAGGTATGTACTTGTGTGCATGTGTTTGTGTGGGGGAGAGAGAAACATTAGTGTGTAGTTCCTCCTCTCAGTGCTCCTGCTCTGTAGAGAAGTGGAATATTTGCCTGTAGGCTGTATACGTATTTAATTCCAAATACCTAACTAGCTTTGGGCTCTTATCTCAGGGTTTCCCTGGCAGCAATCTTGATATGTGAACAGTAAAGCTTTGACTTCCTTGGGTGAAGCAGTAACTTCACATCCACACCTACAGGAAAACAGTCTCGGGGTAAATCAAGTCTCATCTCAGTAATTATCTCACCACACATTTATGTTGGATTGGGTCCAATGCCCTACCAGAATAATCGTCATCTCCATTCTGGACTCAAATGACCCACTCTGCAGTTGAGTTCATCTTGGAATCCCATCAGGAGGATGGGAGGAGGAAGGGCCCTGAGGGAAGTCTGCTGCTATGTGCTCTGGGTCCTCAAAAGCTGGGGGCCACTGGACTTGGTGGTGTTTAGGATGGAGAGACTGGAAGGCAGCTATGCTCACCACTATACCACCAACGCTAGCAGGATGGAGAGACTGCCTGATCAATGCCCAACTGTCCAGGGATATTAGCAGCAAATGACTTCCAAGCCTGTGTTTCCAGTACATTCTTGACCTTCTTTTGGGTTAACTACCAAAGTTAATCCATGATCTTGTTCACCCTGTGAATGGCTAAGTATTTAAACTGACTGGGAATAAGTATCTTAAGCTCATACCCCCTAAAACTGTTCCAACTTCATGTACTGGATCTTTATGAAGTATGTGAATGAAGCAGAAGCAGGTGATTTTTGAAGAGGCAAGAACTCATGCAGGGAAGGCTAACAGCCTCATTCCAATCTTCATTGGCTCAGTACATGAAGATGAAGACTTTAACTCCTAGTTCCCAGTTGAGAGTCCATTCCAGCAGACAAACCCACTGTCTAATGTGATTCAACTCTATAAAGCTGCTGGATGAACATTCCAAAGCTAATAGACCAATATTCCATTATCCACTTCTCAGATCTGTCAGTTGTGATAACAATGGGCCTTCCCAATTTCCAGGGTTGGAGAGAGCTTTCTCATTCTTATACAGCACACGTCTTACTAGGGAATGCTGGCGAATAACAGAATTTTTACCTATCATCTGGAAACAAGCAAACAACATAAGCAAATATGAGATGGATGGAGTGAGGGGTAAGGAAGTGGTCAAGAAACTCTGGATTCTCCATCCTCTGAAGATCATTGAGAGTTGGTAAGAAATGGACCACACTGCCTACCACTTTCAGTGTTAACAGTAATAATAGGTGATATTTATGAAGCATATATTATGTGCCAGGCTTTATGCTAGGTGCTTGGGCATTTTCCCATTGAATCCTAACAAAAATCTGTGTGTGGGGGGGGCGCCTGGGTGGCTCAGTTGGTTAAGCATCTGCTTTAGGCTCAGATCATGATCCTAAAGTCCCAAGATCGAACCCTGCATTGGGATTCCTGCTCAGCGGGGATTCTGCTTCTCCCTCTGACCCTCCCCTCTCTTGTGCTCTCTCTCACTCTCTCTCAAATAAATAAATCTTAAAAAATATCTTTGGTAGGAACCATTTCTAAGAGTGGTGAAGATCAAATGTTCTAATGTGTGTAAAATCGCTTAGAAATGATGAAGTGTTATCAAACCACAAAGATTCAATGCATGCTGTTATTTTATTAAATGACCCCTGAAATTCCTCTTAGTCTAAGACTTATATAGTGAAATAATAGATGCTTAAAAGATATGTGATACAACCCTATCATATACCACAAAGCGTCACCCAAAGAAGTGACATCAGCTTGTTAGAGAAGGAGAGAAATGCTGTGCGACCTACTCAGGGAACCACAATAATGTAGAACCTTCCTTCTAAAACCATAAGGTCACTCAGGTCAAATAGGTTGGTGACCCACCGAGACAAACATGTTGTCACCTCCCAGTCCTGGTGGAAAAGAAGCCAGATTTTGCACTGTCTTTTGCATTCTGATTAGTGGCTCTGATCAGGAATATAGAATTCCCAAGATTTGAACTCTGCTGGATTCAGTTTTCATATCAGTGGAATGGGGCTATTATTTCAGAGTTATACTAATGCATTAAGTGAGCTGTTGTATTTGAAAACATCTATCAAAGTGCTGACATATCACTTCTCGGCCTTTTGGCTAAGATCAAGTGCAAAGTGCTGACATACAGGAAGTAATAAAAATAATAATTAAACACCCACTGTTCTAGCCTGGTTGGGAAATGAAGACTCAGAACTGGTGAGACTTATGCAGGCTGACACATTCTATAAAATGGATGGTGTTTAAAGGAAGTGAGTCTAGATGCATTGGAGCTAGTGGAGTCTAAATGCCCTTCGGGCAAGAGTTTTGTTTGTTCTGACTCATACAATGCCACCCACCTTGTCATTTGGTCATTCACTCGTGGTTGGCAATTGTTTTTTCTGGAGTGTGGAGGCCTATGAAGGAGTTTGTGTGGGGACACTGAAGAGTTGTCTTTAATCCCATTAAGAAATATTTAGTGAGGGGGCACCTGGGTGGCTCAGTTGGTTAAGCATCTGCCTTGGTCATTATCCCGGGGTCCTGGGATTGAGACTTGAGTTGGGCTCTCTGCTCAGTGGGGAGTCTGCTTCTCCTCCTGACCCTCCCCCCACTTGTGTTTTCTATCTCTCTCTCAAATAAATAAATAAAATCTTTAAAAAAAAGAAAAAAAGAAAGAAATATTTAGTGAGAGAGGCCAGGACTAAAGCTGAGAAGATTCAATCAGCTATACAAGTGAACACCTCAAGTAAATAGGTTGGAGATGGGTTGCTGCAACGTTAAAACAGGGTCTTAAGAATTTGACAGACCTGTGTGTTTGTGGGCAAATTCCTGAACTTCTCTGAACTTCAGCTTCAATAATTAGCTACGGCAATTCATGGAAAGCATTTGACCCATGCATAATAGATGTTCCATATTATTATTTTCAAGGTACTCTTATATACATCATTCTAAATTATTTCATTTGGAAGTGAGGTGAACAGGGTAGGAACTAGAGACAGAGATTCCCTGTTGAAAGGGCTTCTTAATACCTCCAACTCTGTGCTCTAGTTCTGGCTCTGAAAACAACCCAATCAAGCAGCTGTTGGTCTACTCTCTGCTCTCTAGTGAGATGACACTAAATCTTCTTCACGTGGTATCGTTCAAGTGACTGTACAATCACATGTGTTCCAGAAGTGCAGGACAAACTCTGTCCATATTTAGAAGTTGAGGTATGAGGGCAGAAAGAGTGGAGAGGTGAAAGACCCAATCACATGGCTACCATTCAGTCATAGGTTCTTTTGAAGGATTGGCTGGTGAATTCTGGAAGGCCCTAGCACTTGGGCTTCAGAGTTGTGGAGGCAGACTCCCAGATGAAGGAACTCTTGGCTCTTTCCAGTGGCCTGACTACCCCACACAAGGTTGGGGTGTTGGGGTTGGGGGAGGCCTGTCTACAACGAGATGAAGGGAACAGATGGAGAGATGGAGCTTGGAAGATCTGGTAACTGTTGGTGACTGACTTCTTGTGGGCTTCAGCTTATCAGAGCTAAGACCCCAGATATCCACAAGCTGGCTGTGGTCTGAGACCCCTAGAAGTTTCCTCATGCACAGTTTCTCCCATGTAAACTTAGTGGGAAGGGAGTCTGATCCACCATGCCACTGCACGGAGGGCTTCTGGTCCCAGCCCAAAGCCTGTCTCAGCAATTCGACCATGGATCAGAGAGAGTGGGCAGGTCACACAGTTATGGGAGGTGACATCAGGAGGAGCACCTGGGACAAACTTGTCAGCTGATTGGATCAAGCCTTCCCATTACGCACATTCTTGGGTATGCTGCTTTTCTTGTCCTCCATGCACTTAGTGTCAAAACTCTGAAGCCAAAAGTAGCCACTGGAGATGACAGATCACAATGTCCCAGGGTAGGAAAGGCAACGTGGTCTTCTGAAAACCCAGCATCTTCCCTCCCAGAGGGGCTAGCAGTCGCAGAAAGTTGGTGCTGCCTTCTGTGCATTCTCCACGGTCAACACCCAATACACTGGCCCATTACATGATATTTATTATATGTGTATGCAGTGTATGTATTCTGTGTCTGTTGGATTACTTCTTTAAGAGACTGCTATACCTCAAGTAACACTCTTCTAACAGCAAGGACCCTGTCCTTCAGAGTTATTCTCTAAAGCTTAGAGTTGTTCCATAGGTAAACAGTCTGCTCTGCCTATTTGCTGGGTTATTATTATTATTATATATATATAATATATATATATATATATATATATTTTGGCAGGGGAGGGGGCAGAGAGAACTTGGATAGAGTGACAAAACCTAATTTCAGGGCCTCTTAAAAACCTTTATTCTTTGTCAAAATGGTCTGAGATTTTGTCCTAGAAATGGCAACCTGTAGAAATTCTTTTCTTAAGCTTAAGGCTTTGTTCCCAGGCAACATGCTAGGAAAGCTCTGTGCAAGAGGACACATATTACTCCCACCTTGCAGTTACACTCAAATAAGGATGAGTATCAACTTTTACAGAAAATTAATTTTGCCAGGGGAGAGAGGAGGGTTGTTTGACTGGGTTGGCAGGAAGGGGATGGAAGGAGGATGGGAGGGCTGGGAAGCGGGGCTCCCTTTAAGAGGACAGAGGCACAGAAATAACTCTATAATGATGCAGAAGCAAAGTTTTTGTTTCTCATAATTTTGAGGAAAACCTGCCCTGACAGTGAGGATCTGGGAACACTGAGGTGCACTGTATTCTGGGCTTCTCTTCAGCCACGCATTGCTAAAGGGTAAAGCCACGGCTCTTAGACATTATAAAAATGAACACACGTCAACGATTTTCTGTAATTCAATAATTAATGAGGGAACCAGCAAGATGTTACTACTGGTTTGAAGGAGAAGTCAAAGAACTACACAAGTACAGACCATGCAGAATGTCAAAATCAACAATAAATGGTAACATTTCCTGAACTTGCCCCAACTTGAATGAGACACTCTATCAACAAAAGCCTTCATTGCCCTCTTCATTGATTGCAGGGGTTCAGCATCATCTCCAGCAGCACAGCTTCTAGTCTTTCAGTTAATTGTAGAGAATTGCTATGAAGAGGGTTTCCCAGTGTTGACTTGCAAGCCCCCCAGCTGCTTTCTGCAGAGGGGAAGGCCCTGCCCTGGAAGTGATGACAGACATGCAGAGAGCTTTCTTCTTCATCACTGATGTCCTGTGTGTTCTAAGGAGATCCACATCTCAGTTTTCTGTGAGATCCCGCAAAAAGGGATGAGGATACCAGCTTTGACTTAGTTTTCCAAAAGGCTTTGCAGGAAAGCCAGGAAAATGATTGTCAAGTGAATTTAAATGACCACCGGCCCCGTCTTCCAACACACAGAAGTTGCTGAATTAAGCTCTGGCTAATGCACCCAAGTAAGCAAGAGGAAGATCTTCCATGGCCCTGCCCAACCTGATTGGTGGAATCCTCCTCAACTCACGAACACCCTTGTCATTTCTCCTGGCAGCCTTCTCCATGCTGTTTGTTTGCAGGGACATGACACGCTGGCGCCTGGAGACAGCGCAGGGCGGGGAAGGCTTTGGAATCTGTGCAAGCCATTGCCCTCCCCACCCCCGCAAAGCTTTGTCCCCAAGCTCTGTCTCTGGGGCCCTTGGATCAGATTGCTTGCTTCCAGGTGCCAGAGAGACATTGTTCTGTTTGCTCTCCCACCCAGGCTGCCCTCGGTTTGTCCTTCCCCTAGGTGGGGGTGGCAAGTGACAGAGGCTGTTTAGAAAGGAGTTTTTCTTCTTTCTCCCCTCCCTTTCTTCCCCCTACCCCCTCAAATTGCAAGAGCATTTTGGCTTCTTTCCATCACTTGGGGCTTGTGCTGGAGATTTGAATCTGCTCTTGTTTCCTATAAATAGCCTGGGAGTTCAGGTAGAAGTGCAGTCTTTACAGGTGAGCTGTTTGGGGAGCATAGACAGGCATGCATGGAGCTGGCTGCATTACTGACAGAGGTTTTCTTTTGAGCCTGGCCCAGTGCAGCCTATGGTCTCCCTAATATTTCCAGCCTAGTCTATGTAGCCTTGTCCCTGGCTTATTTGCCACTCCCCCCAGGCATAAATTATTACCGAATTTGAGCACCTTTCATGCCCCAAACAGCGGGCAAAGATTTCTTGTCCTGCTGTTAAACTTTCTGGCCTATGGCGTATGCCTCTTTCTTAAGGGAATTTTTTTTTTTTTTTGAAGAGGGGAATTGTTGGTCATTGAAATGGCAGAACTTCTACAATAGGGAGGAAATTTTATGTTACAAGTGGATAGAAACCCAGCTCAAACCAGTTTAAGCAAAAACAAGAAGGTAATTCTTCACAGAGCTGAGAAGTCCAGGGATGTAGATGAATGCAGAGATCCAAAAGCTGTCACCAAGACCAGGCTTCCTGCTGCTTGGGTTGCCATATTTAGCAAAGAAAAACACAGAATGCTCAGGGAAATGAATTTCAGAGAAATAACAAACAATTATTTTTTTTAGTACAGGTATGTCCCATATTGCTTCCTATATTTTATCTGGCTACATCTACCTGGCACACCATGTCAGCTTTCTCCTCCTGCTCAGGTTGGGATCACTCTGAGGCAGGCTGTAGCCATGAGGCAACAGAATGGCTATTGGCAGCCCCACACTCCCATTTCAGAGCTTAGGCACCATGGAAATAGGGCCCCCTTTGCCCCAAGAGTTCTAGCAAAAAACCCCAGATTTCATCTCCTTGATCTGGCTTGGGTCCTGTGGCCATCTCAGAAGTGAACACTCTGTCCAAGGGAATAAAATACTGGCTAGATCTGGGTCATGTGTCTACTTCTACTACTGGGGTATAGATTTAGCCATGTATGAACCACTTGGATTAAGAGTTGGTAGGAGAGTTCCCAAAGGGAAACCAGAGTGCTGTTACTAGAAGAAAGATAAATTCTAGCCAGACATCAACTCTGTGGTCCAGTGGTAGGCATGCTCTTGGGCAAGTTTCCTCAGAACTCCTCACATCACACATTGGCTTCTTAGAGTCTGAGGTCTTTTCTCCTGCAGAATGAGTTTGGAGGATGGGTGACAATCTAGGTAGCCCCTGAACCAACAGCAATGATAGTACAAAACATTTCTTTAGTACCTTCTCTGTGTGGCCTGTGGTACCCAGAATGAATCCTACATAAAGGTTAAAAGGAAGGCATTGCTGATGTCCATGAACTTACCTTCGAGAGATATCATCATGTTGTACTTTGTTCTAGAGTCTCATAATACTTTCATTGTTTCTCTATACAAGTAATTCTGAATATGTAAGGAGGGGATGAATTAATTCCAGATAAGGCTCGCTGGAGGAGATGTATTTGAGCTGGATCTTAAAAGGTAGGTAGAGTTTAGACGGGCAGCTATGGAAGAAAGAAAGAGAAAAATTCCAAACAGAGGAACTAGAAGAAGCGAACTTGTTGACTTCATGTTGCTGCTGGTCTGCATGAGATGGCAGGGCCTTTCAGACAGATGCATTTTGACTTCACTCAGGGCCACACAGACATTTACGAATCCCAGGAAAATGAATGCTTAGGTACTCTGGCATTCCTTCAAATCCTTGTTCATAGTTAATGCAAAAGAGAAGACTGATTGATGGGGGGTGGGAGGGAGAGTATTTGAGGAAGAGGGACCCCAGGTGGGGACACTCAGCTCCTTTTCTATTGTTCTTGGTAATTCCACTCTGTCCCCAAACTAGCATAGTCCACTCAACAAAGGAAAGATCTGCAGGTAAGTGGAATTATCTTCCTTATTTAGCAGATATTAGGGTTACTTAGGCCTAACTCTGGGAGGAAAGCGGGTCTTACCTTCTTGTTCTTAGGTCCCTTAATATACCCTCTTCCTGAGGTAAGTTCTGATCAATTTTATTTTATCACATTGCCAGGATATTTTAGTTCCCTGGTGATGTTTAGTGTGATGGCCTGCCTCTGCCTCCTAATCTTACACTACTTCGAAGCATTGAATTTTGGGAAACATTTTGCCCCTACAGTCCATGGCTGCCTGAGTGCTGCTCAGAGAGATCTGCGTGTATGCTGCTGGTTCCCCGAGGCAAGGACCACACAGAGTGTGAGGTTTTCTCCTGGGTGGGGGTGGGGCCATCAAAACCTGCAGTAGAGGCTGGGAGCAGGGACAGTGTACCAGTCAGGTGAGATTCCTGGATCCTCCATTTACCCTGCACTGACTGACCCTGGAAATTTCAAATAAGAATTGAGATGCTATTGTTCACCTGATGATGCTTCTCTGAAGACTCCCATCTTCAAGGATGTACATCCCTTTGATGGTAGGGCAGGTATCCAGTCCTTGAGCCCGCAGATCTTCCTACTTACCGGCTGCACTAATCCCCAGCCCAGAGGTCTTCTTCATTCATGCCTCCTATTGATATTGACCTGATCAGGATTCTCACACAAAAAAATTCTGAATTAAATTTTGCTCAAAAAATGTTCTCGTTTCAGATTTGTGGCTTTGGTATTTTTTTTTTTAAAGACAGATTCCTTGATGTACTATATGTTGGCTAATTGAATTTAAATAAAAAAAAATAAAGACTCATTCCCTTGTGTTATAGTGAGGATCCCCTAAAGAAATGAGCTGGAATATGTGGCTCTAAAAAAAGATAGCAATGAACAAAAAGAGTGTCCAGAAAAATAATCAGTTTGACCCATTGTAGGGTCAAGTTATACTTTTGAAACAATGATTGGTAATTGAATTAAACTAGACAAGAACAAAAGAACATAATCGAATAATATGGAATGGAATGAAATGAAATAACAGATCTAAATGATGTTGTATAATATTCCTGTCCCCAAAAGAAATCGTGTCTATCCTCCTGTGGGAACATTGAGTTGTGTTCTCTACTAGGGAGGAAATGGACCAAACTTCACTTCATTTTAGGGCTCAGCCATCAAGTTAGATTTGCGGACAAACTCAAGATCCCCTTGGCCCCCAGCCCTACCCTCCCATGGTGTGTGTGTTTATTTGTGCCTCTGCCCTTCACCACATGCGTGCGTTACTCCTTTTATCTTGGGATTTCCTCCTCCAGAGTGACTTTGTCCTTTGTGCCTCAGCTACTGGGTGCCAAAAACAATAGTTCAGCCTAAAATTTGTCTTTTATCTGTTCTCATTCTCCTCATCTCTCTTGAAAGGCACACTTTTTTAAATGTTTTAAAAAGGAGTCCTCCTCAAGGAGCCTTAAATGCACATGGTTAAGTGAAAGAAGGCAAGCTGAAAAGGCTGCTCACCATATGATTCCGACTATACAGTGTTCTGAAAAAGGCAAAACTATAGAGACAGTAAAAAGTTCAATGGTCTGGGGGTATGGGAGAGGACAGTATAAATATGTGGAGCACAGGGAATTTTTAGGACAGTGAAAATATTCTGTACGCTATTGTAATGATGGATGTACAACATGATGCATTTGTCAAAACCTATAGAATGTACAATATGAAGAGTAAGCCCTAATATAAACTATGGTCTTTAGTTAATAATAATGTAATCCTACTGTTAGATATACCACATTAATGCAAAAATAGGGGAAACTGTATGGTAGGGAGGGAATATATGGGAACTCTCAGTACTTTCTGTTCAGTTTTTTAATGAACTTAAAACTACTCTTTAAAAAAGTCCATTAATTTAAAAAAGAAGAATCCTTTTACCCCGTGTATTTTTTCCCTAGCTCTCCTATCTCTGAGTCTCCCCTCAGGAATGTTTGAGTTGAAAGTACTTAGATTTATTGAGAGTCAAATTTAGATCTCCAAATACTCCTGCATCCTCAGCACTTCAAATTATTTCATTAAAACAAAACACAAATTTATGTTTCTGTGCTAATCATAAATAATTGGCACATGTTCACTCAAAACATGAAGCTGAGTCTTGGGCAAACTTCAAGTTAACAAGATGTTCTTGCTCCCTTTAATTCTGTTCTGTCAGATCATAACGTCTTGGTCCTTTTTTTCCCTGTGCCTTCTCACTGACATAAACACTGTCCATAAGAAATTAATGCAAGGTGCTTGGCAGCAGGGATCTTGCCTGTAACTTTACAAGGGTCCTTTACTCTTGGCTTGGTTGGGAAGAACTTTATCACCACCCTGTTGACCCCTCCTGACCATCCTTACATGCCTCCTAAAAGCCGACTGGGGAATCCACTGAGTTTGACTTAAGAGTGTGGTTCATTATCTTAAAAACCTTGGTCACACATATCTGGGATGATCCCTGAAGACTCTCCAGATATTTATTTAATGAGAGCAGCAAACCCAAACAGAGAGCTGTGTGGTTACAAAAAGAATTTTAAACAAAGTCCTTGAGTAGTGTTTGACCCCTCTCTTCTATAAACAGGCCCTCTTTGTCATCACGCTGGCTATTCCACAGGGGCCAGAGTTATCTGTCTTGAGACACTGAAATCATGGGGTACTGTGCTTCCTTAAGACAGAGAAAACAGCCCCAGACCTCAGGGATGGAAGCCACAGGCAGATCCTTTAGCAGGGCTGTCTTAAGAGACAGAATATTGCCATTTCCCCGTGTTCAGTCCCAAAGGTAGGGTTCCAGGCTGAGAAGTAGAGAAGGAAGTCTCTTCTTGGGCCCAGAATGTGTCAGGCAACATGTTAGGCAAGTAGCCAGTCTACTTAGCTCTTGGAGGTGGGTATTAGGATTCCTCAGTTTATAGATGAGGAGAATGATGGGCGGGGAAAGAAAGGAACACATCCAAGGTGAAAAGTCAGGATCATCCCTCTAGGGCAACACTGTCCAATGGTAATGCAACACAAGACACAAATATATGATTTTAAATTTTCCAGTAGCCATGTTTTCTTAAACATTAAAATAAACAGTCAGGTGAAATTAATTTTAATAATATATTTTATTTAACCCAATACATCCAAAATATCATTTAATGTCATATAATAATTGTTAATGAGATTATTTTCCCTTTTTTGGTTATATAAAGGCTTCAGAATCTGGTGTGTATTTCAGGCTTATAGCTATCTCAATTCTGACTAGTCACATTTCAAGTCACATGGGGATCAGAGCCCCCATATTAGACAGTGCATTCTAGATCTTTTGCCTTTATCCTTGGGTAGAGCAGCATCACCCAAGGTCTGTTTTGCCCTGGCCCTTCACCGAATTGTGTTTTTAACATGATGCCCCTGACTTTCAGTGAGGAACTCAGCCATATGGAGTGTCAAAGCCTCTACTGTGGGAGAGTTACTGACTATGGATTATTCACTGCTCCCTGCAGCCTCACGCTATATAAGGGAAGTGTTTTATTGTTGCTCTCCCAAAATGGTACGCCCCTTTCTTTTCCATAATGGGTATTTTATAGCTGATCCTGTGTTTTGTTTTACATTGGCTACCAGGAGGCTCGGGGCCAAATTGGACACAATTTTCACTATGTATATATTAATGATTTAGTGGGGCAATACAATAACATATAAATATTTTGAACTTTGTGAATATGCATAATATGCTCACAGTAAAGTTTTCTTTTTGGTAATGGGCTGTATCTGTTTCCCTGCCCAGGCAAAAGGTACTATATATAACTTAATATGTGAATAGCCCTGGGGAATCTGCTGTTAAGTTATGAGAAATAGCATGAATAGTTTTTTTATTTTAATTTACTTTTGAGGCTTTTAGTAGGCTTTTATTTCTTGAAAACTCTTACTGTGCTTCCAAAATTATGTAAACCATAGAGTACTATTTTTGCTTTCCTTTGTGTGATATTAAGAAATACAGAAAAGAGAGAATAATATTTTTCTGAATGATAGCAAGAAGAAGACTTTCCTACTTCTGTGGAAATGTTACATAGCTAAAGATCTCTTTCTGCTTCTCTCTGACTTCTGTTAAACTTACAGAGGTCTGGTGCTATTCACTTTATTTCATGAAGCCATGCCAGAGAGGTCCTCACAGCTGGTGTTGCTGCATTGCTGGGTCTCTCAAAGGCATTTGCAAATCACTGTAGAAGATAAGATGGATCTGAAGGGAGCCTTTCAAGTCTTTGGGGTCATCCAGTATAATCCCCTTGTTTTACAGAGAAGGAAACCTTAGTCACATCTACCCACAAGGATAGTAACATTTGCAATGGTGTCATCTATCAGATTTGCAAATAGTGAGCTCATTAATGGACCCTGCAAGAGGAAAGGAAGGCCATCTCAGAGACATGGGAATCCATGGGATTCATCTTCTTATCCAGACTCTAAACTTGATCACTTGAGCTCATGTGATTTTAAATCCCTTAATGGTGTCACCCTGCCAAATGAAGCCCAAGCCCTCACCACTTAAAGAAAGTTTGTTTCTGTCTAAAATGCCTTATGTTGTTGGTTTATCCCATCTTTGATGGTTGGGGCCACCATGTGGAATTGGAGTGCTTATATATAAATGTGTATGTACTGGGCACCCACCAAGGCCATGCTGCTGGACAGACAAATAAATAAGATAAGCTCATGTTCCTTGCATTTAAGTAAGAAATGGAACCCTTCTACTTCCTTTTTCTGTTCCACCACCAAGTCTTTTTTCTCTCTTAGTCTCCTCTATCTTATTAAAATCTGCCATACCACAACCAGGAACATTGCCCCAAACCAGAGAGTCATCCTTGATTCCAAACTCTCCCTTTCCACCAACCCACACTCTCATCCAGTCATCATTCCTGTGTTTCCAACTCCAAACTATGGCTCATCCTTTCCATTCCTCTCCACCTGCACTGCCATCAGGCTGGATTGACGCCATCACCTCCATGTGAGCTCCTAGACTTTCCTGGCTCCACTCTCCCTCCTCTATAATCTGTTTTTCACAAAGCAGCTGGCAAGAATGCTTAAAGACCAAATCAGATTATGTTACCTCCCTGCTGAAAGCCCTTCAATGCAGTTTGGGTTACATGCAAACTCTCTAAGATGACCTGTGGTGCCCCTTCCCACCTCAGCAACCTCATCTCCCTCTGCTCCTCTCTTCACTAGCAAAACCCTGGTCATGCTGGACACCTCTCATCCCCTTGTTTACATTGTCTGTAATTAACCTCACTGCATTTCTGTAGAAGCAGTGTGATGTACTTGTTAACTGAGTGTGCAAGTTGGCTTCCATCTGTGCCCCAGGGGGAAGTTAGATAATATTGAGATCACCCTAATAAAGAATCCACGCTCCAGAAATGGCCTCAGCAAGTGCTTTAAATATCAATTTCTAAATCTGTGTTAGAAGGCATATTAATTAGCATAAATAATGTTAAAAATAATTTTTCATTGATGAAATAAGCAGTGTTCAAGATATATGATGGGCTGGAAGGTTGTATAACACTTCCATCTTTGCATAAATAAAATGTGAGAACCTGGCAGATCCAATATCTCAGAACTTTCTGAGTGACGTCCTTGGTCTAGACCTCCCTTTGGCCTTGGGTGCCTCTACTTACTGGAATGCCCTGACAACATATCCTACTGTCAGAATATTGTTACCTCTACCTCAGGGTTCATACTTCAGACAAGGTACTTGTGGGGTGCCCTGAAGACCGGAGTAGGTTTTATGGCTGTCTTTCTATGTGCTTACTAATAAACATTTGAACATCTGGTGGAATTTGGTCTGAGGCTTGCTTCTATTGCAGTGTGCCACCTGGCACATCGTTGTGGAAGGGCCATGTGGCTAACCTCCTACTCTGATTATATAAAGAATGTGATAGTCAGGAACAGCCAGATTGGCTTTGGATGAGGCCCTGCCACCCCCCAAAAGGCAGGGCTCTGTAACACCTTAGGAACTTCCATTCCCTTTGCCAGGAATGCTCTCCTTCTATGTTTCCCTTGATGGTCATCTCATTTGGCTAGTTTAAACTTAAATTTCAATTTTTCAGAGTGGCCGTACTTGACCACTCTTTCTGAGTGGGTTCTCATGTGTCAGTCACCCACCTGATTGCTCCCTGCTCATTTGCATTCTACTCTGAATCACAGAGAATGGGATCTGGCTAGTTTTGGCCAATGGGAGGCACTAGTAGCATACTGGAAGGTGGGGAGAAGCCAGGGTATTTTTCTCTCTCTTGCTTTATCTCATTTGGCATCTCCAGTAAATTGGCCCTCACTTCCAGTTCTTACTTCCATGGAGCAACAACCCTTCTATGATTTTAGCTTCCAGGCAGTACCAGTTTCTGGGCTTTGCTAGTATCACCTCTTTCCACTGCCCTCCAGCCCTGGGGGTGGCAGAGGACTTCTTGTGTTCCTAATCTCTGACTGCTCTCATAGCCCTCTGTTCTTTCTATTGTGTGTACAACATTCTTCTTGTATTGAATTCCCTCTGGTTATGATACCTGGATGGCTCTGCTTCCTGAGTGGGCCCTATTCTATTATACCCTTTAATAGCAGAGTATATCACCCTGCTTTGTTTTTTCTCCATAGCTTCTTTCACAAGTTATAATTATTTACTTGTTTATTTGCTTACTAACATCTCATCTATTTCCCACATCAGACTGCTATCTCCATGAGAACGGATTCTAGGATGTGGTCACAGCACATCCTCAAAGTCTTCAGAGTCCTAGGTGCTCAATAATAATTTATTAAGAGAATAAATAAATTTTAAAATCTTGGATCCATGAGCCACTCAGTGCATCCATGGATGAGTTTCAGGAAATAAAGATGACATTGAATGCAAATGTTTGTATGAATTTGTGTGTTTACCCCTCATTGGCAAGAGTTCATAACTTTCATTAGAGGTTCAGCATAGTAAGACTTGAAAGTTAAAAGACAGAGCATCTGGTGGGACAGATATACACATGTACCATTGTTACTAGAGTTTTATAATATTGATATTAACAAAAGTACATGGGGGCTCAGAAGAGGATTGAGAGTCCCTCTTTCCAGTTTTTGATCACTTAGGAGTGATCCTTGACATCTCATTTTCCCTTATTCTTCACATCCAATCCATCAGCAATTATATCAGTTGGCTCTACCTTCAAAACACATCCAGAATTCGACCTCCACCATCATCACTCTGGTCCAAGCCACCATTATCTCTCTCCTGGACAGATGAGAAACAACTACTGTCTGGTGCTGCAGCTATTCCCCTTAAATAGTCTATTCTCAACGCAGCATCTCAGTCTGACAGAAGGCAGATCATGTTAGAGTTTGCTCCAAATTCTCTAATGGCTCCCATCTCACACAGAGTTAAAGCCAAAGGCTTCCTAAAGCCCTCCATCATCAGCTTCTTGCTCTATCTCATTCTCTCTTTCTCTCTCGTTTCCTACCTGACTCCTTCATGGTCCAAACAATGTGCCTAGTTGGTCTTTCTTCTCCTACCACAGGACCTTGGCTCTGTTCTGCTGAAATGCTCTTCTCCCATATAGCTTCTTTTTTGTAGCTTCATCTCTTTCAGGCCTCTGACCACACAAGAACTAATGCCCATATACCCCGATTTCTCTGGTCTGCTCACTGTGCTTTACTTTTATTCATAGCATGAATACATACATTCATAGCCATCAAACACAGCAGAGATCACCACCTAACACAATATGGATCACAACTTACACAACAAAGGTCACCCTCTAACACAACCGGACCACAATCTAACACAGCAGGGATCCCCATCTAACACAGCAAGGATCCTCATCTAACAGGGATCCCCTGATAACACAACAGGGATCACCATCTAACATAACAGGGATCACCTGCTAACACAACAGGGATCAGGATCTAGCATAGCAGGGATCCCCATCTAACAAGTATAGATCACCATCTAACACATGAGGGATCCCTATCTAACATAACAGGGATCACCTGCTAACACAACAGGGACCACCATCTAACACAGCAGGGATGACCACCTAGCTCAGCATGGATCACCATCTAACACAGCAAGGATCACCATCTAACACAACAGGAATCATCATCTAATGCAGCAGTGATGCAGTGATCACCATCTTACACAGCAGGAATCACCATGTAACAGCACAGATCACCATGTAACACAACACAGATCACCACCTAATACAGCATGGATAACCATCTATTTATTTACTTATTTATTTATTGTCTAACTTTTCCAGTAAGGTATAAGCTCAAACAAGGCAAAGACTTTGTTTAATTCAAGCCTGAAACAGTGCTTGGCACATGGTTAAGTTCTCCATACGTATTTGTTGAATGATTGTGATGGTGGTGACAGTCATAGAATCCTAAAAGATGAGTCTGACTTGGAGTGGCAAAGAAGGTCGGGTGACCAGGAGGGAGAAAGGTAAGTGACAAGCATCTGTCAAGGCTGGGCTGGAATAGAGTTCTCTCTTCCTGAGTATGTTTCAGTTTCAGAATTTTTCATTCACCTATCACCCATTTCCCCTCCCCAAAGGTCTGTCATGGATCAGTGAGGTCCTGCCTCAACTGTAGAATTGGCTCCATCTTTTTTTCTTTTTCTTTTTTTGCTTAGTCCTTGTATATAAGTGGCAGAGGTCAACTACTGGCTTAAAGGAAGTCAGGCTAGAGAGTTTAGTTAGCTATTGTTGTTTCAGGGTGGGTTCTTGACGTACCTGACAAATTGATGAATAATGCAGCAGGTGATTGGGTTAGGGAACAGGAATCGATGGTGGCAATTGAGCAAAGTTAAAAGGACATACATGTATCTTCACATATATATATATATACGAGAGAGAGAGAGGTTGAAGCAAAATAAGACCTTCCTGATAAGTGGAGGAATTTCAGGTCATCCAGTAACTCTTGTCCAACCTCTACATCTGTCATCCCAAAATGCTGGTGAGATTCACTTCAAGGAACACAGTCAACTTTTGTTTTTGGAGACTGCAGGGTAAATATTACAGATCTGGAACTGCTGGCTCACAACTTCAAAGCCTTGAATAAAGCTGCTGGACGATTTGGAAGCCACCTGGCAGGAAATTTAACTTTTGCAGTTTTGGGTATTTTTTTTCCTTCCTATTCTTTAATTCCTACCTGCCTTCCCCCTCCTCCCCAACTCCAAATTAGCTATTTGGATGCCATAGATGCAGTTTATACCTGGGTACTAGCCAAGGTCAGGAGGCTCAGTGTATAAGAAATGAATGCCAGCTGTATTTCAGACAGAATCTTCAAGACCAGAGAGGCAGAGGGAGGGGGATCTGGGCTTCCTGATCTTGGATTTTCTTCTCTTTTCTGTGCACACACACACATGCACACACTCTATCCCTTTCTACTTTTAATTTCCTGCTTTTAGAAAGAATGGCGTGGTAACTTTCTGTCCATCTTCTAACTGCATTCAGTCCTCCTCTCTTGGCCCTCTTTCCATGGATGCACTAGCTTTATACTCAAAAGGGTAAAAATAAAGAATAGTCAGTAGGGAATCAAAGAAACACAAATAATAAATGGACCGGAGCTTAACAAGGGCTTTTGAAACCTAACTTCACACTCTAGAAGGGAGTAAGAAGCATAATAAACTGTGAGAACTCAATTCAAACAAATATGTGATTATAATTATCGGGAATCATATAAACATGGCTCCAAGTCATAGAGTTTGCTAATTATTGTCACTGGTGTCAATGTTGAAACTAAGTTCAAGACTTTCCTCTGGACTATTATATATAACAATAAGCTATATTTATGTATGTACCCATCTATAGCTATATAAATAAATATAGATATGGTATATTTCTTTTTTTTTTAAATTTTATTATGTTATGTTAGTCACCATACATTACATCATTAGTTTTTGATGTAGTGATCCACGATCCATTGTTTTCGTATAACACCCAGTGCTCCATGTAGTACGTGCCCTCCTTAATACCCATCACCGGGCTAACCAATCCCCCCTCCCCCCTCCTCTCTAAAACCCCGTTTGTTTCTCCGGTCTTTAGTCTCCCTTGGTTTCTTCCCCCCCCCCATTCCCCCCCCCCCGCCATTTTTCCTTTCCTTCTCCTAATGTCCTCCATGTTATTCCTTATGTTCCACAAATAAGTGAAACCATATGATAATTGACTTTCTCTGCTTGACTTATTTCACTTAGCATAATCTCCTCCAGTCCCATCCATGTTGATGTAAAAGTTGGGTATTCATTTTTTCTGATGGCTGAGTAATATTCCATTGTATATATGGACCACATCTTCTTTATCCATTCATCTGTTGAAGGGCATCTCAGCTCTTTCCACAGTTTGGCTATTGCAGACATTGTTGCTATGAACATTGGGGTGCATATGGCCCTTCTTTTCACTACATCTGTGTCTTTGGGGTAAATACCCAGTAGTGTAATTGCTGGGTCATAGGGTAGCTCTATTTTTAAATTTTTGAGGAAACTCCACACTGTTTTCCAAAGTGGCTGTACCAACTTGCATTCCCACCAACAGTGTAAGAGGGTTCCCCTTTCTCCACAACCTCTCCAACATTTGTTGTTTCTTTCCCTGTCCATTTTTGCCATTCTAACTGGTGTAAGGTGGTATCTCATTGTGGTTTTGATTTGGATTTCCCTGATGGCTAATGATGATGAACATTTTTTCATGTGTCTGTTAGCCATTTGTATGTCTTCTTCAGAGAAGTGTCTTTTCATATCTTCTGCCCACTTTTTGACTTGATTATTTGTTTTTTGGGTGTTGAGTTTGAGAAGTTCTTTATAGATCTTGGATACCAGCCCTTTATCTGTAGTGTCATTTGCAAATATCTTCTCCCATTCTGTGGGTTGCCTCTTTTTTTCTTGACTGTTTCCTTTGCTGTGCAGAAGCTTTTTATCTTGATGAAGTCCCAAAAGTTCATTTTTGCTTTTGTTTCACTAGCTTTTGGAGATGTATCTTGAAAGAAGTTGCTGTGGCCGATGTCAAAGAGGTTACTGCCTATGTTCTCCTCTAGGATTTTAATGGATTCCTGTCTCACATTGAGGTCTTTCATCCATTTTGAGTTTATCTTTGTGAATGGTGTTAGAGAATGGTCTAGTTTCATTCTTCTGCATGTGGCTATCCAATTTTCCCAGCACCATTTATTGAAGAGACTGTCTTTTTTCCATTGCATGTTTTTTGCTGCTTTGTCAAAGATTATTTGACCATAGAGTTGAGGGTCCATATCTGGGTTCTCTATTCTGTTCCATTGGTCTGTATGTCTGTTTTTGTGCCAGTACCATGCTGTCTTGGTGATCACTGCTTTGTAATATAGCTTGAAATCGGGCAAGGTGATGCCCCCAGCTTTGTTTTTCTTTTTCAACATCTCCTTGGCGATTCGGGGTCTTTTCTGATTCCATACAAATTTTAGGATTGTTTGTTCCAGCACTTTGAAAAATGTCATTGGAATTTTGATCGGGATGGCATTGAAGGTATAGATTGCTCTGGGTAGCATAGACATTTTAACAATGTTTATTCTTCCGATCCATGAGCATGGAATATTTTTCCATCTTTTTGTGTCTTCTTCAATTTCTTTCATGAGTGTTTTGTAGTTCCTAGAGTATAGATCCTTTACCTCTTTGGTTAGGTTTATTCTGAGGTATCTTATGGTTTTCGGTGCTATTGTAAATGGAATCGTTTCTTTAATTTCTCTTTCTACAGTTGCGTTGTTAGTGTATAAGAAAGCAACTGATTTCTGTGCATTGATTTTGTATCCTGCCACATTACTGAATTGCTGGATGAGTTCTAGTAATTTGGGGGTGGAGTCTTTTGGGTTTTCCACATAAAGTATCATGTCGTCTGTGAAAAGAGAGAGTTTGACTTCTTCTTTGCCAATATGAATACCTTTTATTTCTTTTTGTTGTCTGATTGCTGTTGCTAGGACTTCTAGTACTATGTTGAACAACAGTGGTGAGAGTGGGCACCCTTGACGTGTTCCTGATCTTAAGGGAAAGGCTCTCAGCTTTTCCCCATTGAGGATGATATTCGCTGTGGGTTTTTCATAGATGGATTTTATGAGCTTGAGGAATGTTCCCTCTATCCCTATACTCTGGAGAGTTTTAATCAGGAAAGGATGTTGTATTTTGTCAAATGCTTTTTCTGCATCAATTGAGAGGACCATATAGTTCTTCTCCCTCCTCTTATTAATGTGTTCTATCACATTGATTGATTTGTGAATGTTGAACCACCCTTGCATCTCGGGGATAAATCCCACTTGGTCGTGGTGGATGATCCTTTTAATGTATTGTTGGATCCTATTAGCTAGGATTTTGTTGAGGATTTTGGAATCCATATTCATCAGGGATATCTGTCTGAAGTTCTTCTTTTTGATGGGGTCTTTGCCTGGTTTGGGGATTAAGGTAATGTTGGCCTCATAGAATGAGTTTGGAAGTTTTCCTTCTGTTTCTATTTTTTGAAACAGCTTCAGTAGAGTAGGTATTATTTCTTCTTTGAATGTTTGATAGAATTCCCCAGGGAATCCATCAGACCCTGGACTCTTGTTTTTTGGAAGGTTTTTGATCATTGCTTCAATCTCGTTACTGGTTATTGGCCTATTCAGGTTGTCAATTTCTTCCTGTTTCAGTCTTGGCAGCTTATAGGTTTCCAGGAAGGCCTCCATTTCATCCAGATTGCTCAGTTTATTGGCATATAGTTGTTGATAATAATTTCTAATAATTGTTTCTATTTCCTTGGTGTTAGTGGTGATC
Source organism: Phoca vitulina (assembly GCF_004348235.1). Classification (NCBI taxonomy): domain Eukaryota; kingdom Metazoa; phylum Chordata; class Mammalia; order Carnivora; family Phocidae; genus Phoca; species Phoca vitulina. Next base: position 19,964,120 of record NW_022589704.1, read on the forward strand.
TCTCCCCTTTCATTCATAATTTTATTAATTAATCCTTTCTCTCTTCTTTTGGATAAGTCTGGCCAGTGGTTTATCAATCTTATTAATTCTTTCAAAGAACCAACTTCTAGTTTCATTGATCTGATCTACTGTGTTTCTGGTTTCTAATTCATTGATTTCTGCTCTAATTTTAATTATTTCTCTTCTAATGCATGGCTTAGGTGTCATTTGTTGCTTTTTCTCTAGTTCTTTAAGGTGTAGAGTTAGTTGGTGAATTCGGGATTTTTCTATTTTTTTGAGTGAGGCTTGGATGGCTATGTATTTCCCCCTTAGGAACGCCTTTGCAGTATCCCATAGGTTTTGGACCGATGTGTTTTCGTTCTCATTGATTTCCATGAATTGTTTAAGTTCTTCTTTGATTTCTTGGTTGACCGAAACATTCTTGAGCAGAGTGGTCTTTAGCTTCCAAGTGTTTGAATTTCTGCCAAATTTTTTCTTGTGATTGAGTTCCAGTTTTAGAGCATTGTGGTCTGAGAATATGCAGGGCATAATCTCAATTTTTTGGTATCGGTTGAGACCTGATTTGTGACCCAGTATATGGTCTATTCTGGAGAAAGTTCCATGTGCGCTCGAGAAGAATGGGTATTCTGTTGTTTTAGGGTGGAATGTTCTGTAAATATCTATGAGGTCCATCCGGTCCAATGTATCATTCAAAGCTCTTGTTTCCTTGTTGATTTTCTGCTTAGATGATCTGTCCATTGCTGAGAGTGGAGTATTGAGGTCTCCTACAATTAACGTATTGTTATCAATATGACTCTTTATTTTGGTTAACAGTTGGCTTATGTATATGGCTGCTCCCATGTTGGGGGCATAGATATTTACAATTGTTAGATCTTCTTGTTGGATAGACCCTTTAAGAATGATATAGTGTCCTTCTGTGTCCTTCTGTGTCTCTTATAAAATCTAATCTGTCTGATATAAGAATTGCTACCCCAGCTTTCTTTTGAGGTCCGCTGGCATGGAAGATAGATCTCCATCCCTTCACTTTCAGTCTGGATGTATCTTTAGGTTCAAAATGAGTCTCTTGTAGACAGCATATGGATGGGTCCTGTCTTTTTATCCAATCTGCAACCCTGTGCCATTTTATGGGAGCGTTTAGGCCATTCACGTTGAGAGTGATTATTAAAAGATATGAATTAATTGTCATCATGTTGCCTGTGAAGACGTTGTTTTTATAGATTGTCCCTGTAAATTTCTGTTGTAGATCACTCTTGGGGTCTTTCTCCTTTTATAGAATCCCCCTCAATATTTCTTGCAGGGCTGGCTTAGTGGTCACATATTCTTTCAACTTCTGCCGGTCGTGGAAGCTCTGCATCTCTCCATCCATTCTAAATGAAAGCCTTGCCGGATAAAGTATTCTTGGCTGCATGCTCTTCTCATTTAGTACCCTGAATATGTCTTGCCAGGCCTTTCTGGCTTGCCAGGTCTCTGTGGATAGGTCTGACGTTATTCTGATGTTCCTCCCTCTGTACGTAAGGAATCTCTTCCCCCTAACTGCCCTTAAGATGGTTTCCTTGGTTCTAAGATTTGCAAGTTTTACTATTACATGCCGGGGTGTTGGCCTGTTTTGCTTGATCTTAGGAGGGGTCCTCTCTGCCTCTAGGACTCGAATGTTTGTTTCATTCCCCAGATTAGGGAAGTTCTCAGCTACAATTTGCCCAAATACATCTTCTAGCCCTCTCTTTCTCTCCACTCCCTCCAGGATTCCAATGATTCTGACATTGGAACGCCTCATGGTGTCACTTATTTCTCTGATTCTATTTTCATGGATTCTGAGTTGTTTTTCCCTGGCCTCCTCTTTTCCCTTTTTATCTATTATACTGTCTTCCAGATCGCTTATTCTCTCTTCTGTCTCAGTTACCCTAGCTGTTAGATTATCTAGATTGGATTGGATCTCATTGATAGCATTTTTAAGTTCTGCCAATTCACCTTTTATTTCTGCCCTTAGAGACTCTATGTTGCCATTAATTGATTTCTCCATTCTAGCCATTGTCTTCACAATTGCTAGCCTGAATTCCATCTCCAACATCTTGGTTATATCTGCATCCATTTGTAAATCTGCAGCATAAGTCATAATCTCTGAGTCTTTTCTGTTTTGGGGGCTCCTCCTCCTAGTCATTCTGTTGATGGGTGTTTGAGGGAATGTATAGAGTCCAAATTATTGACCAGAACCCAAGCAAGATGCACCTGTTTTCTTGGGACCTTAGGGTTGCTGGCCTCTTGTTTTCCCAGCCTGTCTTCTGCGGGAGGGGCCTGCTGCACTGTTACTCAGGCAACCCTGTTTGGGCGGAGTTGCCCTGCGCCCCTGTGGCAGGGGATGGGCTCAGTGGGAATCAGTCTTTGGGGCTTTTGTTCTCTGGCCCCTTTCCCTGGCGGCTTTCCGCGTCTCTTCCGCGAGTCAGAGCAGAAGAGACCGTTTCCAACCCTCTGCCTCAGAGCAGAGAGACCGCAGTTTGTTCTTCAGTGAGCTCTCCAGGCCACACTGTCTCCGTTTCTGTCCGTGCTGCTATAAACTGCAGCGTCCTGGGTTGTACGCCCCTCCGCAGCGCTCCCAGTCCTGCCTCCAGGTCGGGGCAAGTCTCTGCCCTTTGTGCTTCTAAAACCGCCAGCCGCTCCCAGTTCATGCGCACGCGCGCGACTCCGCCGCTTGGGGTTCCCACCCCGGGGGTTGCAGTTCACCGGCGGGACTCAGCGCACAGGGTTTCCGTTTCGGAGGCTGCAGTTCGCGTGTGCGCGACCGTCGCTCCGGTTTCTGTCGGGGGGCTGCGGTTCTCATGCGCGTGACCCCGCCGGTCTGGTTTTCCACCCCGGGGGCTGCCCTAAAGTTCTTTCCCGACGCTACCAGTCTGCGAGTCTGTGCCCCGTCCGCAACGCGCAAGGCTGTCACTCACCGGCGGTGTAGGATCCCCACGTCCAGGCACCCTCCCGCCGCCGTTTATCCTCCGATATCTGCCCGCAGAATCACGGCTCTCCATTTTGTACCTCAAAACCAACTGCCTGCGATATTCTGTTTGTAGAGATCCAGATCTTCTTACATCTCAGGCTGGTTTCGTGGGTGCTCAGAGTGGTCTGGTAGTTATCCAGCTCAATTCTGGGGACCAGTTGAAATAGGGTCCCCTACTCCTCCACCATCTTTCCCCCCTCCCTAGATATGGTATATTTCTATAATGGCTCAATGTTTGCATTCTGTGGTCAGTGTATACTCCACAAGAATGTGCCTTGGTGTGACCCACAGTCAGTCTGTTTCTGCCTTCTAAATGCCTAAAATTCAACTCTGTTCTTTATGGTATTGTCCCTTGTACCATGGAATTCTGAAAATCTGTCTGATATGAAAAACTAAAATAAAAGCAAAGAACAGGCTTAAGATATACATCCTAATTAGCTGAATGGAGCCCCTCCTTGTGTATCATTGTAAACATCATATTTGACCTGCTTTTAGAAAGGTCATACCTTGGCTCCTTTAAAACCCAAAAACAATCTATATTTAAGCAGCAGATTTATAAATGTGACATATTCACTCACTAAGCTTTTTTTTTAGTATCTGCTTGGTACCAGGAATGGTGTCAGACTCTTAGGGTACAGAGTAAATGAAATTGTGTTTGCCTCAAGGAATTCACAATGCCACGGAGATTCAGGCAACAACAGTCCAAGGTGATAGGTGCTGTAATACAAGTAGTAGGCACAGGATAGGGTGGGAACTGCCAGGAAGTACACCTGACCTCCAAGATGCTCTCCAGGGAAGGGATTCTGGGGGAGGTGATGGAGTTTTGAAATACTAGCAGGAGTTAGCCAGGTAACAGGAAGGGAGTGGGAAGTCAGACAGAGTATGTCCACAGAGTAGGGTAGTGCAAAGGTGTGGTCTCCCCAGGAAGACGTGTGCCACTGAGACTATGTAGCTGGTGTCTCCAGGGCAAGGGTGTGGGGAGATTCAAGGCAAGCAGGCCGACAAGATACTGAGTGAGAAACAAGATTTTAATGGGTTAAAAAAAAAAAAAGAAAGAAATAAAAAGAAAAAGAAAAACCCCAGGTACATTGTGAACTAGAGGCCAAGTTTACGTTCCAGAAAAATCTTTTCTTCCTTAACTCTGGCCCGTCATCTTTTCAAGAACTGGGTCCTTGTTTTACCAGCTATGAACATAGCTCCCGAAGATGTGACTTTTTAAATTAGATTCTGCAGAATAATAAACACCAATTAAAAGCAGAACCCAGATCAAATAGAACAGTTGAGTATAACATATCTTAATTTTCAGAGATATAATCAATGTTGTCACTACCAGATACCTATTATTTCATTAGGTTGGTAAACTTCTTTTTTTTTTTTTATTATGTTATGTTAATCACCATACATTACATCATTAGTTTTTGTTGTAGTGTTCCATGATTCATTATTTGCGTATAACACCCAGTGCTCCATGTAGTAAGTGCCCTCTTAATACCCATCACCAGGTTAACCCATCCCCCCACGCCCCTCCCCTCCAGAACCCTCAGTTTGTTTCTCAGAGTCCATAGTCTCTCATGGTTTTCCTCCCCCTCTGATTCCCCCCTTCATTTTTCATTCCTGCTATCTTCTTCTACTTTTTTATTTTTAAACATATAATGTATTATTTGTTTCAGGGGTACAGGTCTGTGATTCAACAGTCTTACACAATTCACAGTGCTCACCATAGCACATACCTTTCCCAGTGTCTATCACCCAGCCACCCCATCCCTCCCACACCCCACCAACCAGCAACCCTCAGTTTGTTTCCTGAGATTAAGAATTCCTCATATCAGTGAGGTCATATGATACATGTCTTTCTCTGATTGACTTATTTCGCTCAGCATAATACCCTCGAGTTCTATCCACATCATTGCAAATGGCAAGATTTCATTCCTTTTGATGGCTGCATAATATTCCATTGTGTGTATATATATATATATATATATATATATATATATATACACCACCTCTTCTTTATCCATTCCTCTGTCGATGGACATCTTGACTCGTTCCACAGTTTGGCTACTGTGGACATTGCTGCTATAAACATCGGGGTGCATGTACCCCTTTGGATCCCTACATTTGTATCTTTGGGGTAAACACCCAGTAGTGCAATTGCTGGATCGTATGGTAGCTCTATTTTCAACTTTTTGAGGAACCTCCATACTGTTTTCCAGAGTGGCTGCATCAGCTTGCATTCCCACCAACAGTGTAGGAGGGTTCCCCATTCTCCGCATCCCCACCAACATCTGTCATTTCCTGACTTGTTAATTTTAGCCATTCTGACTGGTGTGAGGTGGTATCTCATTGAGGTTTTGATTTGGATTTCCCTGATGCCGAGCGATGTTGAGCACTTTCTCATGTGTCTGTTGGCCATTTGGATGTCTTCTTTGGAAAAATGTCTTCTTCCCATTTCTTGATTGGATCATTTGTTCTTTTGGTGTTTTCTTGAATAAGTTCTTTATAGATTTTGGATACTAGCCCTTTATCTGATATGTCATTTGCAAATATCTTCTCCCATTCTGTCGGTTGTCTTTTGGTTTTGTTGACTGTTTCCTTTGCTTTGCAAAAGCTTTTTATCTTGATGAAGTCCCAATAGTTCATTTTTGCCCTTGCTTCCCTTGCCTTTGGCGATGTTTCTAGGAAGAAGTTGCGTGGCTGAGGTCGAAGAGGTTGCTGTGTGTGTTCTCCTTTAGGATTTTGATGGACTCCTGTCTCACATTTAGGTCTTTCAACCATTTGGAGTCTATTTTTGTGTGGGGTGTAAGGAAATGGTCCAGTTTCATTCTTCTGCATGTGGCTGTCCAATTTTCCCAACACCATTTGTTGAAGAGACTGTCTTTTTTCCATTGGATATTCTTTCCTGCTTTGTCGAAGATTAGTTGACCATAGAGTTGAGGGTCCATTTCTGGGCTCTCTATTCTGTTCCATTGATCTATGTGTCTGTTTTTGTGCCAGTACCACACTGTCTTGATGATGACAGCTTTGTAATAGAGCTGGAAGTCCGGAATTGTGATGCCACCAGCTTTGCTTTTCCTTTTCAACATTCCTCTGGCTATTCAGAGTCTTTTCTGGTTCCATACAAATTTTAGGATTATTTGCTCCATTTCTTTGAAAAAAGTGGATGGTATTTTGATGGGGATTGCATTGAATGTGTAGATTGCTCTAGGTAGCATTGAGATCTTCACAATATTTGTTCTTCCAATCCATGAGCATGGAACGTTTTTCCATTTCTTTGTGTCTTCCTCAATTTCTTTCATGAGTATTTTATAGTTTTCTGAGTACAGATCCTTTGCCTCTTTGGTTAGATTTATTCCTAGGTATCTTATGGTTTTGGGTGCAATTGTAAATGGGATCGACTCCTTAATTTCTCTTTCTTCTGTCTTGTTGTTGGTGTATAGGAATGCCACTGATTTCTGTGCATTGATTTTATATCCTGCCACTTTACTGACTTCCTGTATGAGTTCTAGCAGTTTTGGGGTGGAGTCTTTTGGGTTTTCCACCTAAAGTATCATATCATCTGCAAAGAGTGAGAGTTTGACTTCTTCTTTGCTGATTTGGATGCCTTTGATTTCTTTTTGTTGTCTGATTGCTGTGGCTAGGACTTCTAATACTATGTTGAATAGCAATGGTGATAGTGGACATCCCTGCTGTATTCCTGACCTTAGGGGGAAAGCTCTCAGTTTTTCCCCATTGAGAATGATATTCGCTGTGGGTTTTTCATAGATGGCTTTTATGATATTGAAGTATGTACCCTCCATCCTATACTCTGAAGAGTTTTGATGAAGAAAGGATGCTGTACTTTGTCAAATGCTTTTTCTGCATCTATTGAGAGGATCACATGGTTCTTGTTCTTTCTTTTTAATGTATTGTATCACGTTGATTGATTTGCAGATGTTGAGCCAAACTTGCAGCCCAGGGATAAATCCCACTTGGTCGTGGTGAATAATCCTTTAAATGTACTGGTGGATGCTATTGGCTAGTATTTTGTGAAAATTTTTGCATATGTGTTCATCAAGGATATTGGTCTGTAATTCTCCTTTTTGATGGGGTCTTTGTCTGGTTTGGGAATCAAGGTAATGGTGGCCTCATAAAACAAGTTTGGAAGTTTTCCTTCCATTTCTATTTTTTGGAACAGTTTCAGAAGAATAGGTATTAATTCTTCTTTAAATGTTTGGTAGAATTCCCCTGGGAAGCTATCTGGCCCTGGGCTTTTGTTTGTTGGGAGATTTTTGATGACTGCTTCAATTTCCTTAGTGGTTATAGGTCTGTTCAGGTTTTCTATTTCTTGGTTCAGTTTGGTAGTTGATATATCTCTAGGAATGCATCCATTTCTTCCAGATTATCTAATTTGCTGGCATAGAGTTGCTCATAATATGTTCTTATAATTGTTTGTATTTCTTTGGTGTTGGTTGTGATCTCTCCTCTTTCATTCATGATTTTGTTGATTTGGGTCATTTCTCTTTTCTTTTTGATAAGTCTGGCCAGGGGTTTATCAATCTTATTAATTCTTTCAAAGAACCAGCTCCTAGTTTTGTTGATCTGTTCTACTGTTCTTTGGGTTTCTATTTCATTGATTCTGCTCTGCTCTTTATTATTTCTCTTCTCCTGCTGGGTTTAGGCTTTATTTGCTGTTCTTTCTCCAGCTCCTTTAGGTGTAGGGTTAGGTTGTGTATTTGAGACCTTTCTTGTTTCTTGAGAAAGGCTTGTATTGCTATATACTTTCCTCTTAGGACTGCCTTTGCTGCATCCCAAAGATTTTGAACAGTTGTGTTTTCATTTTCATTTGTTTCCATGAATTTTTTAAATTCTTCTTTAATTTCCTGGTTGACCCATTTGTTCTTTAGTAGGATGCTCTTTAGCCTCCATGTATTTGAGTTCTTTCTGACTTTCCTCTTGTGATTGAGTTTTAGTTTCAAAGCATTGTGGTCTGAAAATATGCAGGGAATGATCCCAATCTTTTGGTACCAGTTGAGACCTGATTTGTGACCTAGGATGTCATCTATTCTGGAGAATGTTCCATGGGCACTAGAGAAGAATGTGTATTCTGTTGCTTTGGGATGGAATGTTCTGAATATATCTGTGAAGTCCATTTGGTTCAGTGTGTCATTTAAAGTCTTTATTTCCTTGTTGATCTTTTGTTTAGATGATCTGTCCATTTCAGTTAATGGGGTTTAAAGTCCACCACTATTATTGTATTATTGTCAATGTGTTTCTTTGCTTTTGTTATTAATTGGCTCATATAATTGGCTGCCCGCATATTAGGGGCATAGATATTTATAATTGTTAGATCTTCTTGTTGGATAGACCCTTTAAGTATGATATAGTGTCCTTCCTCATCTCTTATTATAGTCTTTGGTTTAAAATCTAATTTGTCTTATATAAGGATTGCCATCCCAGTTTTCTTTTGGTGTCCATTAGCATGGTAAATGATTTTCCACCCCCTCACTTTCAATCTGGAGGTGTCTTTGGGTCTAAAATGAGTCTCTTGCAGACAGCATATTGATGGGTCTTTTTTTATCCAATCTGATACCCTATGTCTTTTATTGGGGAATTTAGCCCATTTACATTCAGGGTAACTATTGAAAGATATGAATTTAGTGCCATTGTATTGCCTGTAAGGTGACTGTTACTGTATATTATCTGTGTTCCTTTCTGGTCTATGTTACTTTTAGGCTCTCTCTTTGCTTAGAGCACCCCTTTCAATATTTCTTGTAGGGCTGGTTTTGTGTCTGCAAATTCCTTTAGTTTTTGTTTGTCCTGGAAGTTTTTTATCTCTCCTTCTTTTTCAATGACAGCCTAGCTGGATATAGTATTCTTGGCTGCATATTTTTCTCATTTAGTGCTCTGAAGATATCATGCCAGTCCTTTCTGGCCTGCCATATCTCTGTGGATAGGTCTGTTGCCAATCTAATGTTTCTACCATTGTAGGTTACAGATCTCTTTTCCCGAGCTGCCTTCAGGATTTTCTCTTTGTCTCTGAGACTCGTAAGTTTTACTATTAGATGTTGGGGTGTTGACCTATTTTTATTGATTTGAGGGGGGTTCTCTGTGTCTCCTGGATTTTGATGCCTGTTTCTTTCCTCAAATTAGGGAAGTTCTCTGCTATAATTTGCTCCAATATACCTTCTGCCCCACTCTCTCTTTCTTCTTCTTCTGGGATCCCAATTATTCTAATGTTGTTTTGTCTTATGGTATCACTTATCTCTCGAATTCTGCCAGTAGTTGTTTAACTCTCTTTTTCTCAGCTTCTTTATTTTCCATCATTTGGTCTTCTATATCACTGATTCTCTCTTCTGCCTCTTCTATCCTAGCAGCTAGAACGTCCATTTTGATTGCACCTCATTAATAGCCTTTTTGATTTCGACTTGGTTAGATTTTAGTTCTTTTATTTCTCCAAAAAGAGTTTCTCTAATAACTTCCATGCTTTTTTCAAGCCCAGCTAGTATCTTTAAAATCATCATTCTGAACTCTAGTTCCGACATCTTACTTGTGTCTGTATTGATTAGGTCCCTGGCAGTTGATACTGCCTCTTGTTCTTTTTTTTGAGGTGATTTTTTCTGTCTTGTCATTTTGTCCAGAGGAGAGTAGATGAATGAGAGAACAAAATGATAACAGGGTAACAATGACTCCAGAAAAATATACACTAAACAAATCAGAAGAGACCTGAAGCTGTTTGAAAAGAAAGGGAAAGAAAGAAAAAAGAAAAAAGAAGAAGAAGAAGAAAAAGATAAAAACAAACAAACAAACAAAAAACAGAATATGATCAAATATGATCAGGCTGGTGAATAGATTAGTGCCACACACTAGATTTTGGGCGTATTTTGGTGTGTTAGAAAAAAGTGCCTCTCAAAATTTTTAAAAAAAGAAAAACTTACATATGTACAAAAATAAGGGTAAGTACGATGAAGGGATGGAATATGATTGTAAAGATGAAAATTATAAAAGATTTTATAAAAGGAATTGATTAGGTAAGAAGTTGGTTGAAAAAAGAAAGAGGATTAAAAAAAAAAGGGAGAGAATATGATCAGGCAGGAGACTAGAACAAAGCCATACACTAGAGATTTAGGGTATATTTTGGTCTGTTAGAAGAAACTGTATCCCAAAACTTTAAAGAGAGAACAACTTATATATGTATACCAAAAATAAGGTTAACTACAATGAAGGGATAGAATATGACTCTAAAAATGAAAAATAAAAATGTTTTTTAAAAAAGGGATTGATAAGCTGTTGGTTGAAAAAGGGAAAAAGAAAAATTCAAAAAAAAAAAGAAAGAAAAAGAGAGTTAAAAAAAATTAACTTTGAAAGACTAAAGAATCATGGGAAAAAAGCCATGAATTCTATGTGCAGTATTCCCTTAGCGCTGGAGTTCTGCCGTTCTCATTGATCGGTAAACTTGGTCTTGGCTGGCTGTTTTTGCTGATCTTCTGGGGGAGGGGCCTTTGCTGTGGTTTTCAGATGTCTTTGCCGGAGGCAAAATTGCCCTGCCCTTGCCAGGCCCAGATTAAGTAATCTGCTTGGTTTTGCTCTGGGGAGCTTTTGTTGCCTGCAAGCTTTCCGTACATCTTTGGAGGACAAGAGTGAAATGGCGGCCTCCCAATCTCCACCCCAGAGGAGCTGAGAACTCAGACCCCACTCCTCAGTGAGCTCCCAGAGAAAAGCAGTCAATCACTCCCATCTCCTCAGTCTCCGGCCACACTCCGTGCTCACCGGCCTGTGACCGAGCATTTCTATCTCTGGCACACTACCCCACACCCAGCAGATCCCTGTGGTGCGCTTCCGCGTCACTCCTCCTGGGGGAGGAAGGGGAGTCTCTCCAGATCTGCGGCTTGTTGGGTCCCTGCTGGAAGAGCAGTGGCCCAACTGTGCTGCAGATCATGGTTTATGGCAACCCGAGCTGAGAGCCCACTCCTTGGCTCCGTCTCTGCAGCCGGCTTCCCTGCTCTGATACCTGGGAGCTCTGCTGCACTCAGGCACCCCCCGTCTTCTGTGACCCCGAGGGTCCTGAGACCATAGTGTCCCAGCGAGGGTTCCACCCCCCACTTAGCCACTGAGCGACGTACCCTCAGCGGAGCAGACTTCTAAAAGTTCCAATTTTGTGCTCTGCTGCTCTATCACTTGCCAGTAGCGGCTGATGGAGGCCCCCTTCCCCGCCTTCTATCTTCCCGAATATCCCCTTGGATTCACTTCTCTGCATGCATATCCTACCTTCCATGAGCTTTGAGCTGGTCTGCCGACCTGCCACAGGACTGAGACAAGCCTGCACAATCAGGCCTTTGTACTCACGGAGAAATCACAGGGCGCCTCAGAGCCTAAACCTGACACATTTTAAAGTGGGCTTTTCACCTCTGGGGACCCTGGTGAGAATGAAGTGTGAGCATGCCTGTGCATGCATGTGAGTATGCATGTGTGTGAGTGTGTTTTTCTGTTCAGAGAGTTGCTGCTATTCTTTTCTTCGATCTCCTGTTGAATTCATTGGTGTTCAGAATGGTTTGATCTCTACCTAGCTGAATTCCTGGGACCAGATGAAATTTAGGTCTCTACTCCTCCGCCATCTTGCTCCTCCCCCCTTGGTTGGTAAATTTTAAGGATCGGCAGGTTTTTAAAACTCTTGGCAATGTAATGCTAAGAGATGGTGGTCTTCAGGGACTCAAAGACAAGCCCTAGAATGGAGGTTCATCTTGGTTTCTGACCCTCATTGGTGCTATTAGATGGAAGAAAAGGAAGCTACCTTTCTGGCATGACCTCCATGAGGGACTGCATGTCCAGGCGGGGGATGGAGAATCTAGTTTGGATCTAGGCTGGAGGCTTGGCTTGGGGTTGAGTGGAGACCTCTGGAGCTGAAGGGTGGAATCCCAGCTCCTCTACTTACTCCTCAAGAGTCCTTCTCTGTGTCTCTGTCTCCCATCTGTAAAATATGGATACTTACCAGAGTCTACCACTTGGGGCTATGTGAGAATTAAATATGCTAGAACGTGTTCAACACTTAGATCCATGCCTGTGGGGTGAGGGTATGAAGGAAAGAATACGGTCCAGGAGGCAGGGGCCCACATGACCTATTGGTGATCCACTAACACTGAACTGTGGCTCTCTACACAGAGCCAGGGACCTGTCCTTGGTGTTTGAGTTTTTGGATGTTACTCTGCTGAGCCCCATGCCATGAACAAAGCAAAACTTTGCCTCTGGGAAAATTGCATCTTTGCCATGCCTGGAAGAGTGCTCTGTGCCACCCTGTTCGCCGTTGGCTTTGGATTTTCTTCTTCAGGCCAAATGCATTTGCACTGTTCTCTAAGTCTGACTGAGGCTTGAGGGGATTCCATGTAATCCCTGGACTGGTTTCCTCTGGTTCAAAACACACCCTCACACACATGCACACTCACATGCATGCACACGCATGCTCGCACTTCATTCTCACCAGGGTCCCCGGGGTGAAAAGCCCACTTTAAAATGTGTCAGGTTTAGGCTCTGAAGTGCCCTGAGATTTCTCTGTGAGTACAATGGCCTGATTGTGCAGGCTTGTCTCAGTCCTGTGGCAGGTCGGCAGGCAGCTCAAAGCTCATCTTAAACAACTGCCTCTGACCTTAAACCCAAACACCACGGCTGTACTCCTGGAACCAGGTCTGTTTTCCTAGCATATCTGGTTACAGCATTTTAAAAATGAGCAACCTCATTATCAATAGTGTTTCTGAGAACCCAGCATTCTTTTAGAAAATGTTAGCTCTCCAGGGCTGGCAAGAGCTGCAAAGTAGACACATTCTCTCGCCTGCCACCCCTCCCTCAGGTGACACCCAGCCAAACCCAACAGCCCAGCTTAGCAAAAATGAACACCAGGACTCCATTTTCACTAAGGAGATGGGGTCCTGAGTGTCAAAGGGAGGAAGTGGGGTCTCCTTTCCCAGAAGTCTTAAAGAATAGGAGAGACTTTACTTGTGCTGAGTCAGCATCATATTACAGTTGAGAACATTGGGTTAGAACCTGGGTTTTATTTCCCAGCTATAGCATGTAGTATTGTGTAATATCCCACAAAGCATTGTAATTTTCCAAGCCTCCATTCTTCACCTGGGAAATAGTGATTATTGTGAGGACCAAATGACATAATGTAGGTAAAAGTGCCTTCCAAATTAGAAAGTCTTCAACATGTAAAATTACCCTATTTCTCTTAATACGATCTTTCCTTGTTTCATACATACATGTGTATGCATGTGAACACATGGAGCTTTCTTATCCCCTTCAGCTAGGTCACACATTCTTAAGAGTTTTGAAGGACAAAAATTAATTTGAAATAAGTTTAATATAAAAACACTGCTCTTGACACGATGCAGGGCAGAGAGTAGGCATCAAATAAATGTATGAAGAAATGATTAAATTATGCTGTTCATCATCTCCTATTTAAGAACATAGGGATCTATGCAGTGAGTTCTTTTTAAATTCTAAATCTATCTATCAATCTATCTATCTATCTATCTATCTATCTATCTATCTATCTATCTATCCTCTATCATCTATCATCATCTATCTATGTATTTATCTATGTATCTATCTATCATCTATCATGTCTGTCTATTGTGTGTGTGTGTTTCTTTAGCTTCAAAATATTGGTATCTCCTTCCAGAAGACCAGCTCCCAAGGGTTTCTTATGTTTGAGGGAGCTTAGCGGCTTGCATTGAGCATGGAATCTTCACTCAGAGATATCATTCAAAAGTCCTGCCCTTTGCTAGCTGTGACTTTAGTCATGTTACTTAATCTCTCTGAGCTTCAGATATGACGTCAGTAAATTGGGTCAATGTCTACCTCACCAAGTTTTGGTGAGGATGGAATGAGATAGTATATGCAAAGCATCTATTGTCATGCCTGGTCCTTATTACCTATTCAATCCAAGTCTGACATTCTACCAACATGGTGAATGGGGAAGGAGGAGGGAAGGGAGTGGCAGACATGTGATAGGGATGATGCATGCAACAGGAGTCCAAGGGTGAGAGGGAATGCACTTTGAAGGTCTTTCTAAGAATAGAGCCAAGTCCTATGCTGACACAAGCCTAAGGGTAAAAAGAGGATGAAATAAGAGTTTTACGACTGGGACGCCTGGGTGGCTCAGTCGGTTAAGCGTCTGCCTTCGGCTCAGGTCGTGATCCCAGGGTCCTGGGATCGAGTCCCGCATCGGGCTCCCTGCTCCGCGGGGAGCCTGCTTCTCCCTCTGCCTCTGTCTCTCTCTCTCTCTCTGTCTCTCATGAATAAATAAATAAAATCTTTAAAAAAAAAAAAAAAAAAAAAAAAAAGAGTTTTACGACTGAGTATATACTCCCACTCCAAGGAAAAAGCCATGGTCACTCAAGACTGACCTCTCAGGAGATCCACTCGAGAGATATCAATGGGCTTGTCCAAGGAAACAGTTGAAGTTCTGACTCTAGGTAGGTGAAGAACTGAGATGAGAAATGGGGAATATGTCATGAACATCCTCTCTTTCTCCATTCTCTCCCGAGGTCTTACCACCCAGTCTCAAAGCTTTAGACATTGCCTATGTGCTGATGACTGCCAAATTTGTACTTCCACTCTGGACATGTCTCCCAAACTTGAGGCTTAAAAATTTAGTTGTCTACCTTATATTTCTCCTTGTATATCTATTTATAGATAAAAATACAGATATCAGCTTAAAAAGTACAAAACTCAGTTTCTGGTCTTCCTTCCTCTCTTTCTGAATAATTATCTCCTAATATCCCTTAGATCTCATGATTAGGCCCATGTATTATTGTGTAATTAAAAAAAGGCATTAATTGAGCAATATACATGAGGTTCCAGGGACTGTGTTCAGTCCCGAAAATGGAATAAAATAAAGGATGGTCCCTGCCCTCAAAATGCTCCCTAAGTAGTAGGGTTAGACAGTACATTGTCCTAAAAGTATTTTGTATTAAGTCTCCACATTGCTATATATGCTGTAGACAGAAAGGGCAGAGAGACATCCCCACAGAGTAATACAATTTTTTTTTTCAATTGGTTACTCTGGACCTATCTGAGAAGACTGCACATACCCACCCCATAGATGAACTTTGGCTGTGGGACTTGCATTTGGTAAATGGAATGTGAGCAGAATTGTTGCAGGCTATGTCTGAGCAGAAGCCTTCAAAGAAATCACCCAGTTGTGTTGCTCCTTTCCTTCTTTTGCAAGAATAATATGTTACAGGGAGGGGCTTCTCCTTCAGCCTGGATCTCAGAATGAAGAAGATCCGTGGTAAAGAGCTGCAGCCAGTGAGGAGGTCAGTGAGATATAAAACTTTGTTTTGTGTAAGCCACCAAGATTTTTGAGTAGTTTATTGCTACAGCATAAATAACTAAAGCTCACTAATAAAAATATTGGTACCAGAACTGGACTATAATAGAAAATCCACAATGTGTGCCATTGGCTTTCAGGTTAAGCATTCCCACAGCAAGGAAACTTCTGTTTTTTTTTTTTAATTTATTTTTTTAAAAATTCAATTTAATTAACATATACTGTATTATTAGTTTCAGAGGTAGAATTTAGTGATTCATCAGTTGCATACAACACCCAGTGCTCATTACTCAAGTGCCCCCCTTAATGTCCGTCACCCAATTACCCCATCCCCCCTCCACCTCCCCTCCAACAACCTTCAGTTTGTTCTCTATAGTTAAGAGTCTCTTATGGTTTGCCTCCCTCTCTGTTTTCATCTTATTTTAATTTTCTTTCCCTTCTATGTTCATCTGTTTTGTTTCTTAAAATTCTTGATGTCTCCCATTATTCAGTGGAGAGACATTTGGTAAACCTGTTGCTTGCAGTATCTTGGAAGGTGGATTATATACCTGTATAAGAGCTAAGTCTACATAAAAATCCATGTGACAAACCACCCAAGGCTCAAGGTACACAGAAGTAAGCATTTGGTTTTTATTCATGTACCTACAAGTTGTCTAGATTCAGCTGATCTAAAACTGGGTCTGGCTGAGCTTACTGCCAGTGGTATATTGAGCTTATCTACCTTATGTGCTTCTCCAAGTCCTTGGAGCAGTGGCTAACTGAAGCATGTGTTTCTTGGGATGAAAGGTAGGAGCAGGGAGATAGACCCTTCCCATGGAGTGGGTCAGAGAGGCAGTGGATATTTGCTAAATCATGATCTGATCTCCCATAGTATCTAATGAACTTGTGGCTTTAAGTGAGTAAGTGGGAAAGAGCACAGCAATTGTAGTAATGTGTGTTGTTTTATTTGTGGTCCAACAATAAGTAGATGCTTGCCTTGGGCAAGCCACAATTTCTCTAAGTCTCATTTAAAAACAGTGAAAAGCAAACCAGTAGTTTTTGCAAGGAATGGAAATTCTAGCTAGCTCAAATAAAGGTAGTGATCGGGTAATGGTGTTTCTCATCAGAAACATTTTGTGGAGTCCAAGGGAAACAACTCTAACTGGGACTTAGGACAGAGGAATCAGCATCCCAGGGGATCCTCTGTGCCCTCGAGATCTTCAGTTGATTGTTCGGCAATTAATTTGCCTTAGCTGAACCCCATGTGTCTGTTTCTGTTCTAGTAAACTTTAGTTACATGTGTGTTTGTGTATAGACACACATGTCTTGCAATCTTATACACACACAACACTCCCAAATCTTTTTTATGACATAGGAATAGAATTCATTTTGCTCCTTGGATATAAAAGGGGAGTGTTTGGCACACATTCCATTTGCCAAACTCTTTTTATATAAAGAGAGCTGTTCAACATGCAAGTCTTCAGTAGAATTAACTAAAAATATGATGTTTGGTGCAAGAATAGTTTTTCCTAAAAATTTGTCAAGTGGTGGCATTTCAAGTTTGGGTTGGTGTGAGGCAAAACAGAAATTGTTTTCAGCTGGAGATTAGGGGACCATGAATATACAAACCCTGAGAAATTACAGATTTTATACAGGAAGCTTTGGGTTTGGTGGTGGGGGGGGAGTTTAAATTAAGTTTGCCTAAATCTGATTAGCTCTATTCCAGATCCAGCTGACCAAGGTCCATATTCTGGGCCCTCTACTTCAGAGGGCCCCCTTCTGACTCTCCTCCAGCTGGGACCTTCCCTTTGGAGTAAGGAGTTTACAGAGTCAGTGATATGCACATCTGGGACACGTGTCCTTCATGGGATTCTGGAATCTCCTGTCCAAATGGTTTCAAGCTGGTTTCCTAGGCCTGCACAGGTCTCTTGCCTAAGACCCTCTGAAGAGTGGATCACCCCACTACTGTGTATACTTCCAGGCCAAAGGAGTAGCTAAGGAGATTTGGTAACAGGGATGTGGATATAAGTTGAGTGTCGGACTCTAAGATTACTACATTCATACATGTGAGCCCTCCTGGTGTTGGAAGGAGCCTGGGGTGGGAAGAGAAAGGGTGTAGACAGAAGCTTCCATTGGTACTCTTACCCCAGACTCTGCAAATCTGAGATGAAGGCTTATATCTGAAGGACAGGGAGGCCCCAGCTGACAAGTCACGTAATATAATTTGAGGAGCATTGCAAAACCCTGCCTATAACAAAGGGAGTGCTTTAGGCAAGCCTGCCCTGAGAATTAACCACAAACCTCCTTCCTAACTAGTATAGTAATGAGGCAGTAAGAAAAATCCAAAGCCCATTATGCATTATGATCTTGTAAGAAAAATATTCCTTATGCGGCCATCTGTAAAGTGAAATAGGCAAGACTGGGTTTTCACACAAGGCAGTAATTTCTCCATTTGGAATGCTAGCAATGTTCTCTCCTTGGAAAGTTTATAGAGCTTATATCCTGCTTGTATGCCTTTAATAAAGAAATGTTAAATATTTTAAAATAAACTTTCTTTAATAAGCTAGAAATACATATCCTCCAGGTCTTTTGCTTCTTTAAACATCCCAAGGGCTATAAAATCTCCTGGGTTGGACTGAGTGCCATGTCAGGGTGTGCCCACCTCACTTAGTTTTTGGTGTTCTCTCTGGTTTATGGGGCTGCAGCTGGGGCAGGGAGAAGATTCTGGGCATCACTGCTCATTTATTTGTGCCTGTCATCTATCTACATTCTTCCTGCTGCTTGACGGAGTGAACTGAATGCTTTCCAGCTTCTGTGCTTACTTTTCTTTGCCCAAAGAGGCTTAAACTCCCCATTATGTGTCCACCATCCACACAGGACTCTTCCTGTACAAAGCAGTGTTTAACGTCTCATCCCCACTATCCCTCATTATTCTCCAGGACTCTTCTCCTGACTGTAGAGAGGAAAGGGCACTGGGCTTGGAGCCAGATGGCCAAGGTTGCAAATCCAAGGCCCTTCATTGACTAACTGGGTAATGTTGGGCAAGTCAGTCAAAACACTCCTATTAGAAAGAAGCCAGACATTCATTTATTCCTTCAAAAAATACTTACCTGGGACTACTACGTGTTAGCAGGAGAGGCACCAGGAAAACAAAGATGAAACACCCAGTAAACGGAGAGTGAGCAATTTACCTTGCAACTTCTTAAAGAGATTAGTAACACCTACCTTGTCTTTCTCCCAGGTGAGTGGTGAGGGTCAAATGTGGGACTGTTCCAACTGGTCTGCAGATACAGGTGATCAATTGTGGTGGAATAGGAGAGTGCCAAAAAAAAAAATTATTTCAGAGTTCTGCACATAGTTGGTGTGCAAAAACTGCCTGAGCCAAGTAAATTTACCTTTCCAATATTTGTAACTGTTTATTTTTTTGTAATCTCACCCACAACTTCCTTTAAAAATATACATGGGAGTACAAGAAGGTTGAAGTGAAATATAATAAAGTTTGTTTTGATGATTTGAAAGTGGATTCCCCTGGGATATTTCAAAACCAGGCTCAGGACCTCAGTCTTGGAATAAGTGGATGGTCTTTCACATTCAGAGGGGAGGAAAACAGCGGGGGATCTCCAGTCTAACAACAGAGATCATTGTGCATGGATGGGGCAATGGGGTCAGGGCTTAAAATCAGAATAATCTGAATACAAATCATGACATAGAAAAAGGAAATTTTCCACCTCTACAAACTCTATGAGCTATTGATTGGAGTTACAGATAGGCTGTTCTCTCAGCAGAGATGTATTAAGACCATATGTGAAGATAAATATTCTGTTTGGAGCAAGATAGGAAAACAAAAAGCCAAGAGCTCATCAGTGGGATACCTCATGGACTGCTGTGTTTCCACCCACACTAAAGAATACTCAGAACCACAGGAGGTTTAGATCCTGTTCGCCCTTTCATTTGCTCATTTATTCAGCAAATATTTATTGAGTGCCTGCTGTGGGCTGGGAATTCAGAAGGAAGCAAAATCTGGCGTGGTCCTTGTTTTCATGTGTGTTAGTAAAGGACACTGACATTAGTCAAATAATCACACAAACTGTCTTTAGTTGTGGTGGTGATAGTTGCTGGGAAGGTGAAGCACAGGATACAGAAGGAGGCCATGCA
Source organism: Phoca vitulina (assembly GCF_004348235.1). Taxonomy (NCBI): domain Eukaryota; kingdom Metazoa; phylum Chordata; class Mammalia; order Carnivora; family Phocidae; genus Phoca; species Phoca vitulina. The sequence continues at coordinate 19,983,538 of NW_022589704.1, forward strand.
GAAGAGATTTGACCTTGAGAGGGAAGACAGTAGACTCCGTTAAGGATGCAAGGCTTGACCTCTGTTCCCATTATCACATCTCTTTCTCTGTACCTTCTGCCCTTCCCTTCCATCTTTTAGGGACCCATGTGACTACATTGGGCCCATTTGGATAACCCAGGATAATCGTCCCATTTCAAGGTCCCTAACCGAATCACATCCACAAAGTCCTCTTTGATACATAAGGTAACATAGTCACAGGTTTGGGGGATTAGGATGTGGATGGACTAGCTTTGGGGAGTCATGATTCTGCACACAACACCAGAGCATCTGTATGTAAACCTGAGGAGGAATGGGAGAGTAAGTGATATATGAAAAGCTATTTTCAGCTTTAAGTGACTGGAGATCATAGCCTGACTGCATCAGGCTCAGTTGAAGAAAATTGTAGGGAAGGTAGGCTCTCAGCAGGAGCAGTGCTAAGTAAATGAGATGCAGAGCCCAGAACTTAATGCCTGAATGAAATGTTTATGGTGTATAAGGCTGGTCCACTCTAAAGGCAAATAAAACTCTTGATAATCCAAGGGATTTGCAAATTGATTTGAAAGTACATGGATTCTGGCACTATGCCTTGCCATGTATATAACAGAGCTGCCTGTGACAATCCTGGGGTGTTATTTCTCTAAATGCATCACCCCTGCCCTTGGAAGGAGTCTGGTTTCCTGCTCCTTTGAAGATTCCAAGTGTGTGCTGTTCATTAGCATCACAATCTACCCCTCACACATACCTGTTCTCAGAAGAATCTATGGTTTAATCATATTGTATATTTCCCTAGTAGGATTTTTCCAGTTCTAGCTTTCCTAGTTTGCTTTTATGGTAATATTTTTTGCCTTCCCTCCTCACCTTCTCAGGCATAAAACATGACTGCCCCCATTCAGCCCCCCACACCTGATGGAAAACTCAAGGGCCTTTAGGAGCAGAAATCAAGGGAGAGTAGAGAAGAGATTCCACACTGCACCTCCTGTGCCTGATAGGCTCAGTGGCAGCTGCTGTTGGCAGTGCTTTGCTGATGTTGACCCAAGGCTTCTTCCCTTTGCCACCTGTTTGCAGGGTATGAGGGAGAGACCCCTCAAATTCTCCTGACCTGCAAGGGGCAGATAATCACATCCTATTTCAGGAGAGATGATGTGTGAAAATGTATGCAAAACATTTATTACAGGCCTGGAATCCAATAAGCTTTTAATAAATGTTCACCAAGGGGCAGGATGATGATGATCATCACCATCATGATTCCTCAATTGATTTAACCCTCTTTTCTGGTTGGGTCCTTGAGCTTCAAAGAGGTGGGAGACACTTACAAAAAAACCTTCCTAATCCTTTTTCCTAACTTTGCTGTACTGATAAATAAAATTCTAGTAACTTACCCTGCCCCTTACTTATTGGCCTACACATAACATTTTTCTCAAATTTAGCTTCAGTTCTTTTTTACTCATGTCTTAGTTGGTTTCCATCAGCTATCATCTCTAAGTGACTGGCTGCTGAGTGACATTGCTTGTTGATTATGATCCTCTGGGGAGTAACTCTAGAGAGAGAATTCTATAGCTTCCAGTTCTTTAGATTGCATTCTTCCCAAAGCACTTCTTTCAAAACGTGAACTGTGAAACATGTTGAGCAGTTCTGGCTTAAATCATCGGGTTACACATTTCCCTTCTCCTCGTAAGTTGGACAGTTCAAAGTGGGTTGTGAAGATGACCTGCTAAATGTTCTGCTGCCCCCCAAATAACCAAGTTGATTAGAGACAGACCAGTGTCCCAGATTTTCCTGAAGACCCCTTCATGACCCTTCTGTTCTTTCATGCCTTGCCCCCAAGGAGCCCTTTCCCATCTCCCTCAGAGGGTCTAAATGCTTATTTACAAGACTCACAGAGGGAAGGAAGAAAAAGAACACCAAGATGATGGTTCATTGTTCAATGCAGCCCCTGACAACAGATCACCCTGGCTTCTTCTCTTTGCAGCCCATAAACTGCTCTGTAAAAATTAAAAAGTGTGAATTTACAGGGCCCAAGAAGAGTAGGAGGTAAAGACCCATCTCCAACCAATGGGTCAGGCATACTGATGAAGCAAGAATATGAGGCCTTGCCAATTTCTGTCCAATAAAATATCTTCCTTGCCTTCCCAGATCCTTGACCTTCTCTTTCCCACACAAAACTAAGTAGAGACACAAATGAAGGGGAAAGGTCAACAAAAAAAGCAGCAAAACAAAGCAAAATACCCAGTGTTCCCTGGCCTTGTAGGGAAATAGTTGGATCACAATGGCCTCCCTCCTGGGCCTTTTATTCCTCTGTGGATTCATGGCCATTCTGCCTGCTTAAGCACCTCCTGATTTTCCATTTCAGGAAAGCCTGGGTTGGTGACTAACAAAGATTGTTGCCAAAAGACTTCCCGCTAGAAATAGAAGCCTAAGGTCCTGTGGAAATAGGGGAGACTGAGTGATAGAAGAGACACAGGAAGAGGTTTGAGAGACATGGCTGGGCTCTGCCAGCTTTGTGATTGGCAGGCCACTTTAAATATCTTTAAGTCTCAGCTTCCTAATCCCTGAAAGGATGGCAGCAGGGCTGCAATGGATCTTGAGATTTCTTCATCTGATATCCTCTAGTTCTGAAGCAAGTCTGGGACCCAGGGCAGAAGGGGTAGCAGGAATTTGCAGGGTGAACAAATGGGACAATATGGGACTGAAGTTCTGAGACTTTGGCTTAACATTCTGTATCACCACCATTACCTGCATGTTGCCCATTTATCTAACTCTGGCCAAGATTACACTGACTTGTGTTCACATGGCTGGAATGCTTCCAATTCTCTGAGTTTGAGACAGAGAATGAGAGCAAGAGTGAGAGAGGAGGATGAGACTGAGGATGGATAAACCTAGGTTTGGTAAGAGGAATAACTCCTATGGAGGTACCAAATACTGGGACAGACAGAGTTATGATAACATTCCTTGGTTTGTCCTTTGACAATAAGAAGTATCTTTTCTGTAACTTAAGGATGCAACCAGTTACCCACCCCACACAAACTTCCCAAGGAGGCTATGAATTTGAATTACCCCCAATCACCTTGTGGCATGTTGTACACATGGAACTTAGTGGTGGAGGAAGTTCAGATGAGTTACTGTTTGGGTAGTGAGTTGCTGCAGAAGTATCTACCAAAACTTGAATTTGATAAAAACAGATATGCCATCCCCTTGACTAGAACCATTAGAACACAGAGAGGGCATCAGTTAAGCCATTGGATGGTCTCAGGCTAAAACTGAGGGCTAAATGTTCAACGTTTGTCCAGACCAAGATGTAGATGTAGAACAGGGATGGTTCCAAATGGACTTTTCAAGGAAAGAGAAGGTCAAGACAGCCTTCCAGAGATGCTGGGTACAGTGAGAGAAATACCTGAACTAGAAGACAGGCTCTAGTTTCCTCCATTGAACTAGATAATCTCTGAGGTTCAGAAAATAGAAGTAGTTTATTTAAAACCATGTAACTGGTTAATTGATGGGCTGAAAATCATACCCAAGTTCATTCACTCTTTTGCCAATAGGTATCATGTGTGTCTGTTCTGGGCTGGATGCTATGTGCTTCTGTCTCCCGACACCTGCACAGTTCTCTTCCCAATGGATCAAGATAACTTGATTCCTACTGAATGCACAAAATTGGCAAAACCGCACATTTCTTTCTTTGCCAAACCTTTTTTCTTTTTGTTAAAATAATGGGATAGAGAAAAAAAGCATAGATGATAGATGTTTTCCCTTTGGAATGAGAGTAGTGATCATGAGTTAGGGATGAGGTCTCTATAAGTATTCTATAAACACTTCCAAAGTAGCCTGAGATGCTTCACCTAGGCCCTTTTACCAACAAAGCAGTCTAGGGAGATTTGCAGGAAGTTGGAGTATGTCTCAGAGCCAAGAGGACATATTCAGAGGGGATGTGCAAGTCTGAGCCTTGGAGAAGTAACTCAGAAGAGCAAATCTTTGCTAATGCCCAGTAAGTCAAAGCTGTTCTATAAATAGTATTTATTGACTCTGTGGTGCAGTCTTGAGTTTCGTGGTTATATATATTTTTTTCTTGCTCAGTTTCTTCCTTGGTCATACATGACTTCTGCATCCAAAATGGGCTTTGGAGCTTCCAATATATACATCTGTGTGTATGTGTGTGTGAGTCTGTCAAAAGGAGGGTGTCCTAGCCTTGTTATTTAGGGTAGATGGGGCTTGATGAGGTCAGCGGGTTTTGGAGAGTTCAGGTCAAGACTCCCACTGGCAGAGAGCAGTCACATCCTCCAATCTTACGAGCCAAGTACACGCTCTCCTGAAAGTCACTGAGCTGAAGATAAACATGGAGCCTGTAATAGCTTTTTCACATGATGTCCTTTATTACATGTTCCACACCTTTAAATTCCTTTGCTTCACTCCTATATTCTTCTGGATCTTTCAGAACAAACGTTGAAGTAGGGGAAAAAAAACAAGCAAACTGCTCTCTCCCCTCCACTCTTCCCATCCTTTCTGAGTGAGTCATTTCAACTGGAATAATTAATCTTAATCAAGATGGTATGACAGTAGAACGAAGACATCCACAACAAAGCCCCTGGGTGCCAGATACTTGGTGAAGCAACCAACTCCTTCCTCTGGGCTGCAGTGGGGCAGCCTGGAACTATTTGGTTGTTTTAAAAATAGCATTTTGCAGAATTAGAGCTGCTCATATCTGCACGATGGGCAGCAGGTCAGGGGTTGTGAAATGCCTGTGCTCATCACCAAGTGTGAGCAGGCACTTTTAATAGTGTTGGCTGGAAGGTGATACAGGCCACTGGTCCCAAATAATCAACTCCACCTTCTCTGGGGGAGACTGAGGACAAATCATTCCTAGTGTTTGCACTCGTGTTTTTCTCTGAAGAACTCAGCTTCCGTGTGTTTAGCCTTAACCATTATCCTCATTTTCTGACAGGTACAATTACTCATCTCCTCTGCCCTTCTCCTGTTTTGTTTTTCTCTGCATGGGTCACACTTTCCAACAAGCTAGGGCTACACCTGGTACTCTAGAAAGCCTGGGGTGAAGAGAGTGTACTTCTTACAGACAGTTTAGCAAGTCCTGGGATGACCAGGAGGAACCACTTCATGACCTTAAGAATGTGGTCACCTCTTGTAATTTGCAATTAACTGGTTGAGTCTTCATTAATGGGAAGACTACTATTCCTCTCTTGAGGTCCAAGAACTCCAGGGACATAGTCCAAAGTGCACAATCTTGTTTCCAGATACAGGGCTGAGAGAAAACGAGTGTACTGTCTGCCCAATTCTAGATGTGTTTTTTAGCTCTGTCTACAGTTGCCTTTCTTAAAAGCTCCCCTGGTACAGACTGATTCTCTGCACTCTGTGCCCTTGGGGACCCAGATATGAGGCCACACATGGGCACCAAGTTTCCAGCCACAATGACTCATGATGTGGGAAAGGTTGTATTAGAGGTGATGATGTGGTAGTGGTGGTGGTCTTGGGGGAAAGGTTGGTAGAAGGGGCTTCCAGTTCATTCAGGTGAATTCTGTTCTTAGAGACTGTGATATCCTTCTCTTCTAGCAGATCTCAGCTGGGACCATCCCAGTCCTCCTGATGTTCTGTCTTAGTCTAGTCAGGCCACTGTAACAGAATATTACAGACTGGGTGGCTCAAACAACAGACATTTCTTTCTTGAAGTTTTGGAGGCTAAGAAATTCAAATCAAGATGCTAGTAGACCCAGTATCCAATGAGAGCTTTCTTCCTGGATTGCAGATGGCCTCTTCTCATTGTGTTCCAGCATGGGGGAGAGCTGAGAGAGAGGAAGCTTCTTGTGTCTTGTCTTATAAAGTTACTCAGCTGATTCATGAGAGCTCTGCCCTCATAACCTGATTACCTCCCAAAGGCCCCACTTCCTAATACTATCATGGTGGAGGTTAGGATCTCAACATATGAATTTTGGGGGAACACAAACATCCAGTTCATAATATGTTCCAATAAAGTCCCTCCCCCAGGGGGTCCTTCAGCCCCTTTCCCCTCTGAATACTTTGTGAAAGGTATCAGGCCACTTGGGTTTCTTTATACCCTTTCCCTAAAGCAGTGGGGGAAATATGCCTGCTGACCTTAAATTCACAAAACTAAGAGAAGTCCAGTTATCTTCCCTATGATCTGCTATCCGGTGTCTTGCTACCTTCTCTTCCAGAAAGAGTTTGACCTAATGATTTTCTGTATTCTGCCTTATCATACACACTGTTGTACTGGGAAGAGAAAGAAAATATCCTTTGGTTGGATTGTTCTTCAGTGCATCCCACAGCTTGTGGTTGTATTAACAATCACTGGGTGTTATATGCAACTGATGAGTTACTGAACTCTAATCTGAAACTAATGATGTACTATATGTTGGCTAATTGAATTTAAATTAAAAAACAAACAAACAAACAAACCAAGTCATTGGCTGGAGAACAGAAGTCATGATGTAAGATCAAACTCCCCTGCCATCCCTTCATATTGGGTGTGTCAGTTCAGGTGCTTATTGGCACAGCATTTTCTAAAGTCTATTTTCATTCATAACACAGATATTTCTTGAGCACCGACACTTTGCCAGGCACTCATTGGGGATATTGTAGTACAGAGACAGAAAACATTGAAGGTACCTGCAATAATTATGTAGTCTAGTAAGGTGGGTTTATGGGCATGATATATAGTGATATAAAGTAAAAAGTGACAGGTTTGAGTACCCTTGAAAACAGAGCCAGATGCAAAAATTATTGTGCTACTTCTTTAATGGGGAGTGCAAACTGATGTACGGAGGAATGAGGAGAAAAATGTGTGAAGAAGGAAAGGAAAACAATTATAAGAGGGTGTTTACCCAACAGAGCAGGACACCACTTGGTAACAAGTGTAACCAATGGCTCGGTGGCATAGGACTGTCTTCCCAGAAGCCTATGAACTACTGGGGCTCCAGAAAGTACATGATGTGTTGGGAAAGGAGAATTGAGAAGTTATTCATTGGTCCCTGTCTCCCATTGGCCAGAGCTTCCCTGCAGGAGGCATTAAGTCCCTGCCTTTATTGGTTTGTGAGTGCATATGTCTCACGTATCCCTCATTGGTTTAATGCCTCAGTTACAACTGGGATATACCAAAATGGAAGGTGAGGGGTTAAAAACAAGGACATGGAAGTCACCATTGGGTTGTGCTCATAGGAAGTTAGTCAGAGGCCACACAGGACTACTTGCCTTGGTGGCAACTGAGGCAACAAGGGCCCCCTGAAGCACATGAGAACTGGAGAAATCTGAGGTGATGCATGATGGGAACTTGATCCGGTAATATAAATAAGGTCTAGATAAAGTGCTTTGGGGACTTAGAGAAGGAATAGTTTCTTAGAAGGGAACTGGGAGTTGAGGGAAGATTTTGGAAAAGGTGGACCCTGAGTGGTTGCAGATGGTAGGGTTGGGGAGGTATAGTTATGTGGGATGGGGCTGGGTGGAGGCATCCTGAAAAGGGCACATGATTGCAAAGACAAAGAAGGATAGTACTGAGGATGAGTGAAGAACAGGGCTCTGCTTGGCCAGAGGATGGGAAATGTGAAGGGATGTTGAAGGATAAGGCTGAAAATATAGTTGGAGCCAGATGGTAGAGCTGGGGTAAGGAGTTTTGATTGGAATCTTCTGACCATGGGGACCATTTGGTGCTATTGCAATAAAAGTTTTAATTCAGGAATGTGAGTTCCTCTTCTTCACTAATTCTGTTTTGTATAGTCAGCCACTTGGGTACATAATGGCATTTTGAACAAGAATATTATGGACAAGATTTTTGGAATACCAGATGTCTATGGAATATACTTAAAAGTTCAGTATATTGTCTTTTCATTTTGTCAAAAGAATATATTGAGACTGGCAACACATCATAATTGAGATTCTTACTTTTACTGGTTCTTGTATTTAGAGTACAGGGGATAGATCTGGCTCAAGTATGGGCTGAAGCTGAGCTCAGATGATGTGGTCAGGACTCTACACACTCCACTTCTTAACCATCCACTCTCCTGTCCTGTCTTCAGTCTCAAACAAGTGCCCCTCTGATGGTGACAAGGGTCATCAGTAGCTCCAGGTTTGGCAAGTTCTAAAATTGACAATGATTGGAAGAATAGAATGTCCCATTTAAAAAAAAAAAAAAGGAGAGATTCTGGCTAGAAGATGTGGAAATGAAAGACAATGGTTGCCCACCCACAAGATCAGAAATGTATTGGCTTTATTGGAATTAGAACTTAGTTCTCAACTGAGCTGTCTCTTGGATTTGGTGATGGAGAGCACAGGGGTGGGAAATAGCCATTACTACTTGTTTTTTGTTTTTTTTTTTTTAAAGTTCCCTGGACAAGACAGCTTAAAGTCTGGACTCACTGAAAGAAGTCCTATTTGATGTTTTTTTGTTGTTGTTTAAAAAAAAAAAAAAAGGAGATCATAGCCTTACCCTACATGCAGTGTTGCTTATTTCAGCCTTTCTTCTCCTGGGGAACTGCAGTGGGAAGTTTTCCCTCTGCCTATTCCATGAGGGGGAACTGGGACCGGAATGTGGCCTTCATTACCCAGCATTCTGGAAGGGAGCTAAGGCCCTTGCATCAGAGAAGTAGACTTAAAAATATAATTCTCTTAGAGAATGAAAGATGGCATGTCACCATTTTGGGTTTTTGTTTCTTTCTTTCTCTCCCCTATTTGAATTAACATGAAGTCAAAACCAGATCTTAGAGCAGAACTGGCTGCCACATAATTTAGACATGCTTGCATAACATTCTGAAAATAATTCAATAAGAATAGGTTTTTCTTGGAATTTATCACTGCCTGGCAAATTAGAGCTCAAACACAACAACTTTGTGCTAAAAAGGCATGAGACCCAGCAAATGGAAATGACAGTGGCAGAGTGAAAGGAAACCCAACAGCCAGTCAACTTTCATTATCCATGATGGTGTGAAGCAGAAATAAAAACACAAGGCAGGAGCAGGGACAGGCACAGCCTGCATTTCAGGCTCCCCATTTTATCCCAGGCTCAGCAGCAGCTGACAGGCCAAGGTGGCAAGAGAAGGGCATCTTAGGTCTCCCAGAAATGGTTCTGAGAAATTCCCTCTTGCTGTATTTCTCTGTGTCTTCAGCTGAATATTTTTTTTTTTTCTTTTGGGTTCTGATGGAGAGGATCCCCAGGTTTAGAAAATAATAAACTAACATAAACATATAGAAGCAATAAATAGTAATTTCTGAAGACAGGGATAGAACAGTAAACCTAAATCAGAAGATCTGGAATGATTTCAGTCTCTTCCATTCTCACTGGGACAAGCAATGTCTCCCCTTTTAAAATGGGAGAAGATGATAGGTAGCTCTGATCACAGTGAGAATCATTATTAGTATAGTACTTCATAGCTGCAGGGCATTTTAAAATCCACATTATGTATACAGGAGACCTCAGGTGTAACTCTGGTGGCCCTTTCATAGATGGGGTGGGGGATGTTCCTTAGGCACCACTGCTGATAGGCCACAAGCTAAAGTCCTCATAGGGCAGATTATGTGTTCAGATCACCTGCCTGTGGTTCAGTGTGTGACCTTTGGACTCTTCCTCACTCTGGACCTTAGTGACTGTGAATGCTATGGGCAAAGTGAGGTCTCTGCTCTCTTAATGTTGGTGTCCCCAAGCCTCTTCTTTTCACACTCTTCCCCATTTGCCTAGTCACCTCATATATGCCATGTGGTACATTCCACCAGATGTACTGCCTGGAATCCATAGCTTTAGCCCAGACTTCTCTTCTGACCCTTGTTGTCTACTCAACCATGTGGACATCTGGCAGCACCTCATCTGCACTTGCTCTGATCTGAAACTGGGTTGTTCTATCTCTTCTTCTCTGTCACAGTGTCTTAGTGAGTTCAGGCCACTATAACAGAATACCATAGACTGGGTGGCTTAAACAACAGACACTTATTTCTCAGTTCTGGAGCCTGGAAGTCTGTGATGATCAAGGTGTTGGCAAATGTGGTGAGGGACTTCTTCCTGGCTTTCAGGGGGCCACCTTGTTGCTGTGTCCTCACATGGTGGTGGGAGGAAGCTCTGGTGCCTCTTCCCCTTCTTATAAGGGCACTAATTCCATCATGGAGACTCCATCATCATGACCTCATCCAAGCCTAATTGCTCTCAAAGGCCCCACCCCCTAACACCATCACACTGCTGGTCAAGGAACCAACATATGGATTTTGGGGGAACACAAACATTCACTCCATAACACATTGTGAATGATTCCATTATTGCTTTAGGTGCTCAAGCCAGGCACCCAGAAGGTAGACTTGCCTTCTCTCTCTCCTTCACCATCTATTTAAAATATATCAAGGTCATTCTGGCTTTGATCATCCCTCAAATGTGTCTAATTTTCTGTATTATTGCTACCACCATGCTAGTTCAGGTTCCTATTCTCTTGTTCTGGACTATGGTCATAGCCATTGGATTGGTCTTACTGTCTCCAGTCTGTAACTTTCTAATTCTTTCTCCATGCTGTAGCCAAAATGATCTTTCTAAAAGGCAAATCCCAATGTGTCTTTCTTCTACTTCACACTCTACACTGGCTTCCCCTTGACCTCAGGATAAACTCTAAATTCTTTAACATTACTACATTTGATCTTACTTACAAACCTTGCCTCCTCAGCTTGTCCCACCCTTGCCCTCAGCCCTATTTATTGCTTTATATGCCCTGAGGTCTCTGTGCTTCAGAGATCCCAATCTTCATACAGGATGAACAATCTCTTCTGTGCCTTTGCCAAGCACTTGCCCACCTTCCAGTTAACTTTTACTTCCTACAGGAAGCCTGCCTGGATCCTCAGTCTTATTTAAATGCAGAGAAAGAGGAAATTCCTAGGTCCAAAGTAGAACTAATATCAGGTTCTTTTCCTTTACCTAAGTGTCTTTTCTACAAAGGGGGCAGACTCATCAGGTCTGAACAAAACAAAAGTACGCTCTATTGTCATCTCTCACCTCTAGCAGACCCAGTGAAGGGGAGTGGGAGTCCCTAGCCCATGGGAAAGGAGAATTAGACCTCTGGGCAGAATGCAATCACTCAAGGGTAAGGGCATATGGCATCTCAGCACTTGTAGGTCACCATATGGTTTTGGGGCCAACTTGCCTGGCTGGGGGGTGGGGGAGTTTGGCAGGTTCACCAGTAGGTTCTATCAGCTGTAGTAGCAATGACATAAACAATGAGTTCACATCCTCCATGACAGGAGCAGAAGCCCCTCTCAGATACTGAACTCTTCCAGAGCAGCTGGGATTCTGCTAAATCACCAATTACAAATAATCACAAACATTCTTAAATATTATATTGCTAAATCCAATCACATTCTAATAAATACAAAGGTAGTATGTTGGCTACTACACTTTAAGAGAGATACATCATATTGTCTATAACTGAAGACTATATATATATTTTTAAAAAGATTTTATTTATTTATTTGACAGAGAGAGAGACAGCAAGAGAAGGAACACAAGCAGGGGGAGTGGGAGAGGGAGAAGCAGGCTTCCCACAGAGCAGGGAGCCCGATGGCGGGGCTCGATCCCAGGACCCTGGGATCATGACCTGAGCCGAAGGCAGACGCTTAATGACTGAGCCACCCAGGCCCCCTGAAGGCTATATTTTTAATTGATTTAGAGAACATTCTGGGGACCAGAAGGAGTCTCATTACAAGATGGCATTTTCCTGAGGTGGCATTTTCCTGAGACAAAGGTCCTGAAAGGGGGGATTTTTCTAGGGACTCCTATGAAATCACCTTCTTGGGTGGAGTTAAATGCACCTTCCTGTTCTGGGGTACCATGTATCTGCATACTTTTCCAATAATATCTCTTGACTCTGCCAAGGTGGTTTATGTAATACTTCTCATCCCCATCAGAGCCTAAACTCTGTAAGCGTAGGGACCTCGAGTGATTTTTTTTTCAATGCTATGTCTCTAGTCCTTGAGATGAACTATGTGCTCAGTAAATTATGGTTGAAGAAATGCATTTTCTTCTGCTGCTTCTCAGGACACTGGTGAGAATGGGGAATAAGGCCTCTGCAAGTACACTGGCTTCCTTCTGAATCAGGCTGAACAGCACTTTTATTTCAAGACAGAGTACTCTACCAGGAAAGCTACCCTGTCCTTGGGTTAAGAGCAACAAATAGAAAGAAGCTTGTCATTATACCAACCATAAAACGAGGTGGGGGGAAACAGAGAGAGGGGACATTAGAAGCCCATAAAGCAAGGAGAACCTCATGTGTGGGGTCAGAGGGGCTGCAAGTAGGGCCACAGACACTTGATCAGTTTCTCTCATGTCACCTCAGTTTCACCAGCAATTAGACTGATGGAATATGTTCCAAATCCAAACACCTCATGTCCCTGAGGCCCTGGTGGTCTTGATGAATAACCTCCATTGTGAGGCAGGCTAAAGGCACTGCGTTATCTGAATATAAATCATGCCATCTCTCCCTTCACCCATTCTACCCATCTCACCCCCAATCCCAACCCTTTTACTCCCTTTTGCACCACAAACTATTAGGAAGACATTAAGTAAATCATCCCAGCAGGAGTAGGACTATAGGAGAAACAATTCATTCATAATCACCTCACCACTCCCTTTGCAAAAAGCAGGGTGAAATGAAGACTCCAGTGTCCTTTGGAAAAATTCAGCATCTGGGAAACATGTGCTAGGAAAGGCTATGTTTCTTCATCTCCCAATCTTTGGCAAGATGGATGACCACACTGTGAAAAGGCAAGGGTGCAAGGATGGGGAAACTGTACATTGCTGCTCTCACTTGGCACCACTGAATACCCCCAAGATGGACCATGGTGTTTGGGGAGGAAAAGGAATCACAGTGAACTAAGGCACACCTTAAGATCCTACCTGTGGATCCAGATCCAGACTACCAAAGTTTGAATACCACTTGCACCATAGCTATATGGTCCTGAGCAAGTTTCTCAACTCCTATAAGCCTCAGTTTTTTTTTTTTCCTGTAAAATGAGGATAATAATTACACCTAAGTGAGGGGTAATATGGCATACTGAATAAGCTGATGTAAGAAGAGGACTTAGTAGAAGGAATAACACCTAAAAAGTCCTCAGTCAATATAGATTTATTAATATTGATTCTTTGTAAAGCATTTAAAGTGTCATAATTAAATGAAATTAATATGAAGACATTCACAGATACATTAAAAGAAAATATGACTTCAAGGAAATTTCCTGATTGTAGCAGGATACCTGAGGTAGGTTATACTCAGGATACACAATTTGCTTATCCTTGCTATTTAGGGGCTTAATTGGAAACTTTTTGAAGCCCTGAGTCAAATCCCCTCCCCATTCTATTTGTCTGTCTCTTTTTATCTATCCATCCATCTATCTTCTATCTATCTATATCTTTTTGTAGTTATTTAGATAATAAAATTGAAGATCTAAGAGAATGCTGTAAGCTGTGAAACCAGAATCAAAACCCAGAACCCAGAGTTTTTGTTCTTTTATCCATTGCTGTTTATGCTGATATTCACAATTCCTAGTGAACTTTTGAGGCACACAGGGAGGGCTTTCTACATGCCATTTGTACTCCTCACCCTGAAAAGTGGGCATGATTATTTCCATTCTGCAACTGAGAAAATAGAAGTTCAGGTAAGTAAAGTGAGCTGAATTGAAGGTCATGGTGGCATGAATCTTTCACCAATTGAGCCTGGAAGTATCAGATGCCTAAGAAAGTACAAGTAACCTTGCGTTATAGCAAGAGAAGGGAGGGTGAAAGCAACAAGAGGGGAGGGATCTTTGAAGGTCTGTCCACGGATATATCCTGAGCATCTAAGAACAAGGCCAGACACTTAACAGATGGTCCATAAATACTTACTGGAAAATGCTAAGTGAATAAACAAATATTAAACATAGTAAAAAGCCATTTGAAATTTTTTTTTTATTTTAAAACTCATAAAAGGCATTTACATTACCTGTTTGCCTCCATTAGTCAGTTATGCTAGTCACCTTCTCTTTTTAAAGGTAATATTTATTGCTTTTATTATTTATAGAAGCAACAAAAATCAGTAAAACCCAAAAGGTATAGAAATATTACAATCTATACCTCAATGATAATAATACTTTCATCTTTTCAATCTAGAAAATCTCTCCTCCCCTAGATTTCTTTTTTTTTAAATTTTATTATGTTATGTTAGTCACCATACAATACATCATTAGTTTTTGATGTGTGATCCACGATCCATTGTTTTAATATAACACCCAGTGCTCCACGCAGTACGTGCCCTCCTTAATATCCATCACTGGGCTAACCCCTCCCCCCTCCCCCCTCCCCTCTAAAACCCTGTTTGTTTCTCAGAGTCCATAGTCTCTCATGGTTCATCTCTCCCTCCGATCTCCCCCCTTCATTTTCCTCTTCCTTCTCCTAATGTCCTCCATGCTATTCCTTATGTTCCACAAATAAGTGAAACCATATGATAATTGACTTTCTCTGCTTGACTTATTTCACTTAGCACAATCTCTTCCAGTCCCATCCATGTTGATGTAAAAGTTGGGTATTCATCCTTTCTGATGGCTGAGTAATATTCCATGGTATGTAGATACCACATCTTCTTTATCCATTCATCTGTTGAAGGGCATCTTGGCTCTTTCCACAGTTTGGCTATCGTGGACATTGTTGCTATGAATATTGGGGTGCATATGGCCCTTTTTTTCACTACATCTGTGTCTTTGGGGTAACTACCCAGGAGTGCAATTGCTGGGTCATAGGGTAGCTTTATTTTTAAATTTTTGAGGAACCTCCACACTGTTTTCCAAAGTGGCTGTACCAACTTGCATTCCCACCAACAGTGTAAGAGGATTCCCCTTTCTCCACAACCTTTCCAACATTTGTTGTTTCTTTCCCTGTCCATTTTTGCCATTCTAACTGGTGTAAGGTGATATCTCATTGTGGTTTTGATTTGAATTTCCCTGATGGCTAATGATGATGAACATTTTTTCATGTGTCTGTTAGCCATTTGTATGTCTTCTTCAGAGAAGTGTCTTTTCATATCTTCTGCCCATTTTTTGACTTGATTATTTGTTTTTTGGGTGTTGAGTTTGAGAAGTTCTTTATAGATCTTGGATACCAGCCCTTTATCTGTAGTGTCATTTGAAAATATCTTCTCCCATTCTGTGGGTCTCCTCCCCTAGATTTCTGTGTTATCAACACTCATTTGCTTCTGAAATAAAATCATCCCTAAATTTTTGATGTCCACTGTCATCTTCTGTATTTTTTCCATTGATAGATTCATTCATTGTCACAATTTCCACTACACCCTTAAATCTCTGGTTTTAGTCCCATCCTTTTCCCCAAGCTCTAGTTCATCATTTTGGTGCTTGACATGTCAGCCTCGATGTCTTTCTTGCTGATCAGAAATGGAAGAAATTCTCTTCTTCTCTTCTCTTCTCTTCTCTTCTCTTCTCTTCTCTTCTCTTCTCTTCTCTTCTCTTCTTCTCTTCTCTTCTCTTCTCTTCTCTTCTCTTCTCTTCTCTTCTCTTCTCTTCTCTTCTCCTTCCTCTTCTCTTCTCTCTCTTCTCTTCTCTTCTCTTCTCTTCTCTTCTCTTCTCTTCTCTTCTCTTCTCTTCTCTTCTCTCTTCTCTTCTCTTCCTCTCTCTCTTCTCTTCTCTTTTCTCTTCTCTTCTCCTGGCATGCTCATCTCAGTTAAAGACCTCACCATCTTCTCGGGCACTCCATCCAGAAACTTCTGTCATTAGTGACCTTTTCTCTCCTTGACTCAGCACATCCAATTAGTCACCATATCCTGGGAATTATACCTCCTCATTTCAGTCCTTTTCTGTCCCTTTCTGAGACTAGTGCAAACTTATACACTGTTGTTTGATTAATCATCTTGAAATTCAGCTCGTTTCACCTCTCTCCACTGTCCATGGTTTCACACATTGAAAAATAGTTGGAGCACCTCAAGACTCTCATTACCTTACCTGAACTAATTTTTTACTAATTTCCTCCAACTTGCCTTTATACTATAGTACCAGCATTTCCAAGTTTTCAAGACATGCCTAACTCTTCTCTGCCTATGTGTTTTGCTCATGCTGTTCCCTCAGCCCAAATGCTACCTTTTTGCTCTTCTTCCTCCTGCAATTTCTGAGCTGGGATAGAAAAGGTGAGTACCATATGCAAATATTGCCTCCATGTCTACCCAAATACCTAGAACAGCAATTACTGTCTATCCTCTGAGCCTTACAAAACACTGTATTTTCATTGCTTCTTGTCGCATCCAAAGATGTATCACCATTTTAGATGAAAATATCGTATCCAGCTTACTAGCTGTTAATCCTTTAACATCCACACTGGTAAATGTTGTGGAGGAACCAAAGACAGACATAATACCTCACACCTGTGGCAGAATGTTGGTTTTTGTTTTTGTTTTTTCCCTGCCTCCTCTTTTCCCTCCACTTTCTTCTTTTCTGAAGGTGGTCTTTGGCAGGATTTAGTAGATATCAACATAGTAATTCATCAAAATTATCCTACGAGAGGCAGTTTATCAGCACAAGGACTTGTTCGAATAGTTCAGCACTGCAGAGGGGGGCATGAATATGGAGCTCAAGAGAAAATGGAAATCAAGAGGTTCTAAGGGAAACAAGGACACTTCAGGCGAGGTTCATTGACAGTGATGTCAATATAATTTTTAATGGTATGCACTGGTGGGTGTTTCCCCCAAGAATGGGAGAAGTCACCTACTGATGGGGTATTTCTCTTAATTCTCATGAGCTGTACCTTGGGCAACTGTCACAGACTGACTTGCATGTTGGTAAAGCTGGAACTGGGATTTTTTCTTTCTCTGAACTACTTAGAAGTGTGTTTACCTAAAAAGTCACAGAAATTCTATGAGGTATAAAGATGTAATGATTTCCTTTTCTCACACAGCAAGAAATCCAGAAATAGGCTCACCAGAAGTAGGAATAGCAAGAAATGCAGAAATGGGCATAGTATGGATCTGAGATCTATGAGGAACCCAGGCTCTTTCTCCTCTTTCTGTTTCAGAGTATATAACTTTTGCCTTCCTAGTCACAGGGTGTCTGCTGCATCTCCCAAATCCACATCTGTGTTTTAGGCTTGAAGAAGGCTGAGTGCCAAAAGGTTTTACTTGAGGCTTTAACTATTTATTCAGACATTATTTATACCATGTTGGCTGGATTTGTGTCACATGGATAATCCAGGCTGGACGATGACTAAGAATATCAAGTAGTTAGCTATCTAGTCTCTTTTACAGAGGAAAGCAAGAGAGAAGTTAGTTAGAAATGATTTTTAAGTGAGCCAAACTATTTTGGTTACCATACCCTTTGACCCTCCTCTACCACTATTATGGTGTTTGGAAACAGTAACATGCATCTAGATTGCATGTTAAAACTGCGTAGTAAAAGCTGGATTCTGGGACATGTATGTACGTCAGTATGTATTTGCACATCCCTGATCTAGTGCTAGGAGTTTTGCTTATGAATCCACTGGTATATGTTAAGATAATTCTATCAACTTCTCTTACACATTAAAAATAGGGACATAAGAACTTGGCTTTAATTAATCCAACTCTGGAGACCCTAAAGGAATCACCCCCATTCTAGTGAGAGGCTGTAGACACTGAAGGAACACTGTTAAGGAATTGGAGGGCACTGCCATGTGAGACTAAGCACCACTTTTTTTTTTAAACAAATGGAGAAGATTATTAAACTTTAATTTCTAAAGTCTTTAATTTAAGAATATTGTCCTTTTTAAAAAAATTTTATTTTAGGGGCACCTGGGTGGCTCAGTCGTTAAGTGTCTGCCTTCAGCTTGGGTCATGATCCCAGGGTCCTGGGATCGAGCCCCACATCAGAGTCCCTGCTCTGCAGGAAGTTTGCTTCTCCCTCTCCCACTCGCCCTGCTTGTGTTCCCTCTCTCGCTGTGTCTCTCTCTGTCAAATAAATAAAATCTTTGAAAAAAAATTTTATTTCATTATATTATGTTAGTCACCATACAATACATTATTAATTTTTGATGTAGTGATCCATGATTCATTGTTTTTATAAAACACCCAGTGCTCCATGCAGTACATGCCCTCCTTAATACCCATCACTGGGCTAACCCATCCCCCCACCCCCTTCCCCACTAAAACCCTCAGTTTGTTTCTCAGAGTCCATAGTCTCTCATGGTTCATCTCTCCCTCTGATCTCCCCCGCCCTTCATTTTTCCCTTCCTTCTCCTAATGTCCTCCATGCTACTCCTTATGTTCCACAAATAAGTGAAACCATATGACAATTGACTTTCTCTGCTTGACTTATTTCACTTAGCATAATCTCCTCCAGTCCCATCCATGTTGTTGTAAAAGTTGGGTATTCATCCTTTCTGATGGCTGAGTAATATTCCATTGTATATATGGACCACATCTTCTTTATCCATTCATCTGTTGAAGGGCATCTGAGCTTTTTCCACAGTTTGGCTATTGCAGACATTGCTGCTATGAACATTGGGGTGCATATGACACTTTTTTTCACTACATCTGTGTCTTTGGGGTAAATACCCAGGAGTGCAATTGCTGGGTCATAAGGTAGCTTTATTTTTAATTTTCTGAGACACCTCCACACTGTTTTCCAAAGTGGCTGTACCAACTTGCATTCCCACCAACAGTGTAAAAGGGTTCCCCTTTCTCCACAACCTCTCCAACATTTGTTGTTTCTTGCCTTGTCAATTTTTGCCATTCTAACTGGTGTAAGGTGGTATCTCAATGTGGTTTTGATTTGATTTTTCCTGATGGCTAATGATGATGAACATTTATTCATGTGTCTGTTAGCCATTTGTATGTCTTCTTTGGAGAAGTGTCTGTTCATGTCTTCTGCCCATTTTTTGACTTGATTATTTGTTTTTTGGGTGTTGAATTTGAGAAGTTCTTTATAGATCATGGATACCAGCCCTTTATCTGTAGTGTCATTTGCAAATATCTTCTCCCATTCTGTGGGTTGCCTCTTTGTTTTGTTGACTGAATCAGAAAAGACCCCGAATCACCAAGGAAATGTTGAAAAAGAAAAACAAAGCTGAGGGCATCACGTTGCCCAATTTCAAGCTATATTACAAAGCAGTGATCACCAAGACAGCATGGTACTGGCACAAAAACAGACATATAGATAAATGGAACAGAATAGAGAGCCCAGATATGGACCCTCAACTCTATGGTCAAATAATCTTCAACAAAGCAGGAAAAAATATGCAATGGAAAAAAGACGGTCTCTTCAATAAATGGTGCTGGGAAAATTGGATAGCCACATGCAGAAGAATGAAACTTGACCATTCTCTAACACCCTACACAAAGATAAACTCAAAATGGATGAAAGACCTCAATGTGAGACAGGAATCCATCAGAATCCTAGAGGAGAACATAGGCAGTAACCTCTTTGACATCGGCCACAGCAACTTCTTTCAAGATACATCTCCAAAGGCTAGTGAAACAAAAGCAAAAATGAACTTTTGGGACTTCATCAAGATAAAAAGCTTCTGCACAGCAAAGAGTATTTTCCTTTAAAAAAATAATGTTGCCCTTCAATTTCTTTGGGTTATAATGTAAAGGGCGATTTGAATTTTGGACTTCAATCGCTCCCTGGGAGTTCAATACTGGGAGACAGTTGAAATTCAAGTTTAAGTCACTCTTATTCAGCTGACATTGTATTTAAGATTGTATTTCTGTTAACTTTTGATGAATTGTATTGGGCATTTTGGCCAGTGACAACTTGAGATGGTATATAGACAGGGAAATGGATTTCAAGCCTGGGGTATTTAATTAATGTACCATTCATACCCATTTGAGAGCCTTCCAGAACAAAGGTGAAACAGTCTTCTATGATCCAGGGAGTCTACACAATGGAGGGGAAGTCAAAATGGGGAGAGACCTCAGAAAGCAGGGAGTAGAACTGCCCTGAGAGAACCTAAGGGAACAGCCTAAACCCTGATAGTCTAACCCACAAATTCCATTAGAACCAATGGTTTACAAGAACAAAATCTTGACAGTATTGGAGGAAATATGCTCCATTCCTCATGTTTTCAAAAAGGAAAGAACATTTCCATCTCATTACTCAGAAAGGAAAAGTAAGGAAGAACTCTCCTCTCCTTCTCCACTTTTGTCTTAAGTGATGTGTGATTGGGTTTTAGGACTTAGAAGCCTGTGATTCAGTCCCTTCTGAGTTTTCTTTTTCATGAGCCTTTGCCCTTTCTTTCCTACTGAGCTCATGAGGGTCAGAGGCCAGGAGTGACTAATTACTAAAAGTTCTCCAGAGGACAGACTTGCTCTTGACTGTTGGGGCCTAGTGACTGTGAGAGAGTGAATGGGGGGAAGGGACTCTTCTCAGCAGACCCTCACACTCCATTGATAATAAGTCCTAAAGTCTAGATCTGAGAATTAAGAAGTATTGAGAAGGTCAGTTGTGGCCATGGATCCAGGCCATAGTTTCCAAAGTAGTTATATTAGCCATCAGGCTGATGTTTTTCTCTCCCCATTATCTGAGTCCTGTGTCTAAGTTTCAGTTGGTGCCAAAGTGAGGTGGAAGAGATGACATTAACTATCATCTCTAAATCGCCAACAAATATTAGCAAGATAAATGTTTGTTGGTTCAGTAGAAGGTTCTCCCTGAAGGATCTGACCAGCCACACTTTCAGGGTGAAGCCTGGGTGAATTCTGTAGGGGATGGACAGAGTTACACAAAGACTGACTGGGTCCTTAGGGAAAGGAAGAACGAGGGATGCCCAAGAAAGTGGGGTTTCAGGTTGTCTCCTGGGGGAAGACTCTGTATAGACTGATAAGTAACTCAGTGAAAAAGCAGAGAAAGGTTTTGTACCAGGGTCTGGAGCTACCTGCTATTTGTGGATGATTCACAATAACACTTTCCTTCTGGTGATATATCAGATCTTCATAGCTTTCCAAATATCACAGGAATTGCTAAAAGGATGTATACATCTGAGATATTTAAGAAATATCTATTGAATACATTAAATGAAGATAAGGATTTCTATTTCATAGAGTTAAGAAATACAGCACGCAAAAAGAATGCATCAAGAAAAAAGCAAAAGAAGACAAAACAAAATCTGTTCCAAAGATTATAGATAGGACTCACATAAACACTTAGAAGAAATAAGCAGGGGTCATAAGGTTTCACTCACATGTGGAATATAAGAAATAGAATAAAGGATCATAGAGGAAGGGAGGAAAAACTGATTGGAAAGAAATCAGAGAGGGAGCCAAGCCATGAGAGACTCTTGACTCTGGGAAACAAACTGAGGGTTGTGGAAAGGGAGGTGGGGGGGGATGGGGTAACTGGGTGATGGGCATTAAGGAGGACATGTGATGTGATGAGCACAGGGTGTTATATGCAACTAATGAATCATTGAACACTACAAAACTAATGATGTACTATATGTGGGCTAATCGAATTTAAATTTTAAAAAAAAGGAATAAGCAGGGGTGGAAGGAGGTACCACTGATAGAAGCTGATTGGAAAGAAAGAGAAAGGAAGGAAGGAAGGAAGGAAGGAAAAAGAAAGGAAAGAAAGAAGAAAGGAAATGAAAGGAAAGAGAAAGACAGAAAGATCTTCGATCTCCTGTTGACTCTGAGAAACAAATTGAGGGTTCTAGAGGGGATGGGGTGGGGGGATGGGTTAACCTGGTGATGGGTATTAAAGAGGGCACGTTCTGCATGGAGCACTGGGTGTTATATGCAAACAATGAATCATGGAACACTACATCAAAAACTAATGATGTACTGTATGGTGATTAACATAACATAATAATAAAAAAAAAGAAAGAAAGAAAAAAGAAAGCAAGCAGGGAGGGAGAGAAGGAAGGAAGGAAGGAAGAAAAGGAAAGGAAAAGGAAGAAAAGGAAAGGAAAGGAAAAGGAAGAAAAGAAAAGAAAAATGATACACCTATGTATGGTATTTAGTGGCTATATTACACTATCAAGCTGACCTGACACCTTTATATTAAATGATACTTTCCTATTAAAGTCTTTCTTGCAAATTTTTTTTTGTCACTTTAACCCTGAGGACAATACCCTAGAATGACCCTAGGTGAGACTGCAAATAAAGGAACATTTAAAGTATTTCCTTTGTGTTAAATGGAAAATTGTTAGGGTCACAGATGCCAGGATGAAGGATGGAAAAGAGAAACAAATCTAATCAGGAAATGCGAAAGCTAAGATTTTAGCAAATTAACTCACCCTGATGACTCATCCCAGATGTATTAAGTTTTCACATTTTACAGCCTCTTCATTGAAAATACTAAATACCATCTGTCTCCAGCAGATGAGTTAATGTTCGTCTTAAAGCCTTCAAGTTCACATTTCCTAATTCTTTTGTTTGGAAATAAATAACCTTTATGTTGCATGGTCTTGGAAATGTAGTTTCTTTGTCCAGTTGGGCGGAAGAAATACAAAAATTACCAAACTGAGATCTCAGGTTGTGAAATGTTTTGTGGGTCAAAGGTTGGCTCTGGGTACAAGCTGCCTCCACTAGATCTGTCCCTGGGATTCCTTTTAAGATGATGTTCCTTGCCTTTTTAGTCAAATCTCAATTCTTCGCTAAAGTGGAGCCCACTTGCAACACAGGAAACGGGAAATACCTGTCCAGTCCAATCATGATCTTTGGAAAGTGCTTTCAAAGGACAAACAATGGCCTTCCACTCATCCTTACCCCTGTCCTCAACAACACTTTTTTTTTCTTTTTTAAGTAGAAGAAATGCTACTTGGTTTGTACAAAAATATTTGGCTTTGCACATTTTGGGCACTTCAAGTAATGGGGAAAGTTATAAAGAAAATTCACCAAAAATCTATTTCATTCCAGTATAAGAAGGATGATAAAGCATAATTAAAGGGAGAAAAGGCTGGCTGTGCTCTTGGGATTCCAGGGACCCAACTACAGACATAAAGTTATACCATGAATTTAATGGAGATAATGATCAGATTTCATTCTAAGATTAGATTCTGGTTCCAGGCTGGTCACTAACTTGCCAGTGACCATGTACAGGTAACCTCCTGCCCTGGGCCCTGGGTTTCCCTTCTTCAAGTTGGGGTAGGACTGAGATGGCTTAAGGCAATCTATAGATCACACTGAAGTAAAATGCTTGAGTTTGAAGGGAATGAATTTATGTACAGACACATGGTTTTTGGTAAACTGGGTTGGCAGCCCCAGGACAAATGCTCTGAGAACATTTAGTATTTTGCTTTGTCCCAGGCTCTTTGCACTTAAATTCTGGCATTCCAGGCTCCAACTTTCCTTTCCAATATCTGTTGCTACTTCTTTCCTGTTCATGGGCGTTTTCTGCAAATTAACCGCTATGTTCCTTTCCTTGCTGTTTATGCTACCTCTCCCCTTTGCTCACCCAAATCCCACTTTATTCCCTAATTACAAACACATTTTTCAGTATGTCCTTCTTGACATCCCCTTGCTTAACCTTTTCTAGCAATTTGATACAACTTATCTTCCTGTAATCCAGAGTTTCTGAACCTCAGCACTATTGATATTTTGGACCAATACTATTTTGTTGTAGGATACTGTCCTGCTCATTGTAGGATATCAGTAGCATTCCTGGGCTCTGCCCACTAGGGTAGCACCCTTTCACCCTACCCCCAAGTTATGATAAGTGAAGATGTCTCCAGAGATTGCCAAATATCTCCTGGGGGTGCAAAATCACCTTTAGCTGAGAATCACCGCTTTAACCCTTCATCCTCCTCATGGTATTAATGGGTTCAAAAGCACATAGACCTGAATTTGAATCCTGGCTCTATCGCTTCTTACTCTGTGACCTTGGAGAAGTTACTTAACCTCTCTGGACTTTAGTTTTCTTCTATACAATGTGAGTATAACAGTTTCAGGCTGGCAGAATTGGGAGGATTATATGAGTTTTAGGAGTAATTCAGACATGTTTGGGATTGTCTGGCAATCTTTGGGAACAGCCATCCAGAAGCTGGTTTGTAGTGGGTCTCAGGAGCCTTCTAAGAAAGAATGCTTCTCAAGGAAGCACTTGGACTCTTCGTAACCACAACAAGAAAATACCTATGTAGGGACCACTGTGCAACTATCCATGGTCTACACACATTGTATACATTATATAAATTAAAGTAATCCATAGCAGAACTTAATAGATGGATGGAGAGTGAGGAGTGATCCTGAGAACACCATGGTGACTCCCATGTAACTGACATTGGGTATTGGCTCTGACATCCATGCCTGAGTTGCTGATATCGCGGACACTGTTACTAAATGCTAACATGAATGCTTAACTAAACACCATGTTATTTGTCACACAAGATTCACTCATGTGGGATCCTTCTCCTACTCCTCCTCCCCACCCCCCCACCCCCCCCACATGAAGAGAAGGGAGTTCATTCTCTACCTGACCAAATCTCTCAGTATATGTTGGCACAAGGAGAGCTCCAGTAGCAAGGGAGTGGCTGAGGAGCAGTAGCACTCAGGAAGAGCCATGACTGTGGCTGAGTTCCTGGGGTGAGCTCTTGTGCTCCATGGAGCCCCAGGGTAGACTGAAGACATGCACAGGTGGAGGGCAGTATCAGCATGGCAGGTGTAGAGCTGCCTTGCCTGGGCCAGCACTGTGGCCTCCTGAGAGAAGGTGCTGTACCCACTGGAACAGTATAACTGCAGGTTAAGTCCTCATGGAAGTACCATGGAGACTCTGAGAATACTTCAGGGGACTTGGTCAGCGGTGGAGGTCCTGCATCAGCTGAAGGGTGCAACAACCCTGGGAGATTGGAGTTACCACAATTACTATAGCCACAGATATTATGCATTTATCTACCACTTTTGGACTCTAGAAAATTTGTCTGACACCCAGTATGGTTAGTTTTCTTTTTTTTTTTTAAGATTTTATTTATTTATTTGACAGAGAGACGGCAAGAGAGGGAACACAAGCAGGGGGAGTGAGAGAGGGAGAAGCAGGCTTCCAGCTGAGCAGGGAGTCTGATATGGGGCTCGATCCCAGGACCCTGGGATCATGACCCGAGCTGAAGGCAGACGCTTAATGACTGAGCCACCCAGGTGCCCCAGTATGGTTAGTTTTCTACCCTTTGCCCTTGAGATAGGTGGTTTTCTCTTGGTGCAGTTGAAATCACCTACCATCTTAGCTTGCCATAAGGCTGGCCTGGCTTGGGAGGGTTTTATTCATTGTTTCCACTGTGTGGAAATAACTCTAGCAATCAGTTTGCTCGTCAAGCAGACAGCAAAAGCCATATTTACAAAATTTTCATTAAGGGCCATTTCATGCTGAGCTTTTGTTTGGTGCAAAATGCCAAGATGATGTCAACGACAACATCTGTAACTCATGTACACTCCTGGACTTAGGAAGACCCCCTGTGACCTCTGGTTTTCCGTGTGGATGATTGTCTTTGGGAAATGTTAATGCAGACTCAGCCACAGGCATCGCCAAATCTTTTACTCAAGTAGACTGGTTCAATTTTATTCAAATACAAGCATGTGTCATTTGATTATCATTAGCACAATTGACCAGACACCTCGGGCTCTCTGCCTCCTGGGTGGATAGTAGGATCGCACTTCCTGGTGCTCTGCTGATGGGGGCGGAGCCATGTGACTAGTACTGACCAATGAGTTGTGAGTATAAGTGATGGGTGTCATTTCTATGCTAAAGCATTTGATTGCTGGTAGGAAACCATTCAAGCTCTCTTTCCCTTTGCCACAGTGATGAGCAGTGCTCCAGATGGCAGTTGCTTCATGGGGCCGGATCCTATGGTGAGGATGGTATGGGACAGAACATACAGCCAAGACACAAGGGATGTGTAGCATGAATGATAAATAGATATTTGTTTTTTTTAAGCCATTGATATGAGGGGGGGTGGATTGTATCACAGCACAACTTGGCCTGTATTGAATGAAGCATACCATGTAGCTATAGGTCTAATATTGCTTGAGCACCTTCTATGTGCCATGTACTGTGTTAAACTGTCAGAGAAAGATATGGAGTTATCAAACTCAGAACCTAACGACCTAGCCATCTCTCCCATTCCCATGAAAGCCCCAAAACAACTCCAAATTCTGTAAAGCTTAATTCAAAATCTTTTATTTTTACTCTCCCATTTACTTCTAATTTCCACTGACCACACTGTAGTTGCCTAGGTATTAGAGGGTCTGGAAGACCTTCTATTCTCAGTGTACATCTACCCTAATATATCCACAAGCAAGAGAGCATGTGTTTAAAGATGACAGAGACCCTGGAGTACATCCAGATCGTTGGTGTCAGGAACCTCACATTATACCTCTGTTTGCATAATGATACCTTACTAGGACACAGTGACTTTTGTTTACTTCAAGGCACTGTCACATAAATTATCTCACTCAATGGGCTGGTAGTTTTAATCTGACTGGCTTGGTGTTCATTACAAAGGGAAAGTTCACACAACTAGCTGGTAGTAAAGAGCTAGAATCTTCCCAGATCTTTTTTATTTTCACTCGACATGGTTCCAAGCCCATGCTATAATGCAGGGTGCTGGGCAAAGTTGCCAGCTACCATAACACAGGGCAAATGGAAAATGTGGAAAACATGTACAGCTTTCATGCTCTGACTCTTACCACTTACCTCTCAACAGATCATCCTGCTTGATTTTAACAAAATAAAGTGTCTTTGAGTAGAGGAAAAAAAAAAAAGGAAAAGAAATAAAAGTGAGGATCATCGTGTCTGAGTATTTAGAGATCACTCATCCTGAAACTGATCTTTAACCCCCTTCTTCTAACCAGATTGATAGCCCAATCTGATCTCTTATAAAATTCATGACCAATGTCCATGCTTTTGTCATGAAACTGGAGAGCTCACTTAAGATTTTTATAATACTAGAATTTGGACTTATTCTGGTTCAATATTTTAAAATACTGGCCCATGTGTTGCAAAAACAATTTCTTCTTCCTTCTTGCAATCTTTCTTGCTTCCTTACTCAGTCTTTCTGTTCCTGCTCATCTGTTTCCTTTCCTGCTTCTCCCCTCCTCTTCATTTCTGTCATCCTTACAAAGGCATATAAATAGTCTTCTGGGCCACATAGGATTTGGGTTCAGAAATGTGAGCTGAGCCAATCTCCCACTTAGCAACAGGGTCCCTTTCACAGAATTCTTGACAAAAGTGTTTGGCCTCTGTTTAAAGTGTTCAGTGCTCCTTCGTTCCCAAAAGAGCTCATTGTAATGATTGATCACTTTCGTAATTACATAGTTTTCCAGTTTTTAATATTAGTGAGATAGGAAAAAGCGTACAGGCTGTTTTGTGTGAGACTCTCAGCTGCCTGGTAACTTCGTTATGTTATTTTCCAGGAGTCCATGGGAGAGCAAATAGCTCATGCATCTCCCCCTCCTAGGCAATGATTCTCTGATTTTTAGAAACCACAAAGGCTCAGTGTTTGAGACCACTCTTAAGAGCTTTAGTATGCATTTTGAGTTTCAATAAACTAAAGTGAGGTGGGCCCCAAATTGAGTGTAGTATGCAGAGAGGGCAAGTTTCAAAGCCTTAAGAGAAGGACAGTTGGCAGCTCTTCTCTGAGATTCTCTGCTTCACCCAAGAGAGTGCTTTCTGATGACCTATGACCTCCACGCACTTCTGCTTACTGGCCTGAGAATACGCCTGGCCTCCTCCCACATCAGTGCTTCTGTTCATGCTGGTCCCTTTGCTTACAACTTTCCAAAGCTTCTCCCAAATTCCCAACCTGGGCTTTCCTCCTTATATTTGAATAATTGATATTCTTGCCTCCACTTCCTACCAATCTTATAGTAATATGAAATTCTTGTCAACACGAGGGCAAGCACTAGATATGACTTATGTTTTTAAATCCTTACCCAGCACCTAGCACAGTGCCTTGGGCTCAGAATGGGTCTGCAGTACCCAAAAAGAGAGTCTGTGCCATGTATGGCCTCATTTTTTCAAGGTGAGGTCACTCCGATAGGAATTTCACTCAAAGGAAGTAAGTCCAGCCCATCACTCACGGTGACAAAACCACAGCTCATGAATCAGCCCGAGCATGTTGTCCTTCCAAAGCAAAAATGTTTAGGCAGAGGACAAGCTGCCTGACCGAGAAGAAGTAGGGGTGCTACTGAGGAGTGGCAGTGCGGAAGCTATTGCATGAGCTTCCCTGAATCTCTTATGTCACTGACTTGCCAATAAATTGGCTTAAAAGCCAAACAAACAAAAATTAACATGCCCAGGCCTCAATCTGAACCCTCCCCAGACAGACAGGCACACCAGGCTGCAAACCATGCCCACACTGAGCCCTCTGGTGCGACCTTGGAGGGCAGGGCCAGGAACAAAATCCTGGTTTAGGGGGGAAACAGAGCTGTGTAAACAGTCCCCCTCCATTCGCCAGTGACACCGACATAATTTAAGGGTGACGTTTACCTTTTTCTCCCTACTCTGGCCATAGCCAGGGAGAAAAGCAGGACAGGACAGACAGGAGTGAAGGTTAGCATGTTGTTAGTGTGCAGAAGGTTCTGGGGGTGGGTTGGGGTGGGTGCAGTTGTCAGGACAGTTGCCCTGCTAGTCTCTGAGAAAATTCTGCACAGCCGCGTGCAAAGGTGAAGTAGGCCAGAAGCTGTCAGTAACCCTGCATAATATCATCTTGCCACTGAAGGAGCTTTTGGTTTTGTTTTGGTTCTTAAATGACACTGTCTGGTTAAATAGGGAAAAGAAGGCTGAGGAGGGATGTGGAGCCTCAGAACTCTCACCTGACCCCGCAGCAGGAGGGCCATTTGTGAGCAAGGCCCCCGCTCCTAGTACACGGCTCCCGGTTTGGCTTCATCACCCCTCATTCTCCTTTGCAGAAAGTTCTAAACCCACAAATAGCACATGATGATATGTTACCTTATTGTAGAACTGTCCGTAATTACATAATTCACATAATAGCTTCATCGTTTAGTAGTTCATGATAAGCCTTTTTCTCCCTGAATGGTTGTCAGTGTCTAGAAGGCTTTCTGGTGTTCCCTGGTTCTTTTGTGCCCCATCAGGGTTGACATAATTCTGGGCACTACCCAGTGGCTATTTGGGAATGCGCTCATTAAACAGCTTTATTATTTGACGTTGATAGAATTGTCTAATTTTCATTACACCGTGACATGAGAATGTCCCCTAAGGGCTGATAGCCCAAAGTGAGAAAGAGCATGGACACGAGCCCTTATCCCTCTAACTCTCTCTATATGTGTAAATGGACAGACAAAGTCGTGCTGTTAAAAGGGATGCATGTGAGTGGCTCAGGGCACTGCATTTGTCCAACCCCCATGTAGGTGGCCTACGCTTAACGGAAGCACGATATTAATAAGAACTCACACTTATTGGGCGCTTAGTATGTGCCAGATGTGTCCTAAGCTCTTTTCATGTTTTCACGCATTTGATCCTCACAACAAACCCTGTAATTATCCCTGTGTCAGAGATAAGAAAGTCTGAGGGAAGTTAAGCAGCTGGCTTCCTTGGAGTGGCAGGCCTGTCTCTGAATGCAGGGAGTCTGGATTCCAAAACCACACTTTTAATCACTGAGCTGTACAAGAAAAATACATTCGCTCACATTTATACCCTATCTCTTGATCTGTTTTAAAATAGACCTGGAAAAAATTGTTTTTATTTCATTGCAATGTGGGGCGGTTTTCTTATATTTTGCTTTCTCAACTGTAATGTTAGGCCAAGCATAGGGCTGTTGTTGGCCATCAATTTGGCATATAGAGCTATTGATTGGCAGTTTGGATCCATGCATGCAGAGAACAGCCTGGGAAGGGATATACTGATTAAAGATGAAATGAGGCTATTGTACTACTCTTGGGAAAAGATTACATGTGCTCACAATGAACGAGTAGACATGACCATAATTAATGAAGTAATAATCACTTTTGGGCTTAAGTAAGACCTGATTCTTTGATTACAAGTGTTTCCATTTGAAGAGAGCTGGAAGGACCCTTTGGCCTGTGGTACATAATCCGTAACACTGTTTCATCTTCGGGTTGCAGTTATGCTTGATCAATTTATCTATCATTTCCAAAGAGCTTCTGAGGCTTTCTTCTTCCTGTCTTTGTGCTTTCAGTTGGTTTTAATCAGATGCAAGGTGCTGATTCAGCTTCTAGGCTGAATTTATTCAGCTGGTGCAAAGAGTCAGTGGCAGGCTTACATTTGCATTTTTATCACTGTCTCTCAAGCCTGAATAATTTACCAGGTTCTTCCTAGCCCCTTCTCTCCCCTCATTTTACAGAACCAGAGTGAAGTTCTTGCTTTTGCAGTCAAACTTCTTTTGGGGGCGGGGGGCGCCTGGGTGGCTCAGATGTTGAAGTGTCTGCCTTCGGCTCAGGTCATGATCCCAGGACCCTGGGATCGAGCCCCGCATTGGGTTCCCTGCTCAGTGGGGAGCCTGCTTCTCCCTCTCCCTCTGCCTCTCCCCCTGCTCATGCTCTCTCTCTCTCTCTCTGTATCTCTCTGTCTCAAGTGAATAAATAAAATCTTAAAAAAAAACACAAAACTTCTTTTGGATATGCCTGCCATTTCTCATTGACTTCGGACACCCTCTCTTTTCCATCAGGGCAAAGTTGGGGGAATCGCTTCTAGGCCTTTTGGCAAAGATCAAATGTAGGGCAAAGTTTGAGGGAAAACTTTTTTTTTCTTCCTACTGACTGATTCATGTTAGATATGTCAAGATTTCTTTGTATGGGTTCCCTTTCAAAGTGTGTGAATTCTGCAACAAATTAACTGGTTACTAAGTGAAAGATTGCTGGCTAGGAATCTGATATGTTCCTTATAAATGTATTTTTTTTTTAATGAAGAGATCAAAAAATGACAGTAAACTCCAGGGACATAATCTTATAGATTTCTACACAGGGGCTTCTTTCTTGGATAATTTCATTGTACAGAAGTGGAGATAATAGTCCTGATTTAATCAACAAATTATGTTCATGGAAAGAAATGCTCCCCACTGTGCCAATAACTGAGACGTTATGGCTTATGTATACACAGACTTGCTCAGGCACACACTGCTATATTAGACCTGAATGAAATGATCACATCCTTTTGTTAGTTAGGAAACAAGGATGAATAACACACACACACAGCTCAAGCCAAGACATTTCGTGTATGACATTAGAAATGCATGAATGCATCCTCAAACTAAAAAAAAAAAAATCACTACCTAATTTATTATTTTCTGAAAAAATCCACCTTAGGATTTTAAAAAGGAAGCTCTTTTATATACTTAAAATGGCTGTTGAATTACTAAAACTTTAAGAATTCCTTGATCTCTTTCAGGGACCTACTTTAGAGTGAGAGCTCATCAGGATTTATGACTGTAAGGGTGTACTAAAATATTCAGCTGAATTTAGCTGGCGTGTTTCCTCCCCACCCCCCCAAGCACAGCTTCCCCAGAGGCACTGAAGCCTGGAGCGCATGTGGCAACAGAGATTCTCACTTCCTGCCTCTAACAGGTTTCTGGGTGTGAAATTATAGTCCTTTCTGGGGGGAGATTAATAAATGACCAACAGTGGTACAATGGTTAATTTCACATGTCAGCTTGGCTAGCTGTGGTACCTAGCTGTTTGGTCAGACACCAGTTTAGATGTGGATGGGTGTGATTAACATTTAAACCAGTAGACTTTGAATAAAGTGGATGACCCTCCATAACGTGGGTGGGCCTCATCCAATCAGTTGAAAGTCTTAAGAGCAAAGATGAGGTTTCCCAAAGAGGAAGTAGTTCTTCCTCAAGACTGCAGAGTAGAAGCTCTGCCTGAGTTTCCCCACCTGCTGACCTGTCCTGAGGAATTCAGACTCAAGATGGCATTATCAGCTTTCACCTGAACCTCCAGCCTGCCAGCACCCACTTCAGATGCTGTATTTGTTGACCACCATGATTATGTGAGAAATTCCTTAAAATCTCTTCTTCCTTCTTCCCTCCCTCACTTCCTCTCTCTCCCTCTTTCTCTCTCTCTCCTCTATCTTCTATTGGTTCTGTTTCTTTGGAGGACCTTGACCAATACAAATGGCAATCAGTCCTCCTACTCACTCCCCAGGGAGGGGACATCCCGGTCCAACATACTCTGCATTCTTTTTAACAAAAAATTTTAGTGCACTTTTTAGTGGTCAGATCCAAACTGCAATTTGTAGCAGTTGATTTGTAATGGTAAACTGTGAGATTTCTGTCATTCCCTATGACCAATCTCAACTCCTGGCATCCTTGGACTCAGTTCACAGATCACCTATTCCATGAAGCCTCCCCTGAGGAACCGTTCCCCTCCTAAGCCTGTGCTAGGTTCCCCTCTTTTATGTTCCCATGGCCCCCTCTGCATATATACTCCTTCACCATGTTTAGCACGCTGCATTGGAATTTTTAAATATATCTTTTTCTCTCACTAATCTGAGCTCTGTAAACCTGGGGTTAGAGTTTATTTATCTTTGTATCCCTGGTGGATAGCATAGCATCTTCACAGTGTAGGTGTACATATATTTTGCTCTATAAATGAATAAAAGGACAGTTTTATTCCCTGTCATCTCTAGAAGGTTCTCTCTATACCCCTAGGATGCATGGAAAGAGTACACACATTGATTCAGACACTTCTGTCGTCCGTTCCAATTCCCTCACCTTCTAGTCTTAGGCAAGTCTTTCAGTGTCTTTGGCATCTTTCCTAATCTGTGAAACAGAAGTGAAAACTATACCTCCTTTATTGTATTATCATGGGGACTAAATGAGATAAGAGGTGTCTTTTCTCTCCCATATCACCAAGCATTTGTTCCAACACACTTATCAAAGTTCTCTGAAGTTGTATTTTCAGAATACACAGTGGTCTCTGTCTATCCCCTCAGTTCCCTTATCCCCTTTCCCTTGCTGAGAAGAGGGTATGAGCACACTGGGCCCTGACTCAGCTCTGGTTCAGGATAATCTCTCACTCTAACTAAAGATACCTCCCTGGGGTCTCTTGCTCAGTCTAACCAACTCAGGGCAGGCAGTGTCTAATTTTGGAGGCAGAGGAATTATTTTATATCTGCTCTCTGAAATCCCCCTCAATTAGTGATTCCTATCTAGCAGTGATTTTGGCTAGCAGGGGATATTGGCAATATCTAGAGATACTTTGATTGCCCCAACTGGGGTGGGTGGAATGATATTGGCATCTAGTAGGTAGAGGACAGAGATGCTGGTCAACACCCTACAATGCAAAGGACATCCCTAGACAGCAAAGAATTATCTGGTCCTAAATGCCAATTGTGCTGGAGTTGAGAAACCAATGGACATTTCCCTGTTCAATACATAAAGGAAGACACAAGTCACAACATATGTCAGAAGGTTGTCCTGCATTTTAATGCTAATAAATTTCCCCATCATTCTTCCCACTTCATTTCCAGACTAGACTACTATTTATTTATTCTCACTCTACACTAACATTATTTTCTTAAAGTGTATATTAATATAAATATGAGTTTCAGGTGGAAGCTGGACCACAGCAGAAATTTATTAACATCAGGTGGTCATATAGGATAGGAAATGAAGTGAGATGCATCAGCACACTCACCACACCTTCTAGCTTTATTGGTGGATGGAGACATTCAGCAACATAGCATCTCTCCACTCAGGCTACCCTGATGTCCTTCCCTGCTCTTCCACGTACAAACTGTGTGATATTGCACAAGTTACCTAACCTGTCTGTGCTTTGGTTTCGTCACTTCACAATGGGAAGACCACCTGCCTCATAGAGTTGTAAAGATAAGTGATATGAAACAAGGAAGCAGCTGTCCTTACCTTGGCTCTGCAACTTTCAGGTTATGTGATTCTGGACAAGTAATTTACCCTTTTCAGGCCTGAAGCGCCTCACCTATAAGAAGCAAATACTAATAGTACCTATTTCATAAGGATGTTGTAAGCACAGAATGGGGTAACATATGGAAAATGCTTTTGTACATAGTGAGCCCTCCATAAACTGTAATAGTTTCACTTCCTTGAACAGCTGGTGCATGGAATCAGCTGGATAAAGTATGATGATCACGCACTGGGTGAAAGGTATGGATTGATCGGGGGGCCCAGTGATCATCCATGAATGTCACCGTCTGGACTTGCTCTCATTCCATCTGGGTCTAACACAGCGAAGAAGAGGCATCTGTAGAAAATGGTATGTAGTCAAGTGAGAGTAACTTCAGTCCCGGACTTTCTTGAAGTACTTAAAGTACTTCCTTAAAGCTGAGGAGAAGCACAGGCTATAGAGAAAAGAATCCCTTCTTGGGTTCCCATCACCAGCAACACATCTACACTTCCTTATTCCCATGATATTCTGCAAGTCCAGCTTGGGAGACTGGTTTAGTAATACAGTCAACATGATGGTAATTTGGGGCAAAATTTCTTTTTCAATTGGCAATAATCACTTCTAAGCTAAACCTGATCCTGTCACTGAGTGGGGCCAAGTGATGTTGGCCTTGGACTTCTGGGTGAGATCTGAACTGCAGCATAGGGCAGTAATGTGGATTGTGCCTAATTGGTTGGGGGAAAGAGCAGGGGACCATCAATCTGTCTTTGGGGTTAGGCTTGCCCAAGGGCAATTATGGGCAAATTAGAGACCAATTCTGTAGATAAATGACATCAGGAGAATATTCTACTTGCCTGGTAACTTTTGGCAACAAGACCTACTCTGTATCAGGGAAGAAGATGGATGGTATGAGCTCCAGAATTTTATTTTTATTAAGGGATTATTATTAGTGCTAATAATTCACAGAGAGTCATGCCTTACATTATGTTTGGGATATGTGAAATCTGTGGGGTGGTGAAAATTAGTCAGAAAGCATCTAAGGCACTAGAAAGAAAAGGAGATATTATAAGTAGGTCCCATTTCAGAGCCAAATTACACCCTCCATATCCCATGCAAAAGCCCAGTTTACTTTATTGGAATTTGCAAACAAAATGAACAAAGAGACAAAAAAGATGACCAGGCAGATTTGAAAAAGATACAGATAAGACATGAAAATTAAGAATAATGTTGCCGAAATTAAATGTTCAGTGTGTGGGAAAATAACATATTAGGTACAAACAAAGAGATTATTATTGAACTAGAAGAATGTGTGAATAAAGTACCCAGATTGCGACCCAAGGAGACAAGGAAAGCAGGGGACAGTGAAGAAAGAAGGAGGCAGAATGAGGATGTGGTGGGAGAGTGGAGGAGAAAAACAGAAGTATAAAACAAGTGGAGGAAAAAGTAGTAAAAAGGAGATGGTAGAAACAAATGCAATTATTCCAGTAATCTCAATAATCTGACTGGACTAGACCCAACATTTAAAAGGCAGAAACTCTGGTTATTGGGATGAAAGAAGTATCCAATAATATACTCTTTACAGGAAACATAAGAAGATGGAATGCCTGAAAGTGAAAGTATAAAAAAAAATGAAAGAATGGGAAAAGACATGGCAGAAAAAATACCAAAAGAAAACTCTGGTAACCATTGAAAGCAAAAGGTATTGTAACTGTTCGAGAAATAATCATTTAAAGTTTTTACATTGTTGAATTTGTCAATCTATATTTTTGTGTGTCTTTTTGTAGCAACTTTATTGAGATGTCTTTAACATATAAAAAGTGTATATACTGAAGGTATACAACTATATATAGAGAGAAAAAGTTACCACAATCAAGCTAAATAACTTGCCCATCACATCTACATAGTTACTACTGTGTGTATGTGTGTGTGTGTGTGTGTGTGTGTGTGTGTGTTGAGAAGATTTAAGATCTATCCTCTTAGCAAACTTCAAGTATACAACTCAGTGTTGCTAACTGTTGTCACTATGCTATGCATTTGATCTCCAGAAGATACTGTTAAAAAAAGAAGACTAGTCCCAGACTTGGTGAAAATGATTTGCCACCCATATAATAACCTCTTTAGAATGAATGGGTATTTTCAGCTTGGCGGACACAGTCCACTGGAACAATAGGAAAAATCTTATTTTAATATCTTTCTCCATGATATCCATAAACATATCTGCATGTTTTAAAATTTATATAAATGACACCATATTTATTATTCTGCAAATAAAAGAGACATTATTAGTAACAGAGTTAAAGGATTAATTCCATAAGAATTGTTTAATACCAATTATAAACTTGTAAATAATTAACTATGCTTGAAATAAAAGAAATTAGATGTAGAGGAAGAAAAATACAAATCTACTGTCTTCATGTGAGATTTCAACACACACTTCTCAATTATTGATAGGTCGAGAAGTAAAATAATATTAATAGTGATAATGATTCGGGCGCCTGGGTGGCTCAGTCGTTAAGCATCTGCCTTCAGCTCAGGTCATGATCCCAGTGTCCTGGGATCGAGCCCCGTATCGGGCTCCCTGCTCCGCAGGAAGCCTGCTTCTCCCTCTCCCACTCCCCCTGCTTGTGTTCTCTCTCTCGCTGTGTCTCTCTCTGTCAAATAAATAAATAAAATCTTTAAAAAAAAATAGTGATAATGATTAGCATATTAATAAGTGAATATTGAAATCACAAGCTTGACTTAATAACATATAGAGAAGTCATATCCAAAAAAGCAATCCCATACATCCATTTGAAGCCCATGTGGAACATTTATAAAGCCCAACTATATTCTAGGCTCTGTAAGTCTTCACAGATGTCCAACATATAGATATTTACAGGGCATGTTCTCTGACAAAGTGAAATTAAAATAGAAATCATTAACAAAAAGATGCATTAAAATACATCCATTTTTGTTTTATTTAAAAAGGTCTAAATATCTAATGGGTTAAAAAGCAATGATAACATTTTTAAAAATCCTTACAACTAAATGAAAATGAAAATATTATATACATAACTTTTAAAGATCCAGTGAAAATAGTACTAAGAAGAAAAGTTGGAGTCTTGTCTAATTATATTTGACAATAAGATGAAAAATCACTCTTTAGTAACTGTAGTAACTGAAAAGTAATGAACTAACAATCCAAATTAAGATATGAAAAAAGAAAACAAAATAAATCCCAGAAAGTAGAAGAAAGGAAATAATAAAGATAAGAAGAGAAATTAATAAGATGGAAAGCTAATGAAATGAACAAATGAAATAGACCACCCAAGCAAAACCTATTTTTCGTTAATGTTTTCAGAGAAATATCTGCCAAGATTGATTGAGAAAGAGATGGCACAAATAAAAATATGGGACATGAAAAAGGAACATAACTATAGACGTAACAGAGGTATAAAAACAACAAGAAAACAGCATAAAAATTTTGTTGCAATACATTTGGAAACCTAGATGGAATAACAAATTCCTCCAAAAAAAAAAAAAAAAAAAGACATCAAAATTGACTCAATAAAAAATAGAAAGCCTGGGGCGTTCTATAAAAATTAATGAAATTCAATCTGTAGTTAACAATAACCCTGTGAAGGAAACAATAAGCCCAAATTATTTTACAGGCTACTGTTTTGCAAGACGTAACTTAAAATCATTAACAATGAGTATAGTGTGTGTCCTAAACAATCATATTCAATGCTGGTCATGAACAGTCAGCACAGGCATGCTGCTACACACTTAAATGAATGTCAGCACAGAACTTTCAAGAAAATGATCATTCCAATGTTACAATAGAACTCTTTTGAGATTAGAGAAAGGGAAACTTCCTTAAGTCATTCTATGAGGTCAATGTAATTTTGATTCAAAATCATGCAAAGACAGAAAGAAAAAAGAAAAACACAGGTCAATCTCACTCAAAAACATAGATGTAAAATTGTTAAATATAACATTAGCAAAATAAAATGAATAGTGTATAAAACTATGATACACCATAAAAAAATTCAGTACATTCCACAAAGCAATAGCAGTTTCACACTAGAAATCTATGAATGTAATTTACCACATGAACTGAACATAGAAAAAAATATATATAATCATCTCAATAGATGCCAAAAAAGCATTTGATGAAATCCAACACATATTTTATAGATTTAAATATACATTGATACAAGTGCATTTTATAAATACTTATTGTGTGTATATATATATATAATTATAGGTAATATGAATATCCTTATATAATTTTATAAGTATATTCTTAAAAGTATATATAATGCATATATGATCTATACTTATATAAATGTATAATTAAATATAAATAGTATATATGTATATAAGAATATAAATGTAAATATTTATATACATATATACTTATATATGAATAAAGGTATAGATGCATATCATTATATCAGCATTACATCAGTATCTGAGTATACACATAGATGTATGGTAGGATTAAGTTCAATTGTATGCTTTTATTTTGGGAGTGACTTGGCTATTCATAGCTCTTTTTTCTTCTATCTAAATTTTAGAATAAAGTTGCTAAGTTTCTAAAGAATCATTTAGGACTATTTTAATGGGAATTACACTGAATGTAGAAATCATTAAAGATGGAAATAATTATATTTTTATGATACTTAGGCTCTCCTTTTGTGTAGATTTTTTCAGGTAAAAAACTGAAAATATAAAGGAAAATACTTTTATTTTCCCTATCTTTGAGATAGGAAGAGATTTCTTAAATAGAACACAGTAAGGCTAACCACAAAGAAATGATTGATAAATCTATAATAAAAATTAAAATTTCTCTTTATTAGAAGATATTATAAAGAAAGTGAAAAACAAGCTATATATTATGAGAAGATGTTTTATTGGCCCAAGAATTAACAATGCTCCTGCATATATGAAGAACTTCTGCAGATCAGCAAGAAAAAATATAAACAATGGAAAAACAGGAAAATCATTTAAACCGGCATTTCATAGAAGAAAATGTAAATGGCAAATACAAATATAAAATATTGGTCTTATTAATATGCAAGAGAACAAACTAAGATCAAAATGAAAAGCCTTTAAAGCTCTTCAATTGGCAATATCAAGAAGTCTTACAACGCCAAGTGTTGGTGAGGAAGTAGGTTAAAGAGAACTCAAGTTGAGTTTATATTAATACAACTATTGTGTAAAACAATTTGTCATTCCTTGTAAAATTGAATCTCTGCATCCCTTCAGGCCCAGTGATTTTACATTTAGGTGTATACTCCAGAAAAATCCTTGCATATGTGTACTAGGAGACATGTAAGAATGTTTATGGCAGCATCATTGAGAGTAAAAACAGGAAAGAACTTAAGTGTACACTGATAAGAAATGAATATTTATTTGTGGAATTTTGCACAATAGAAGAGTTTGAGTGGAAATGATTGATTTACAGCTACATGAAGAAGCAGTGATCAATTTCAAAAACAGATGTTGTGTGGAAAAAGCCAGATGCGGGAAATTCTGTGGTATGTCTTGCCATTTTTATACAGTTTTGAATTTAACAAAAGGACTATATTGGGGGGGGTGACAGTTAAATACAAAAAAGGCAAAGACATGATCATTACTGAATTTAAGAGAATGATTAAAATAGGTGGTATGGAATAGGAACTACACAGGGAGATAGAATGGAGTGGGTAGTGGTCTAGGTTTGAAATTGGAATACAGGTGCATGAGTTCCTATTATTATTGGGGCTCAACACGTACAAATATTCTTTTGAATGCATCAGACAGACATATGTAGATAGATCTATATATACATAGTATAAGCTATGTTCCTGACAGTTGGAATTGTGAGAAGTCCTAACTCCTACTAAATGGGAGCACTGATCTTCTTTGGTTAAATTAAACAAATTAGTTTTTTAAAATTTTTTTATTGTTATGTTAATCACCATACATTACATCATTAGTTTTTGATGTAGTGTTCCATGATTCATTGTTTGTGCATAACACCCAGTGCTCCATGCAGAACGTGCCCTCTTTAATACCCAACACCAGGCTAACCAATCCTCCCACCCTCCTCCCCTCTAGAACCCTCAGTTTGTTTTTCAGAGTCCATCATCTCTCATGGTTCATCTCCCCCTCCGATTCCCCCCCTTCATTCTTCCCCTCCTGCTATCTTCTTCTTCTTCTTTTTTTTTCTTAACATATACTGCATTATTTGTTTCAGAGGTACAGATCTGTGATTCAACAGTCTTGCACAATTCACAGCGTTTACCATAGCACATACACTCCCCAGTGTCTATCACCTAGCCACCCCATCCCTCCCACCCCACCCCCCACTCCAGCAACCCTCAGTTTGTTTCCTGAGATTAAGAATTCCTCATATCAGTGAGGTCATATGATACATGTCTTTCTCTGATTGACTTATTTCGCTCAGCATAACACCCTGCAGTTCCATCCACGTCGTTGCAAATGGCAAGATCTCATTCCTTTTGATGGCTGCATAATATTCCATTGTGTATGTACACCACATCTTCTTTATCCATTCATCTGTCGATGGACATCTTGGCTCTTTCCACAGTTTGGCTATTGTGGACATTGCTGCTATAAACATTGGGGTGCACGTACACTTTCAGATCCCTACATTTGTATCTTTGGGGTAAATACCCAGTAGTGCAATTGCTGGATCGTGTGGTAGCTCTATTTTCAACGTTTTGAGGAACCTCCATACTGTTTTCCAGAGTGGTTGCACCAGCTTGCATTCCCACCAACAGTGTAGGAGGGTTCCCCTTTCTCCGCATCCCCGCCAACATCTGTTGTTTCCTGACTCGTTAATTTTAGCCATTCTGACTGGTGTGAGGTGGTATCTCATTGAGGTTTTGATTTGGATTTCCCTGATGCCGAGCGATGTTGGGCACTTTTTCATGTGCCTGTTGGCCATTTGGATATCTTCTTTGGAAAAATGTCTGTTCATGTCTTCTTCCCATTTCTTGATTGGATCATTTGTTCATTGGGTATTGAGCTTACAAAGTTCTTTATAGATTTTGGATACTAGCCCTTTATCTGATATGTCATTTGCAAATATCTTCTCCCATTCTAGCGGTTGTTGAAAAGACTGTCTTTTTTCCATTGGATATTCTTTCCTGCCTTGTCGAAGATTAGTTGACCATAGAGTTGAGGGTCCATTTCTGGGCTCTCTAATCTGTTCCATTGATCTATGTGTCTGTTTTTGTGCCAGTACCACACTGTCTTGATGATGACAGCTTTGTAATACAGCTAGAAGTCTGGAATTGTGATGCTGCCAGCTTTGCTTTTCTTTTTCAACATTCCTCTGGGTATTCTGGGTCTTTTCTGGTTCCATACAAATTTTAGGATAATTTGTTCCATTTCTTTGAAAAAGTGGATGGTATTTTGATGGGGATTGCATTGAATGTGTAGATTGCTCTAGGTAGCATTGACATCTTCACAATATTTGTTCTTCCAATCCATGAGCATGGAATGTTTTTCCATTTCTTTGTGTCTTCCTCAATTTGTTTCATGAGTATTCTATAGTTTTCTGAGTACAGATCCTTTGCCTCTTTGGTTAGATTTATTCCTAGGTATCTTATGGTTTTGGGTGCAATTGTCAATGGGATCGACTCCTTAATTTCTCTTTCTTCTGTCTTGTTGTTGGTGTATAGGAATGCCACTGATTTCTGTGCATTGATTTTATATCCTGCCACTTTACTGACTTCCTGTATGAGTTCTAGCAGTTTTGGGGTGGAGTCTTTTGGGTTTTCCACCTAAAGTATCATATCATCTGCAAAGAGTGAGAGTTTGACTTCTTCTTTGCTGATTTGGATGCCTTTTATTTCTTTTTGTTGTCTGATTGCTGTGGCTAGGACTTCTAATACTATGTTGAAAACAGTGGTGATGGTGGACATCCCTGCCATGTTCCTGACCTTAGGGGGAAAGCTCTCAGTTTTTCCCCATTGAGAATGATATTCGCTGTAGGTTTTTCATAGATGGCTTTTATGATATTGAGGTATGTACCCTCTATCCCTATACTCTGAAGAGTGTTGATCAAGAAAGGATGCTGTACTTTGTCCAATGCTTTTTCTGCATCTATTGAGAGGATCATATGATTCTTGTTCTTTCTTTTGTTAATGTATTGTATCACGTTGATTGATTTGCGGATGTTGAACCAACCTTGCAGCCAAGGGATAAATCCCACTTGGTCGTGGTGAATAATCCTTTTAATGTACTGTTGGATCCTATTGGCTAGTATTTTGGTGAGAATTTTTGCATCGATGTTCATCAAGGACATTGGTCTGTAATTCCCCTTTTTGATGGGGTCTTTGTCTGGTTTTGGGATCAAGGTAAAGGTGGCCTCATAAAATGAGTTTGGAAGTTTTCCTTCCATTTCTATTTTTTGGAACAGTTTCAGAAGAATAGGTATTAATACTTCTTTAAATGTTTGGTAGAATTTCCCTGGGAAGCCATCTGGCCCTGGGCTTTTGTTTGTTGGGAGATTTTTGATGACTGCTTCAATTTCCTTAGTGGTTATAGGCCTGTTCAGGTTTTCTATTTCTTCCTGGTTCAGTTTTGGTAGTTGATACATCTCTAGGAATGCATCCATTTCTTCCAGATTATCTAATTTGCTGGCATAGAGTTGCTCATAATATGTTCTTATAATTGTTTGTATTTCTTTGGTGTTGGTTGTGATCTCTCCTCTTTCATTCACGATTTTGTTGATTTGGGTCATTTCTCTTTTCTTTTTGATAAGTCTGGCCAGGGGTTTATCAGTCTTGTTAATTTTTTCAAAGAACCAGCTCCTAGTTTCGTTGATCTGTTCTACTGTTCTTTTGGTTTCTATTTCATTGATTTCTGCTCTGATCTTTATTATTTCTCTTCTCCTGCTGGGTTTAGGCTTTATTTGCTGTTTTTTCTCTAGCTCCTTTAGGTGTAGGGTTAGGTTGTGTACTTGAGACCTTTCTTGTATCTTGAGAGAGGCTTGTATTGCTATATACTTGCCTCTTAGGACTGCTTTTGCTGCAACCCAAAGATTTTGAACAGTTGTGTTTTCATTTTCATTGGTTTCCATGAATTTTTTTAATTCTTCTTTAATTTCCTGGTTGACCCAGTTGTTCTTTAGTAGGATGCTCTTTAGCCTCCACGTATTTGAGTTCTTTCCAACTTTTCTCTTGTGATTGAGTTCTAGTTTCAAAGCATTGTGGTCTGAAAATATGCAGGGACTGATCCCAATCTTTTGGTACCGGTTGAGACCTGATTTATGACCTAAGATGTGATCGATTCTGGAGAATGTTCTGTGGGCACTAGAGAAGAATGTGTATTCTGTTGCTCTGGGATGGAATGTTCTGAATATGTCTGTGAAGTCCATTTGGTCCAGTATGTCATTTAAAGTCTTTATTTCGTTGTTGGTCTTTTGCTTAGATGATCTGTCCATTTCAGTGAGGGGGGTGTCAAAGTCCCCCACTATTGTATTGTTGTCAATATGTTTCTTTGCTTTTGTTATTAATTGACTTATATAACTGGCTGTCCCATGTTAGGGGCATAGATATTTACAATTGTTAGATCTTCTTGTTGGATAGACCCTTTAAGTAGGAGATAGTGTCCTTCCTCATCTCTTATTACAGTCTTTGGTTTAAAATCTAATTTGTCTGATATAAGGATTGCCACCCCAGCTTTCTTTTGGTGTCCATTAGCATGGTAAATGGTTTTCCACCCCCTCACTTTCAATCTGGGGGTGTCTTTGGGTCTAAAATGCGTGTCTTGCAGACAGCATATAGATGGGTCTTGTTTTTTAATCCAATCTGATAGCCTGTGTCTTTTGATTGGGGCATTTAGACCATTTACATTCAGGGTAACTATTGAAAGATATGAATTTAGTGCCACTGTATTGCCTTAAGGTGACTGTTACTGTATATTGTCTGTGTTCCTTTCTGGTCTATGTTGCTTTTAGGCTCTCTCTTTGCTTAGAGGACCCCTTTCAATATTTCTTGTAGGACTGGTTTCGTGTTTGCAAATTCCTTTAGTTTTTGTTTGTCCTGGAAGCTTTTTATTTCTCCTTCTATTTTCAATGACAGCCTAGCTGGATATAGTATTCTTGGCTGCATATTTTTGTCATTTAGTGCTCTGAAGATATCATGCCAGTCCTTTCTGGCCTGCCATGTCTCTGTGGATAGGTCTGTTGCCAATCTAATGTTTCTACCATTGTAGTTTACATATCTCTTCTCCCGAGCTGCTTTCAGGATTTTCTCTTTGTCTCTGAGATTCGTAAGTTTTACTATTAGATGTCGGGGTGTTGACCTATTTTTATTGATTTTGAGAGGGGTTCTCTGTGCCTCCTGGATTTTGATGCCTGTTTCCTTCCCCAAATTAGGGAAGTTCCCTGGTATAATTTGCTCCAATATACCTTCTGCCCCTCTCTCTTTTTCTTCTTCTTCTGGGATCCCAATTATTCTAATGTTGTTTCGTCTTATGGTATCGCTTATCTCTCGAATTCTGCCCTCGTGATCCAGTAGTTGTTTATCTCTCTTTTTCTCAGCTTCTCTATTTTCCATCATTTGGTCTTCTATATCACTGATTCTCTCTTCTGCCTCATTTATCCTAGCAGTTAGCATCCCCATTTTTGATTGCACCTCATTAATAGCCTTTTTGATTTTGACTTGGTTAGATTTTAGTTCT
Source organism: Phoca vitulina (assembly GCF_004348235.1). Classification (NCBI taxonomy): domain Eukaryota; kingdom Metazoa; phylum Chordata; class Mammalia; order Carnivora; family Phocidae; genus Phoca; species Phoca vitulina. Next base: position 20,027,988 of record NW_022589704.1, read on the forward strand.
TTTATTTCACCAGAAAGGGTTTCTCTAATAACTTCCATGCTTTTTTCAAGCCCCCCTAGTATCTTTAAAGTCATGGTTCTGAACTCTAGATCCAACATCGTACTAACGTCCATATTGAGTAGTTCCTTGGCAGTCGGTACTACCTCTTGTTCTTTTTGTTGAGGTGATTTTTTCCGTCTTGTCATTTTGTCCAGAGGAGAATAGATGAATGAGAGAACAAATTGCTAACAGAGTAACAATGTCCCCAGAAAATATACTCTAAACAAATCAGAAAAGACCTGATGCTATGGGAAAAGAAAGGGAAAGAAAGAAAAAAGAAAAAGAAAAAAAAAAAAAAGAAAAAGAAAAAGATAAAAACAAACAAAAGCAGGACAAAACAAAAAAAACAGAATATGATCAAATATGATCAGGCTGGTGCATAGGTCAGTGCCACACACTAGATTTTGGGTGTATTTTGGTCTGTTAGAAGAAAGTGCCTCCCAAAATTTTAAAGAAAGAAAAACTTATATATGCACAAAAATAAGGGTTGATATGATGAAGGGATGGAATATGACTGTAAAGATGAAAATTATAAAAAATTTTATAAAAGGAATTTGAAAGTTGTTTGAAAAAAGAAAGAAGAGGATTAAAAAAACAGAAAAAAAAGGGAGAGAATGTGATCAGGCAGGAGAGTAGAACAAAGGGATACACTAGAGATTTAGGGTATATTTTGATCTGTTAGAAGAAACTATCTCAAAATTTTAAAGAGAGAACAACTTATATATATATGCCAAAAATAAGGGTAACTACTATGAAGTGATAGAATATGACTCTAAAAATGAAAAATAAAAATGTTTTTTAAAAAAGGGATTGATAAGATGTTGGTTGAAAAAGGGAAAACGAAAAATTAAAAAAAAAAAAGACAGTTAAAAAAAATTTAACTTTGAAAGACTAAAGAATCATGGTAAAAAAGCCATGGATTCTATGTGCAGTATTCCCCTAGCGCTGGAGTTCTGCCTTTCTCATTGATCGGTTTTGGTTTTGGCTGGCTGTTCTTGCTGATCTTCTGGGGGAGGGGCCTGTTGCTGTGGTTCCCAAATGTCTTTGCCAGAGGCGGAATTGCCGCGCCCTTGCCCAGTCTGGGCTAAGTAATCTGCTCGGGTTTGCTCTCGGGAGCTTTTGTTCCCTGAAGGCTTTCCATACAGCTTTGGAGGCTGAGAGTGAAAATGGCGGCCTCCCAATCTCTGTCCCGGAGGAGCCAAGAACTCCGGGCCCTGCTCCTCAGTGAGCCCCCAGAGAACAGCAGTCAGTCACTCCCATCTCCCTGGTCTCCAGCCGCACCCCGTGCTCACCTGGCCTGTGACCGAGCATTTCTATCTCTGGCACCTGACTCGGTGTGGAGTCTCCAAACCCAGCAGATCCCTGTGGTGCACTCCCACACCACTCCTCCCGGGGGAAGAAGGGGAGTCTCCCCAGATCTGCCACTTGTTGGTTCCCTGCTGGAGGAGCAGTGGCCCGACTGCCGCGGATCATGGTTTATGGCAACCCCGAGCTGAGAGCCCACGCCTCGGCTCCGTCTCTGCAGCCAGCTTCCCCGCTCTGATACCTGGGAGCTCTGCCGCATTCAGGCACCCCTGGTCTTTCTGTGACCCCAAGGGTCCTGAGACCACACTGTCCCACGAGGGTTCCACCCTCCCACTTAGCCACTGGACCGACGTCCCTCAGCAGAGCAGACTTCTAAAAGTTCCGGTTTTGTGCTCCGATGCTCTATCACTTGCCAGAAGTGGCTGACGGAGGCCCCCTCCCCCGCCCTCTATCCTCCCAAATATCACCTGGGATTCACTTCTCCGCATGTCCTACCTTCCAGAAAGTGGTCGCTTTTCTGTTCAGAGAGTTGTTGCTACTCTTTTCTTTGATCTCCTGTTGAGTTTGTAGGTGTTCAGAATGGTTTGATCCCTATCCAGCTGAATTCCTGAGACCAGATGAAATCCAGGTCTCCTACTCCTCCACCATCTTGCTCTGACCAACCAATTAGGTTTTAATATAATACAGACAGAAGGATTTTCCAAATATTTAGAATGAGAGCAGACTCCAGTAATTTGAAACAAATTATTGAAATAAGAGCTCCTGGAAGTTTCAAAGTGGATGGTAGGTGGAGGATGCATCTTAAGGTGGACCCCCAGTGACCTATGGATAATCCCCTTGAGGGTGGTCAGGGCTTCTAACCAAGAGTATAGCAAAGGTGATGGGATATCAGTCCCATGAACAGGTTACATTATAAGGTAAATGTGCTGGAATGTCACTCCTTCCATTATGTTTTGTTATATAAGACTTCATCTTAGAAAATGATAGAGAGAGGGGTACCTGGGCAGCACAGTCGGTTGAGCCCCTGACTCTTGGTTTCAGGTGAAGTCATGATCTCCCCATTTTGGGATTGAGCCCTGTGTTGGGCTCTACACTCAGTGTGGAGTCTGCTTGAGATTCTCTCTCTCCCTCTCCTTCTGCCCCTCCCCACTCACACTCTCTCTCTCTCTAAAATGAATGAATAAAATTAAAAAAAAAAAGAAAGAAAGAAAATGACAGAGAGAACTTCTCCTTCTGTCCTTGAAGAAGCAAACAACTGTGCTATAAACTGCCTACTGAGAATGTCACGTCCCAGAAAACTGTGGGCAGTCTCTAGGATCCCAAGGCTGAGAGCTAGTAAGGAGCTGGGGCTCTCACCCATACAAAGGAAATGAAGCCTTCTAACAGTCTGCTTGAGCTTGACGTGGATTCTTCTCTAGCCTAGTCTTTGGATGAGAAATTGATTGGGTCAATACCTTACATGCAGCCTTGTGACAGCCTGAGCAGAGGACCCGAATATGCTGTGCTGGAACTCAGGACCCCAAAAACATGAAGTAGTATGTGCGTGTTGTTTCAAACTGCTAAATTAGTGGGAATTTGCTATGCACAATAGAAAATGAGTACATGGATGTAACCACTTGTCTTTGTATTCCTACAACACAGCACAGTGCTTAACTCAGAGAGAGCAGAGTGTCAGTGTTTTGTGTGTGTGTGTGTGTGGACAGATGGATGAATGGAAGAGGTAAAATAGGCACCCCCCCTTCCAAACCCATCCACCAGGATGCTGAGCAAATGTTCCTGGCAACAGAGGAAGGCTTCCATCTTGGGAGGTGGGTGGTAATGAAGCCAGATCCATGAATTGGTAGGCAGGGAGAAGGGAGTGTCTGGCCCCAGACTGTTTTCTCAAGCTCCTGACACCTGGAGAAACATTCTCAACAGCAAGGACAACTTTAGCAAGAAGCCGAAGAACGTAAGCTTCAGGGCCTCTCCCTAATACCAGCTGGGAGAGTACCTAGCAATTTTGTTTTTGTAATTCTGTAATCATTTCATTTAAGAGGGCCTCATAGACTACATACACTGAAGGCTCCACAAAACCTGGATCCATCCCCAATAAAACAGTAGGGAACAGGTAGCCTAAGGGTTCACCTTTGAAGGTGCAGAATATCAAATATGATGTTTGCAAATAGAGGTGTTAGATAAGTAGTTCAACAGAATTGCTAATTCCCAGAGGAAAAATTTCTTTCATTCATTTGTTCATTCATTCATTCATTCTTAAGACTGGAGTTATTGGTTGCTTATGGTTGTTTATAAATTGTTACAGTGTATAATTGTTACTCTTCGATTTGTATACTTTTGTCCATGTGGTTAAGCCCTCTACATCAAATGAGCTATGTGAAATGTTCCTGGTTTCCTGTTTGACTTCTGCCTCTAGGTTTCCTTGAGCTTGGTATTTTCCTTAGTGATCTGGTCAGGAGGCAGGGACTTAGACCAAATCATCCAGTAAGGTCCTGTCCAGGTTAAGGATCTGATTATCTGATCTATCCAATATTTCTCAGTGAATAAATTGCTTTGTGGAAGAACAGTATCTGTTTTAGGTCATGTTGGTATCACTTGAGGACCTCATACATGTTCATATGAAAGCCAGAGTAGAAATCTGAGTCATGAAAACCAGATAGAAGTATTATTCTACAGTTGCATTGTTAGTGTAAGAAAGCAATTGATTTCTGTGCATTGATTTTGTATCCTGCCACATTACTGAATTGCTGGATGAGTTCTAGTAATTTGTGGGTGGAGTCTTTTGGATTTTCCACATAAAGTATCATGTCATCTGCAAAGAGAGAGTTTGACTTCTTCTTTGCCAATTTGAATACCTTTTATTTCTTTTTGTTGTCTGATTGCTGTTGCTAGGACTTCTAGTACTATGTTGAACGATAGTGGCGAGAGTGGGCATTGTTGTCGTGTTACTGATCTTAAGGGAAAGGCTCTCAGCTTTTCCCCATTGAGGATGATATTCGCTGTGGGTTTTTCATAGATGGATTTTATGAACTTGAGGAATGTTCTGTCTATTCATATACTCTGAAGAGTTTTAATCAGGAAAGGATGCTGTATTTTGTCAAATGCTTTTTCTGCATCAATTGAGAGGACCATATGGTTCTTCTCTCTCCTCTTATTAATGTGTTCTATCACATTGATTGATTTGTGAATGTTGAACCACCCTTGCATCATGGGGATAAATCCCACTTGGTCATGGTGGATGATCCTTTTAATGTATTGTTGGATCCTATTAGCTAGGATTTTGTTGAGAATTTTGGAATCCATATTCATCAGGGATATCAGCCTGAAATTCTTTTTGATGGGGTCTTTGCCTGGTTTGGGGATTAAGGTAATGCTGGCCTCATAGAATGAGTCTGGAAGCTTTCCTTCTGTTTCTGTTTTTTGAAACAGCTTCAGGAGAATAGGTATTATTTCTTCTTTGAATGTTTGGTAGAATTCCCCAGGGAATCCATCAGGCCCTCGTTTCTTGTTTTTTGGGAGGTTTTTGATCACTGCTTCAATCTTGTTACTGGTTATTGGCCTATTCATGTTGTCAGTTTCTTCCTGTTTTAGTCTTGGGAGTTTATACATTTCCAGGAAGGCATCCATTTCTTCCAGGTTGCTCAATTTATTGGCATATAGTTGTTGATAATAATTTCTAATAATTGTTTCTATTTCCTTGGTGTTAGTAGTGATCTCTCCCCTTTCACTCATAACTTTATTAATTCTGGTCCTTTCTCTTCTTTTGGGTAAGTCTGGCCAGTGGTTTATTGATCATATTAATTCTTTCAAAGAACCAGCTTCTAGTTTTGTTGATCTGATCTACTGTGTTTCTGGTTTCTAATTCATTGATCTCTGCTCTAATCTTAATTATTTCTCTTCTAATGCATGGTTTAGGCATCATTTGTTGCTTTTTCTCTAGTTCTTTAAGGTGTAAAGTTAGTTGGTGAATTCAGGATTTTTCTATTTTTTTGAGTGAGGCTTGGGTGGCTATGTATTTCCCCCTTAGGACTGCCTTTGCAGTATCCCATAGGTTTTGGACCAATGTGTTTTCATTCTCATTGGTTTCCATGAATTGTTTAAGTTCTTCTTTGATTTCCTGGTTGACCCAAACATTCTTGAGCAGAGTGCTCTTTAGCTTCCAAGTGTTTGAATTTCTGCCAAATTTTTTCTTGTAATTGAGTTCCAGTTTTAAAGCGTATGGTCTGAGAATATGCCCCTGCATATTCTCAATCTTTTGGTATCAGTTGAGACCTGATTTCTGAAACAATTAGAGAAACAACTCCATTTACAATAGCACCAAAACCCATAAGATCCCTCAGAATAAACTTAACCAAAGAGGTAAAGGATCTATACTCTAGGAACTACAGAACACTCATGAAAGAAATTGAAGAAGACACAAAAAGATGGAAAAACATTCCATGCTCATGGATCAGAAGAATAAACATTGTTAAATGTCTATGCTACCCAGAGCAATTTATACCTTCAACGCCATCCCAAACAAAATTCCAATGACATTTTTCAAAGTGTTGGAACAAACAATCCTAAAATTTATATGGAATCAGAAAAGACCCCAAATCGCCAAGGAAATGCTGAAAAAGAAAAACAAACCTGGGGGCATCACGTTGCCTGATTTCAAGCTATATTACAAAGCAGTGATCACCAAGACAGCATGGTACTGGCACAAAAACAGACATATAGACAAATGGAACAGAATAGAGAGCCCAGATATGGACCCTCAACTCTATGGTCAAATAATCTTTGACAAAGCAGGAAAAAATATGCAATGGAAAAAAGACAGTCTCTTCAATAAATGGTGCTGGGAAAATTGGACAGCCACATGCAGAAGAATGAAACTCGACCATTCTCTAACACCATACACAAAGATAAACTCAAAATGGATGAAAGACCTCAATGTGAGACAAGAATCCATTAAAATCCTAGAGGAGAATATAGGCAGTAACCTCTTTGACATCGGCCACAGCAACTTCTTTCAAGATACATCTCCAAAGGCTAGTGAAACAAAAGCAAAAATGAACTTTTGGGACTTCATCAAGATAAAAAGCTTCTGCACAGCAAAGGAAACAGTCAACAAAACAAAGAGGCAACCCACAGAATGGGAGAAGATATTTGCAAATGACACTACAGATAAAGGGCTGGTATCCAAGATTTATAAAGAACATCTCAAACTGAACCCTCCCCCCAAAAAACAATCAAGTCAAAAAATGGGCAGAAGACATGAACAGACATGTCTCCAAAGAAGACATACAAATGGCTAACAGACACATGAATAAATGTTCATCATCATTAGCCATCAGGGAAATTCAAATCAAAACCACAATTAGATACCACCTTACACCAGTTAGAATGGCAAAAATTGACAAGGCAAGAAACAACAAATGTTGGAGAGGTTGTAGAGAAAGGGGAACCCTCTTACACTGTTGGTGGGAATGCAAGTTGGTACAGCCACTTTGGAAAACAGTGTGGAGGTTCCTCAGAAAATTAAAAATAGAGCTACCCTATGACCCAGCAATTGCACTCCTGGGTATTTACCCCAAAGACACAGATGTAGTGAAAAGAAGGGCCATATGCACCCCAATGTTCATAGCAGCAATGTCTGCAATAGCCAAACTGTGGAAAAAGCTGAGATGCCCTTCAACTGATGAATGGATAAAGAAGATGTGGTCCATACATACAATGGAATATTACTCAGCCATCAGAAAATACCCAACTTTTGCATCAATATGGATGGGACTGGAAGAGATTATGCTAAGTGAAATAAGTAAAGCAGAGAAAATCAATTATCATATGGTTTCACTTATTTGTGGAACATGAGTAGCATGGAGGACATTAGGAGAAGGAAGGGAAAAATGAAGGGGGGAAAATCAGAGGGAGAGATGAACCATGAGAGACTATGGACTCTGAGAAACAAACTGAGGGTTTTAGAGGCAGGGGGGTGGAGTGAATGGGTTAGCCCAGTTATGGGTATTAAGGAGGACCTGTACTGTGTGGAGCACTTGGTGTTATACAAAAACAATGAATCGTGGATCACTACATCAAAAACTAATGATGTACTGTATGGTGACTAACATAACATACTAAAATAAAATTTAAAAAAAGTATTATTAATACTGTACTTCATCCCTGTTTTTATCAGTGGATTTCTTCCTTTCCTTTCTTTGATTTACTAGTTATTGGGTGTCTACTATTTTGCCAGGGTTTGGGGTCCTACTGTGTAGATGAAAAAGATTCTTTTGGAAGTCTTTATAACTCTCTCTCCTCTCAGAAGTGATAGACAATTAAAGCTATGAATCCCCAATAATTTAATGAAAGCATTCGAGTAATGTTCCATAAAAAACATCCAGCAGTCATCCCTTCCACCTTCTCCTTCTATCTGTCATGACCGGGAAAAAGACAGACTTTCTTAATTTCTGGAATGTTCTATCCTCCTTTGCTCACCACATTCTTCCCGCACTCCTATGTTTAGAAGTATCACTAAAAGTTAGCATCTGGGAAGTGAGTCCATGTAAATGCCCCATTTTCTTCCATATCTCCCAGAGCATCTGACTCCCTCCACCTCCACCCCAAGCCCTGCCACTCCTTTGAGCTTCCTGATTGCTGATTGCTGCACAGACTGCTTAATGCCTTGCAGGCTTAGCTATTACCTGCCAGACACAAGGCAAACTCAAGCTCCATATTTGTGGAAACCATTCAAGGCCCTATATTCTTCTGCATAAGTCTTATGCCTTGTATTAGTTCCCAGGACCTCAGGACTTCTGTTTCTCTTCTATGGACTCTTTTGCTACCACTCACGTTCTGCAGAGCAAATTGATTATAACATTGACATATGGGGGAATGGTGTCAGTTTAACATGGTCAATGGGAGGGCGCCTGGGTGGCTCAGTTGGTTAACATGGTCAATGGGAGTACAGAGGAAAAGACCCCAGAGCTGCTGCTGCATAACCTTGAGGAACTTTTCAGCTGTGTTTTAGGAAAATTAGAATTTTTTTCATTATAGTCAGGGCTTCCTCCCCAGGACCTCACCCCAGAAGCCTGTAGCAAGTTGCAGGAGTTCTTTGGCCACCTTAAGAGTGACACCAGCTGCTCAGAGCTCCGTAGCAGTCAGTCCTGCCCAGCACCCATTGGACCTGCTCTAAATAAAGTAGGCCGCCCACAGATCATTTTTAATGTCCAATGACACCGTGGTTCTGATGATTTTTGTTCATTCTCTGGTCACTAGGCAGGTTTGGGGTAGTGTGCCCATCCCACTCTTCCATCAGCTCCATTGTTTGTACAATACAAGGGTTTTGAAATGCCTATCTCACATCGGGGCAGAAATGCACTTCGTCAGAGCAGCTCTGCCCCTCCAGCAGTGTGCAATAATGCTCCTAGGATCTTGGAGACCTCACCTGGGTGTCCCATCGGCCTTTAGCTTGCCTGTATCACAATTATAGTGTTTATCACTTTCCATATCGTAGCTTCGTTCTGGCCACACTTGTTCCCATCATCCGAGCCCAATGAGCAGAGAACTGCTTTCTCTTAATTTCATCAGCTTCTCACCTATTGCAGGCTTTCTCCCAGCCTCTTGGCCAATGGGGTCATCGCTGTCTTTCTAGAAATCACATTGTGCCTGAGTGTCTGGGGATCGAGGCTATGTTTGCTTTGCAGGGGGAGGCTGAAAAGCCCAGTGCGACTATTTAGTTTGACACTGCCAATTTCCCCCTAAATCTGTTAATGCACCCTGGAGCTGAAAGTCATAGGCCACACACAACTGCTCCACATTGAATGGATAAACAAACCATAAATAACTCCAGGGGCACGTCATAAAACATGAGGCCAACCTGCCTTTTCCAGCCCATCAGTCTCTAAAGGCTAAAGGGGTAATGCAAGTGAAGGGGCCTCCTTCCCAGAGGCTTTAAGCAACGTGAAGCCATCAAAACTTAAACCAGGAGTTCCTCCGCTGGGAGGGGAGCAGCTGGCCTACACCTTTGCTAAAGCCAGACTGAGAGGAAGGAGGTTGTTGTAATTGAAGGAGGGAGAAAGTATAGAGCAGAGGAAGAAGCAAAAGAATGGAGACTTAGTTCTAAGAGGGATGGAGGGTCTTTCTCTGGAAAATGCTTAAAAATAAATCTTTTTGTCAATGCATACTCATGAACATATGTACTTCCGTGTGACTAGAAGACACTTTCATCTTCACCTGTAAAAAGAAAAAGAGAAAATTGTAACCAGGGTTGAAATTAGGCCAAAAACAGTTTAAAACTGGTCTGCATGTGTGTTCTCTTTAGTTCACAGAGGTTTATAAATATTTGTATGAAATGCCTTTAGAAAATATATGCATTCTACAACTTGCCATAGTCTCCACCACTCCCTAATGTCACACCAGACACTCTTCACTGTGTCTGTTACCTCCCTGGCCCCCAGAACAGCGTTTCTCAACTTTGATACTACAGTTCTTTGCAGTGGGGGCTGCTCTGTCCATTATGGTGTTCTCAGCAGCATCCTTGACCTCTGGGGAGGGCCACTAGAAGCCACTAGCTCTCCACCACCCCACACCAACCTTTTGTGACAACTAAAACTTTCCACTTGTCTCTTGGAGAACAGAATTTCCCCCAGTTGAGAATACCACTCAAGAAATATGTGATGTTACCATCCATAGGCTGAAGGTTTTCTGAGGCTGCTGGCACTAGCTACTTAGTGCCAGTCCCAGGGCTGATTCTGTGAGTTCATACTCCTATCACAGTGCTCCCTCTCCCACAGTGTGGACAATGAATCTCCAAATTCCTTATTTTCCTATTATATTCCCTGAATCTGATGAACAGCATTTATCAGAGGTAGTATACTTGCTGGTTTCAAAATACAGTTTGGGGTAAAATGGCCAGTTGTATAACTTCGTGGTGACTCCATCATGTCTGAACTCAGTTTCCTCATCTGTTCAAGGGAGCCATGGTGGTCCCTGATTTCAAGCCATTCTGTACTAGTACGGCCAGAGTGGTGGTTGAGGTGGGCATTTTCTGATTGGCTAGTGCTTATGATATATTTGTTGTTAAATATTTCAAATATCTTCCTATTTATCAGGCTGCTGTGAGGATTAAGTAAGATGATACAGTGATGGTCATATTCTAAACTCATGACACTGTTCCCTATTATTTTTATTGCCCAAAGTCACAATCAGGTAAAAAGAGGAAGCCATCTACCACTTTGACCTTATGTCCTGCCTCAGCCACAGAGGAGAAGTCTTGTGCTTTCTCTACTTTGGGCTCATTCATGCCTCAGGGTCTTTGCACTTCCTGTACTTGCCTCTTATTTGTCAGTGATTTGTGAAATATGACATTATAATGACATTATAATATTAATAATTTGATTATATAAAGTGTCCTTGGTGAAGTATATATAGCATGTGATATGTCTGGTTCAAATTAGGGCTGAAAATATTTAAATATGAGCACATTTAAACATTTATTTTTATTTATTTGTATGTTAACTTACTAATTGCTCACTTTGTTCCAAAACTGCTTTATTATGAGAGATCTAATTTGGATTTGGTTCTTGAGATAAAGGCCTATGAGTTTATTTAACCCACAAATTCAATGTGATCCAAAAGTAATAACCTCTTGGTGACTACACTGGGTAGAGCCTGTCTGGAGGAAAGGATTCATCCCAGCATACAGCACCTTAGGAGGGCAGACAGAGATGGAACAGGGAGCAGGGTGTATAGGATGGTATAGGACTTAGAATCTTTATCATATGAGGAATTCTCGAAGGACTTGGAGATATGATATTAGTCTTGAGAAGAAAAGAATGAGTCTGTGTCTGAGAAATGCCTTCAACTATCAAGGACTTTCAAATGGAGCAGGCGGTGCTGTTTTCTAAGGCTGAACCAGGATGGATACCCCAAAGCTACAGTGATGCAGATTCTCATGCAATAAAAGGGATGGTTTTTTTAAATTTTATTTTATTTTATTATATTGTGTTAGTCACCATACAGTACATCATTAGTTTTTTTAAAAAATTTTATTATGTTATGTTAATCACCATACATTACAACATTAGTTTTTTTTTTTTAAAGATTTATTTATTTGAGAGAGAGAGAATGAGAGAGCACATGAGAGGGGGGAGGGTCAGAGGGAGAAGCAGACTCCCTGCCGAGCAGGGAGCCCGATGCAGGACTCGATCCAGGGACTCCAGGATCATGACCTGAGCCGAAGGCAGTTGCTTAACCAACTGAGCCACCCAGGCGCCCACATCATTAGTTTTTGATATAGTGTTCCATGATTCTTTGTTTGCATATAACACCCAGTGCTCCATGCAATACATGCCCTCCTTTATACCCATCACTGGGCTAACCCATCCCCCCACCCCCCTTCCCTCTAAAACCCTCAGTTTGTTTCTCGGAGTCCATAGCCTCTCATGGTTCGTCTCCCCCTCCGATTTCCCCACCTTCCTTTTTCCCTTCCTTCTCCTAATGTCCTCCATGCTATTCCTTATGTTCCGCAAATAAGTGAAACCATATGATAATTGACTTTCTCTGCTTGACTTATTTCACTTAGCATAATCTCTTCCAGTCCCATCCATGTTGATGCAAAAGTTGGGTATTCATCCTTTCTGATGACTGTATAATATTCCATTGTATATATGGACCACATCTTCTTTATCCATTCGTCTGTTGAAGGGCATCTTGGCTCTTTCCACAGTTTGGCTATTGCGGACATTGCTGCTATGAACACTGGGGTGCATATGGCTCTTCTTTTCACTACATCTGTGTCTTTGGGGTAAATACCCAGGAGTGCAATTGCTGGGTCATAGGGTAGCTCTATTTTTAATTTTCTGAGGAACCTCCACACTGTTTTCCAAAGTGGCTGTACCAACTTGCATTCCCACCAACAGTGTAAGAGGGTTCCCCTTTCACCACAACCTCTCCAACATTTGTTGTTTCTTGCCTTGTCAATTTTTGCCATTCTAACTGGTGTAAGGTGGTATCTAATTGTGGTTTTGATTTGAATTTCCCTGACGGCTAATGATGATGAACATTTTTTCATGTGTCTTTTAGTCATTTGTATGTCTTCTTTGGAGACGTGTCTGTTCATGTCTTCTGCCCATTTTTTGACTTGATTATTTGTTTTTTTGGGACAATTTCTAAGCAAAGATTTCTAACAGAATACACACTGTCTTGTGAGGTCCCATGTTTCCCTTCACCAGTGAGACTCAGATAGAGGCTCAGTGGACACCCGCAATGATACCGTATGGAGAGTTTGTCCTCTCTGGTCCTCTAGGACATGGGTCAGGGAGAAGGTGTGGCTGGGATGCTCAACCAGCCCAAGTGGCACCTGTTACTAAGACAGTAGCCCTAAGAGGTCCTAAGCCAATGAAAGGGAGTCAGGTGGTATACTCAGGAGTGACATAGAAGGATGGAGAGCCAGGTGTGTCATGAATAAGTTACCAAACATGATGGGCAGAACAATCAGGAAGCACGATAAAAACAGTAGGGGTGGGTGGAGACAAGTGGGATCTGATTTCATGAACTCAGTCCATTGGTAGTAGCATGTTGGAATAGCTGTAAGTAATAGGTGATTCATGGCTGAGGCTTGACAAGGTCTTCAGGGAACTGGTCACCACAGCCATAGGGGAATCAGAGTGAAATAGACAGGATGTGTAGTAATATACAAGAGTGGTCCAGTATATATGTGTAACCCATGTTTCTCTAGATTTCATCCTTCAGGGTATGCAAATAGAGTGATCCCAAATTCACTGCCTCTCACTGCTACCCCAGAACTGTAGCTCCCAGCTAATAATTTCACATGTGCTCTTGAACAAGTCTGATCAACTCCCCAGAGGATCCACTGAGCACTCCTCCTACTTCTCTGGGGGACCACTAGTCTCTTTGGGTGCTCCCACCTCTGCTGGGCATCACTTTTACTCTAGCTAAGTATCACCAGCTCTGCCCCTAGATGCCATGCTGCACTTAAAATCTTTTCTCCCCTGCAACTAACCTCAGGGCTTGGTTATTTGGCCAGATTTCTTATTCCCAACTCATTCATTTTGATGTATCCTTTCCCAAGATATTTTTCAGTCCCTCAAGGAAATAGATTCTGAAAAGTGGGTCTAAACTGAGAGTGGGTGTAACCTTACCTAATTACTAGTTTGAACACTTACTGTAGACATAAAACAAATGTCATTTATGTGATCTATTCAAAGGAGTTCAAAACAGTAGAAGCTAGGAGTGGAGGATAAAGAGAGATGATGGGGGGTGGGTGGGTGGGGGGAGAGAGAGAGAGTTCATGCTCAGCTGGAAAGCAAAAGAAGTAAGGGGTGCCTGGTGGCTCAGTTGGTTAAGTGTCTGCCTTAGGCTTAGATCATGAGCTCAGTGTCCTGGGATGGAGCCCCATGTCAGTATCTCTTCTCAGTGGAGAGTCTGCTTCTCCCTATCTCTCCTTCTGTTCCTCCCCCCTACTTGTGCTCTTTCTCTCACTCTTCTCTCAGATAAATAAATAAAATAATAAAAAAAAGAAGTGAGCATTCCAAGCCCCCTATATTTTCCCTGTGCTATATGAGAACTTCATGTCACTTGATGCATCAAAAGTGATTAATGGTCTTGGAACAAATGCTATTCTGGTATAGATTCTGAAAGTCATGTCCTTCATGTTCTGGAGTTTCTAAGAATTTCCAGAAAAGGTATTTCAGTAACTTGCATTAGCTCTCTAATGCTATTAAACTGTGCTCACAGAGATGTCCATGGACAGATGAATGGACAAAGAAGATGTGGTATATATATACAATGGAATATTACTCAGCCATCAGAAAGGATGAATACTTACCCTTTACATCAACATGGATTGAACTGGAAGGTATTATGCTGAGTGAAATAAGTCAGTCAGAGAAAGACAATTATCATATGGTTTCACTCATATGTGGAATATAGGAAACAGCACAAAGGATCATAGGAGAAGGCAGGGAAAACTAAATGGGAAGTCATCAGAGAGGGAGACAAACCATGAGAGAATCTTAACTATAGGAAACAAACTGAAGGTTGCTGGAGAGGAGGGGGCTGTGGGGATGGGGTAACTGGGTGATGGGCATTAAGGAGGGCATGTGATGTGATGAGCACTGGGTGTTAGCTGCAACTGATAAATTGTTGAAAAGTACATTTGAGACTAATGATGTACTATGTGTTGGCTAATTGAATTTAAATACAAAATAATAAAAAAATAAACTGTGCCTACTATCTAGAATTGCTTGCAAATGATTACTCTAAAGCCCATGTCATATCCTGAGCCCATTTCTGAATCAAAACCCAATGGAGATGGAGAATAACTGCTATATTCTCCATGCCCTGTGGAGTTTATGAATATGCTTTGACCGATTAAACTAGGTGGTTACTCTACCCTGCATCTCAATTTCTCATATTTTTTGATAGCTAGGGATGAGTCGTTACTCAGTCATTCCAGTGAAGCTAATTTTGGTTCCAACAGAAAACACAAGGAAAAGCCATCAACCAGTCTTTTAACCTGCAAAGTCTTCTCCTTTGGGTGACCCCTGTTCTCACTGGGTGTCCTCAGGGTGGTGGGGCTGGGTCTCTTTTCAAAGTCACCTAAATCCTGGTGAGGACTGAGCTAGCTTATCTTCTTATACTCCTTGTTGGAGGGCGTGAGTGAGAACAGGGCAAAGGCAGAGAGCTAGGAAGAGGCATCTTTAGGGTCAGCAAGAAACTGTCAGGAAGGGGTAATAGGATACAAAATATTGGAGGGTGAGACAAGTTTTTTTGTTTTGTTTTGTTTTTTTGAGAGAGAGAGAGGGCAAGGGGGGTGGCAGAGAGAGAGAATCTCAGGCAGGCTCCACATTCAGCATAGAGCCCAACACGGGCCTCGATCCCACAACCCTGAGATCATGACCTGAACTCAAATCAAGAGTCAGGTGCTTAATCGACTGAACCACCCAGGTGCCCCTTGGGGGTAGAGACAAGTTTTCTATATAAACTCTTTTCCTGTTTCTTTATAAAAACACTGAGCTCAGCTCAGCCATTTTTGTCTGTTGATCATGGTTGCTGAGCTAGTAGACACTGACAGATAGAAATGGACCCATTATCCCATTTTATATAAGAGAAAATAAAACCAAGGATCAGGATGTTAACATTTTTTCCCAGAATCACAGCAGCTATTAAGTGGGAGGGTCAGGCTTGCAACTTAGGATTTAAACTAGTTTGTTTTCTTTTTTAAGATTTTATTTATTTATTTTGAGAGAGAGAGAGCACGTGAGCAGGAGGAGGGGCAGAGGGAGAGGGAGATAGAGGATCTCAAGCAAACTCCATGCTGAGCACAGAGCCCGTGGGCTCCATCTCATTACCCTGAGATCATGCCCTGAGCCTAAATCAAGAGTCAAATGCTTAACTGACTGAGCCACCCAGGCACCCCAAACTAGTTTTAAAACTGTTTTTAAATCTGGCTTTATACAGGCCTGTCTGACCCCAACAGCCCAGCTCTTAGCTACCAACTGAACTGACCTGGCATATATAATTTTTCTTGTTTGCTTTGAATTGTAGCAGATACCACTCTGGCCTTTTAAGGCACAGAGGTAAATAGGCAGATTCTTTTGGTTTTCTGAGAAGAAAAGACAACAAAATCAATCATTGTAGCATGAAGGAAGGGGACTATGGATTCAGATAAACCACTATTGAAATAGAGCAAATGAACAACCATATAAAGCACTTTAAGCATTGTGGAAAGAAAGGATTTAATTAAGAATTAGTCCACTGCTTGAGATTTATGGAAAGGACTCTGGGCTCCTCATCAGTTCTCATTTGCCAGAAGGATCCTTGATTTATGCCCTTTGGGGTTGTGAATCCTTCCTTGGCAGTTCTGTCCCTCCTGGGGACCACAGCCTGATTTTTGCATAACTAGCTGTTGGTGGAAGTGTCACCAGAAATGGGCTATGGCCACCTAGCCAGACCACCACATGCTTCCTCTCCTGGGTGTCCATGGCACTTCTTACATGTTCCATTCATATTTGCTTCCCCTACAGCTGGTTCAGTGTGCACCCCCTGCTGGTTTGGGCATAAAAACTGGGAAAATGCAGAAATCTGCTCCCCTGCAACATACAAAGGAAGCCTGGGATCATTGCCTGTTTCCATTGAGGCACTCAGCGTCTTTATGAGAATGAATAGAATTGTTACTTCAAATAATGCTCAAATCATTCAGTATTGGGGGATCTGAGTGGTAGAGGAGGGAAATTAAAGTGTGTGATTAAAATTAACATTTAAAATGAAAACCAGATGGTTTTCAGAAAATATACATAAGTGAGCGGATGGATGAGTGAATGTGGTCAGATGTTGAAGGAACCCTCTGACACGGTGGCCACAGGAGAAGCTAAGCTCCACGACTAAATGGGATTCTGTCCATTGTTGTCCTCACAGCCCATGTGCCATTCCATAGAGATGCTCAGTAGCAAGGCTGGCTCAGTGAAGGACTCAACTGAGTGAGGCTCAGATCTTATGAACTAAGCAAAATTAAAAGTCAGTAGAGAGAATAGACTTGGCACTGAGTAGGTCCGGGTCTGAGTGCTCTTCACAAAATAGTTCAGTCCTGTCGGAATAATGTAGGGCAACACTGGCACTGGACGAGAGCCTCACATCCTGATTCCCAGGCCTGGGCCAATTCAGTATGACCACAGGAGTTTCACTTCTACTCTTCTCTTAGCCTCAGTTTCCCCTGTCAGTCAAATAAGATTGGATTAGGTGGTCCCTAACAACCCTTGGAGGCGTGTGATTAGATAGAGTTGGGAAAACTCAGAAAAAGCCAGGATCCATGTGAGAAGGAGGTGGGAAGTATCCAGAGTGGAAAGGAGGGTGTGGCACCTTTGAAAGGCCCCCATCTTTTGTCTCCATCTTGCCCCAGCTTCTTCTCCTCCTCTCCACTCTCCAGGATGCGGCACAGGCTCTTTGTTTAGTCTCTACTCTGCCTGGTGCTTATGTTTCTTGGCATCAGGTTGGCAGGCACCCATTGGAGCAGCACAGAAGGGGCATCTCTGAGCAGAGCAGATGAGGACAGAGGGCACAGATCTTGACGTGGTGCCGGGCTGTGCCAGGCCAGAGTCACAGGGCAATCTGTGTCCCGGCCAGAGCCAGGAAGTGGCAGAGGCAAGCCAAATGAACACCCTGGGTCCCTCTGGACTCCAACCAGCACTGGAAATTTTCACGAATGCTAAATCCTCTTGCTACTTTACAGGAAAACTCACCCTTGAGCCATCTTTCCTTTAGCAGTCCCAGTTTGTTTTTCCAGTGACCTTCTGCCTTCCCCATCACTGCGATCTGCCCTTGGGCATATGGGGCTAAATTGACGATGTTGTTGAATACCCAGACACACTCACATAGAGACAGGAGTGAAATCACATGACCACAAACACCCACGCTCTCCCATAGACCAAAACACATTTGCGTGCTTCCTGGCCTCACCCCCAAAATAAATTTCTGATCATTGAAATTTAAAAAGAACCAAGAAAATTCCAAAAGCAGAGTTTCTTGCCACATGAATACCTACATTCAAGACCCATCCTCATTCTAATTCATCATCACCATCATTATTTTGTAGAGTAAACTCATAACAGCGACTCATAAACTTATCTTGGCATTTCAGATTTTATTTTCTAAGAATTTCCATGGAATCCATCTGTTTCTGTGATCCAATGAAATCATCTGGCAGAGACTGGAAAGATGTGTACAAGTATGTACCACTTTCTGGATCATCATTACTGCTATTTATGGTTATCAATAATGACAAACATGAGGATTGTGCTCGAACACAAGAAGTGGTAGTAAGAACACCAGGCTTGGATTCAGAAACCTTGCTTCAAGTCCCTATTTCCAGCTATATGGTTTTAAACAGATAGTGTAATCCCTTGGAACTTCAGTTACCTCCTTGGGAAAACTGGAATGACAAAGTCTACCTAAAAGGTTTAAAATGAGGTTTAAGGGAAACAATATAGGTGAGAGTACCTGGCACAAAAAGATATCCAGTCACATGTGCATTAACTGTGATTCAACCACACTCATGCAGAGTTAATAAATCTGAAGGCTTTGAAAGCCTAACTAACCATATTTTCCCACTTGGTCCTGTTGATAACTATTGTTCAAGATGACATCTGTGAAGCATTGCAGGATTTTGGTGTGTTCCACGAGTAACCAAATCAAGATGAAACCATATGGTTTTTATATTGCAGGGATTACTGATTTTCAAGAAATTAGCAGGCAATAAAATAATTTGTGTATGAGGCAATGCTGAGATTTCAGATAACAAATGCAGCCAATTAACCAGAATAATTCAGTCTTACTGACACAATCATTTCCATGTAAAGAGCCACACCTGCCAAACTCAGAAAAACAGATCCTTTGTGATTTTTTTCCTGGATCTCTAGCATTGAAGAGCTGCCACAGGGAAAGGAAATGCTCTTTTCAGTTCTCTTTAATTCCTTTGACCCACATTCATCAAGATACTGAACATTTTCAGAATGGCTGGACTTCCTTCCTCATTCTCTACTGTAGTCACTCTGCTACCTAGAGGCTATTGAATGGGACACGACAAAGTTCACTTTTCTCTCAGACACCAACTGGGCTTTCCTTTGAATTTGATTCCCAAAAATATTTGTAGCCTTAATACTTCAGTCTTCCATTTAAAGTCATAATTCAAAGAATTTTTTGAGAAGATTTCAATCTGGTTGCAGAAGCTTCTGACAAGATAGCATGAGAGGCACTTATGTGACCTGTGCGGTCAGTCCCTGCAGGTGAGCTCCTAGTGGGGCTGGGCCGTGGCTGGACAGGAACCAAGTTGACTGGAGAAATATGTGGGTGACTTCTTCGTCATCGTCGGGGCATCTCACACCTAGAAAATTGGGGTTGCTATACCCTTCTGGATCAGCAAGAGGTGTTAAGCCCCCTCTCAACTCCCTTTCTGCCTCTTGGCTCCTTTTGAAAGCCCATCCAGTTATTATCCCTTGATAGAGCTGGATCTGATCAAGAAATAATTTTTAAAAGTGACAGATGAAGTGCTGCGAGAGATAGAGACATCCCCTTCAAGGAAACTCTTCAGTCTTCCTAGATGCAAAGGGAGACAGGAAAGTCTTTTCTCCATTTTTTGATTTTTTTTTTTTTTGAGTTGGCATGGACATACCTTTCTTTAATAAACATGCATGTAGTTTAATTTTCCAGAAAATAGCATAGTTTACCTGAAATTTTTGATTTTTGAATCAGTTCTGTGTACAAAACATAAATACAAACAACTAGATATAGTCAGGCATCTCAGAAATTTTAAACATTTACTAAACCTCATTGTTCAGATAGATATCATTTTGGGGGACTTGAGTAAATATATTTCACCTCCCAACTTTGTAATCCTAGATCAACTACCTCAAATATGATAGAACCTAGACCCTCTAATGTTGGGGTCCAATAACACTTTCGCTTGTGGTTCTTGTAGTTAACACAAAACAAGCAAACATAAAACCAACTTGAGAATCCACATTGGGTTATCCAGCCTGACAATCTGTGTCCTTTACTTGGAGAATATAGCTTATATTTAATGTAATTACTGCTATAATTGAGTTTATATTTGCCTTTCTATTATTTGTTTGCTATGTGGTTCATCTGTTTTCTCTTCTTTTGTATTTTACCCTTTCTTGCCTTATCCTGGATTAAAAATATATTATTATTATTCCATTTTTTCTTCTGTGAACATATTTTTTTTACTATTTTTTAGTAATTATCCTAGAGATTACAACATGTAGTCTTGATTTATTATGGTCAAAACATTATTATTTTAACCACTACCTCAACACTGCTAGAACCTTCTGATTTTATCACTTCCTTTTGCTAAGCATTATTTTTGTCATTAATTTTAGTTTTATGTATATTTTTAAATGTATAAAATATTGCAATTATTGTTTTGAAGAATAATGTTAATTTAGTTTTACCCACATATTTACCTCTTCCAGCGTTCTTTACTTTTCCTGCAGTTGCAGTTTTTATCTGGGATGATCTTTCTTTTATTTGAATAACTTTTGTTGTTGTTGTTGTTATTTCCTGTAGTGCAAACCTGGTAATGCAAACTCTGGTGTGTTTGTTTCTGAAAAAATATTTTTCTTTCAGTTTACAGTGTATTTTCACTGGTTATAGAGTTCTATTAGATATTTATGTTCTTTCAGTACTTAACTATGTCTCCTATCCCCTCATTGTCTCCTGGCTTTCATTGTTTCTTTTGAGAAGTCAGCTGTCAGTCTTATAGATGCTCTTTTGAAGGTACGTGTCTTTTTTCTTCTGGGTATTATTAAGATTTTCTCTCTGCTTTTGGTTTTCAGCAGTTTGGCCGTTTTGTGCTGGACATGTTTTGTTTTGTATTTATCTTGCTTGGGTTTCAGTTAGCTTTTTGAATCTATGTGTCTTTTATTAATTTTTGAAAATTCTCAGCCATTATTTCTTCCAATATTGCTTCTGAGCCGTTTTCTTCTTTTACTCCTTCTGGGATGCCAATCATACCTATGTTAACCTTTTGACATGTTCCATGTGCCTCCTACAGTCTTTGCATTCTTTTTTTTTTCCTCCCTCAACCTCAGTTTAGACATAGCAAAACATTTGGATCAAAAACATCTTACCTGTTATTGAGCCCATTTATTAAATTCTTAATTTCAGACATTTGCACTTTTAAATGTCTACTTGATGCCTTTAAGAAAATATAGATTCAAATTGCCTGTGAGATTTCTGCATACGTCCATCTTCCATCTTTTCCCCTATTTTCTTTTTTTTTTTCAATTTTAATTGATTTTATTTAAAAACACAAGAGGGATAGTAAGGAATCTACACAAAATACATTTTTGTATTTTCAAGGGGGAAAAATACTGAACTTTCAGTAGAATCACAGTAAATGTGTGCTTCCTTTTTCCCCTATTTTCTTAAAAATATTAATTGTATTTATAAGCATACCTCATCTTATTGCACTTTCTTTTATTGTGTTTTGCAGATACTGTGTTTTTTACAAATTGAAGATTGATGGTAACCTTGCATCAAGTGAATCTATTGGCACCATTTTTCCAACAGCATTTGTTCATTTCATGTTTCTGTATCACATTTTGGTAATTCTCACAGTATTTCAATTTTTTTCATCATTATTATACCTGTTATGGTAATCTTTGATCCATGATTACAACTCACTGCAAGCTCAGATGATAGGTAGCATTTTTTAGCAATAAAGTGTTTTTTTTTTTTTATTAAGGTAGGTACTTTTTTTAGACACAATGCTATTGCACACTTAATAGACTACAGTATAAAGTAAACTTAAGTTTTATATGCACTGGGAAACCAAAAAATTCATTTGACCTGTTTTATTGTGATAGTTGCTTTATTGCCATGGTCTGGAACTAAGCCCACAGTATCTTTGAGGTATGCTTATATTTCAAAGCCCTTAACTGCTAACTCCAATATCTGAATTGTCTCTGGATCTATTTCTATTATAGAATGTAGATTGTGTATAAAATAACCACAGATGCTCTGGATGAAATTAATTTCTACCCAAGAAAGACCCACCTTTCCTCTGTTAGGTAGAAAAGACAAATCACTGACCTCAGGAATTGAGATCAGGAATTGAGCTTGGTCCAGGTTGGGTTGCAGTTGTAAAACTCAATTCACTTCTGATTTTCTTTGGTTTGTCAGTTGTGGGTCCAGGCTTTTGATTGAGAGCCTTAATCCTGGAAAACTGTGGAGATTCAGTTCTGACCTTCACAGATTTTCAGCATACTCTTTAGCCCTGTCCCTACATAACTTCACAGTTTGGCAAATATCTTGAGATAGGCCTCCTCCCTTATGGTCTTTGTTTCCTCTGCACCATGTGTGAAATTTCACTTGCCCTATTCAAAGCTTTCTGCCCAGTTCTCTAGGCTTCCCTATAGACTCACAACTTAGTAAATGTTCCATGCAGCCATGCCTTTGAAGCCTTCTAAATTTTCTAACGGGTAACTTCTGGTCCATATGACTGTCAAAATCTTTTTTTTTTTTTTTTAATTCTTTTCTCTTTCCTTCTGTAGATGCTCTCTATCTTGGAAAAGGCAATTCTCATCCCACCACTAAATTTGTCAAATGCCCCCTTTGGGAAAAAAAAAATGACTGATGCTCATTGGATCATCTTTTTTTTTTTTTTTAAAGATTTTATTTATTTATTTGAGAGAGAGAGAATGAGACAGAGAGAGCACATGAGAGGGGGGGAGGGTCAGAGGGAGAAGCAGACTCCCTGCTGAGCAGGGAGCCCAATGCGGGACTCGATCCAGGGACTCCAGGATCATGACCTGAGCCGAAGGCAGTCGCTTAACCAACTGAGCCACCCAGGCGCCTGCATTGGATCATCTTGAAATGACATCTTCTCTTTGGAATTTTAGTTGATCCAGTACACATTGCTTCCACAGATCTTTTATCCTTTAAAATTGTGATTTTTCTTTTTTGGTAATTTTTGTGGTTTTCCCTGTCTGTGGCAATGGGAACAATGACCTGCTGTGACCTATTACACTCTTCCCAGAAAACAAAATCATAATTTTCTGAACCGTGTTCTGATTGGTTGACTCTAATCACTGTCAATCTCTTTTATTATAATGAAACATGGGTACAATGGTGTATGAATAAACTTGAGATAGAATCTGCCCATTTTTTTTAAGTCCTCCAATCTCTCAAAATTATAGATCTATTATTTTGGTAGACACCCAATCAAAATTTAATGCCAGTTTTCTTTCTAACAAACTAAACATCTATTCAATAGCTAATATAAAGTACAAGATAAATTTGGGGTTTTAATACTTAACAACTGAATACGTTGCTTCTAACAGCTTTACAAGAAAATCTCTTTAGAATAATATGACTATCAGCAACTCTTTTGGACTTTTTATCTGTATTTGACCTATAACAGACACCATTAATGGGGAAAATTACATAATATAGACCCTTCTATGATGTTTTTAATATTAAACCTATATCCTTGCATCTTAACATAACTAAAAAATTAAGTGTTAACTATCTGACAGATTATAGAATACTTTTGAGGGCTCTAAACTAGATTGTGTTCTGGTTTCTCTTATTTTTAGCCTACTGTTTGACTAAAGGAAATCATCTTCAGATGAACAAGATGCATGTGTTGATGCAATAAAGAGTAGAAAGTAAATTATGATTTTATACACTGATAATATGGTTTCATTGTCACAAATCTGAGATGATCTTGACAGTTGGATCTAGCCCTTTGTACAGAAAGTCAAGTTCAACATCAAGATTATCTTATTGGCCATACTTTTTCAACTTTCAATTGGTTTTTATCAACTTACTCCAAATTGAAGACTAAATTATTTAATTTAGGGAGATGTATTTAGCAGTTATTTCAACCTGGTAGATTCTCTAGGAGTCAGGACACCCCAAATCGGTCATTCTAAAAGAGCATTATTAAGGCTTTAATTTTCTTTTTTTAAAACAGACAAGTTGGAATGTTTTTCAGTGGTAACTAATCTCGGCAAAAGCTTCAAATTGAAGCACTTTGAGAAATCAATTGAGCTCTTTGTGTGCTGGAATCTTATCCAAAGTGCCTTTGAGGAGCTGGCAGATGGCAGGCAAAAGGCCTGGGGAGGCTACTCAACCTTCCCGTCAAGATCTAGAGTATGTGCATCTGCTCTCAGACACTTCCACAAACACTAACTCTTCAGTCCTCATTGAGTGTAACCTTGAACTGTCTGCTATCTGACATCGAATAAAAGCTTGGCTGAAAAGAGAGATTTTACAATCTGTTTGGCTCAAGCTTGCTTATCTGAAAGAATGGGCATTCTGGGGCTTTTTAAAAAAAATGTTTAATTAATAAAGATTATGTCACTTATACTTTGTGATGCCAAAAAAAAAAAAAAAACTCAGAAGCAAATATGAACTCTTTTGCTATATTTATGCTAGCATTTATTATGGTCTATATATCTGTTTTCTTCCTTGTCGTGGTCTGATTTTCTACTTCTCTAATTTTTTTGTTCTTATTTAGTCTTTACTTCATTGAGTACATTTTGCTGTAAGCTACCTCAAGTCTTTTTGAGCATGAGGTGGCATATAAATACATATATAAACTGAATGTAAATTTCCTTAAATCTGTGGTACCTTCACATCTCTGTGATTCTTATCAGTTTTGACTGATGTTCAAATGGTACAAGTATCTGTTCACTCTAATCTTAACTCTAGTGGGAACTCTCTGGATAAATTCTCCCTTCGAATGATCAAGAAGAGGTTATACATTTTTCTGAACTTCTAGTTCTCCCAATGCTTCTTTACTTCTGTCAGGATTTGTTGTTATGGGCACTATGGTTTTGGGGTTGCCTAGCCCTATTTAATACAGTCACCAAATCTATCTATCATCTATTATCTATCTATCTATCTATCTATCTATCTATCTATCTATCTATCTATCTATATCTATCATCTATCATATGAAATCTGGAGCCAGGATAAACTTGGTGAACCAGGAAGCAGAGACTTGGGGCTAATCATGTCCTCAGGACTTTATTTTCACTAAGGCCTTTCAAAATGACACCGGAAGGGGAATGTAAAATAATGGTAAGACTCTAGAACAATTAGATGCTAATCCCCTGAGCATCTATGAGATGAATGCTGACCCAGATGCAGAAAGAAGGTGCCAGTAGGAACAGAAGGTGCTGTTTTGGTTGAGCCATCTTCCATGATGAAATCTGGGCTGTCCAAATTGATCCTTGAAAACCAGATGTTAAAATTCACCCCAGAATTAAACATGAGGCCAAATGTGTGCAAGGCCCACCACACAGTGAAGGAGGGAGCATCACAGTGGCCTAGCGGGGGACCAGCGGAGCAGCATTTTCACCAGGGCACCCACAGTAGCAGAAGTGGGGAAGCACTTCTCTTGAAAGACCTGTGGGTATCACTTTGCCATGAGGAGACCAGAACAGAAAAGAATTTAAGCACAGGTCAAAGAACAAGCGAACAGGAAATTACTGGTTTCTGAGAGCAGATGAGATTCTCCTGATGCCTCATAAAAACTGTTAGGGGAGGCTTCAAGAAGAGCAGGTATGAGAAGTCAGTGCAATGCTACTAAGGTCCTTGGTGAGAGTTAGAACAAAGGTATCTGGTGTCCTCTCTGTCCGGGGTTTTGGCCAATCAAATATTAACACTGAGACTTGAGTCAAATGGGATCAAAACAACAGCTTTGTTGTCCAGATGACAAGGCTTCCTGGAAACTGTTTTGGGGATGCAGATGAAGTAGGAGGCCAAAACCAGGATTTCTTTCTCTCTCTCTTTCTTTCTTTCTTTTTTTTTTTAAGATTTTATTTATTTATTTGACAGAGAGAATGAGAGAGGGGGAGTACAAGGAAGGGGAGTGGCAGGGAGAGGGAGAAGCAGGCTCCCACTGAGTGGAGAGCCTGACCTGGGGCTTGATCCCAGGACCTTGGGATCATGACCTGAGCCGAAGGCAGATGCTTAACCGAGAGAGCCACCCAGGCACCCCTAAAACTGGGATTCTTATTCTCACCTTTTGAATTGAACTAATTGTCTTCCACTATGACACATCCTCCCCCCCCACTTTCTCACCCGGGCACTGATAGAGGGAAGATAGAAGCAAGAAAAGAGAGAACAAAGATCTCATCCCTTACCTACTTAATGTACAGATGAGTGCAAAGCAGGTCCACCACAGATGAAGAAAGTGTGCAAGAGATGGAGTTTCTTGGTTTTGAAGCAAAGTCACCTTACCTAGTAGCTCAGGCAGTGTGGTCCACTGGCAATCAGACCCTCACCAGTTAGATAATGACTCCTTTTCTTTAAGAGGAGAGCTAGTAAGGGGTGGGAAGAAAGCCTTAAGAGGTGACAAGAGTTCCTTTCTCTATGGGTCAAGGCAATCATTTGATTAGAAAAAGAGAAGACTTCCTTCTTGTATGAATGCTACCTCACTGAGCCCATTGGCTGGTGGGACCTGGCAACCTCTGGGTTATATGCAAACAAAGGCAGGCCTTTGTCACAAAGTATCTATAGGCATGTCTATGGGGACTGTGGTTACAATGTATGTACAAGATCAAGAAGGCAATGGCTGGCCTAACTGAACAAATTGCCCAGTGGTACTGGAGATCTGTCTGCTATAACCAAGGCCCCAGTAGCCAGCATTGGAAGGTGTGACCTACGCTTTTTACCTGTTGCTCCCTCTCTTTGAGCTGTAGCCTTTCGGGTTCTGAGTCGATCTTTGTGTTGAAATTCTCTGAGTTGTCAATATAGCTAATTCACAGAAGCAGTTCTTCAAAGTCATTTTATGGGGATGGTAATGGAGAAAAACCTTCTGAGGACACCCCATACAGGCAAAGGCACAGAAGCATATACAATGAGTGTGGGGATGTCGGAGCTATGCGTACAGCACCATACGTTCTGGATGTTTGTGATAACATGCATTCCTTGAAAAATCCTCCAGTCTAAGTCAATGCGCTTATAAGTGTCCCCATCCCTCTTGTAACAAAGCCCTACTGAGAAGCATGCCCTTCAGATTCAGTTTGAATCACGTAAACTGACCCTGTGATACTGGGGCAAAAGACAGAGCTTGATAGTGATTCAGATTCCTGCCCCAGAAACATTAGGGATATCCCTGTGTTCTTCAGGGTCACTGGCAAATGGACACAACCAGGGACTGTAGGTCTGCAAGTGACAAGAGTTGTTGGAGATGAGAGATGAGTCCTGGAAGATGGGACAGTGCAGGAGGTCAGCACAAAAGCGGGCAGGGAGGACAGACATCAATCCACTCTCTTTCCAGAGGAAGACCTTATCCTGAGACAACGTGGGGTCAGGAGAGACCCCAAAGCAGAGCCCTACCAGGATTGGGTAGATCACCCTGTGAGCTGTGCGAGGTGCGCTCTGAGCCTGGCAAGGGGGAGGATGCATACAATCAAGGCAAAATGTTTTAAGTATTTTAATGATACCAAATTATATATTCCATAATACTTCTTTCCTTTAAATTACTTACTATTATTGTGTAGACTATTTGCACAACACTATTCACTTGCTAAAATTTGAACAATTGGATGTGGTGCTAAGTGTTGTTTTGCCTACTTGAAACCAAAAGTAAATCTGGTGAATATTGCCTCAAAATGGCCCCGGTCTTTATTTGGTTGGTGCCATCATCCACTGTTTGGTTGGTTTTTCTGTTTACATTTGTTTCTCACTTGGTTAGATTTGGCTTAGTTGGATTTGGTGTGATGCTGGCATTCAAGTCTGCAAAGCCATTTCTGGGCAGTCCACTCTCCACACGGAATCCATCCAGCTGGGGCCTTTCCCCAGCAGCCAGTGCAGACCCCTGAGTCCTGTCTTCTGGATCTCACAGTATCTGTCTTCTCTCCAGAGAGTTAAGTGTTAACATTGTCCGGACGCATTTGCCTTTCAGGAAGATTAATGGAGTTCAGTGTGCAGCAGATAAGCTCATCTGGGAGGGGCAGGCCAGAACTAAGCTGTGTCAACACAGCCTAAGGGCAGAGGAATACCAAATTGATTAGCAGGTTATCTCCACCCTCCCCTTCCCTTCCCTTGCCATTTTCAATTCTAATACAATGTGATGTCTGTATAAAAGTAGAGAGAGGGGCACCTGGGTGACTCAGCCAGTTAAGCATCTACCTTTGGCTCAGGTCCTGTTGTCAGGGTCCTGGGATCAAGCCCTGCATTGGGCTCCGTGGTCATGCTCAGCAGGGAGTCTGCTTCTCCCTCTCCCTCTGCCCCTCCCCCCTGCTTATGCGTGCACCAGCTCTCTCTCTCAAATAAATAAATAAAATCTTAAAAAAAAGTGGAGAGAGAGCAAGCTTATGAAGGACTGCTTTAAGTGCTAGCCCTTAGGAGATGCTAAAATGTACTGAGAAATCCAGCAAATGGACACACTTGGGTTTCCCAGGGAGAACACCCCGAGGAGTTGTCAAGGATGGGAGGAGGGGATGCAGGTACAAACAAATGATGTAAGACTTCCCCCCATGGGGCCTGCTTGAGGGTTCTTTCCCTTGATCCCTCTCCAAGGAAGGTGAATCTGTTGAGGAGGTGATACATTTTCCTAAGAGAAGATTATGCAAATTGTTTTGCAAGAAGAGAGGCAGAGGGCCTCTCCAGGGGTCATCCTTCTCTGTCCTTTCCTCAGTCAGCAATGACTATCACTTCAAATAAATTATAAAATAAATATTCAAAGGAAGGCACACAAAGTATTGTGCTGCTGGGGACATCTGTGTTGAATTGCATCTCCAGCATCTTTTCTGCTTGGGGACCTTGTTCTGGCTTCTGAAGTGGATGGGGGCAGCTTCCAAACACATGTGCTCGTACCTTGCATCTAATTAACGGCCTCTGCAAGGTGATCATGGCTTTAAAACTTCTCCGTCCCTAAGATGCCCCTAGTTGCTAACAGTTGGAAAGTTCTTTTCAACATTTCCCCTGGGACTTTCTCCTCTCTCTTTTAAGGGTCTCTCTGTTTAAATGACACGGTGGTAGGGTAGCCGACTTCAGGGAGGTTTCTGGCTCTCCCTGACTTAATAAAAGTGGGAAGAGCCATTTGCTAGCGGTGACACTTGAAACCAGCCACTTCTTGGGCCTCCATGTTCTCTTTACAAATGCATTATTATCTCAAGCTTTCAAATTTAGTTCCCTCAATCACCCAGTCTTGAAGGATTGTCATATAAGATACATAATGCTGACCTATTAAATAAACATTAGCTGTTGTTAACACTACTGTCACTGCTAATAGCAATAATAATGAGAATAATAGTGGTCATTTTGCCAGCATTATGGAAGTTATAAAATACTCTTGGCCAATGACTTAGTAGTCCAAGATACGTATCCATCAGAAAATGGTGCTATCTGACCCCCCTTTACACCTCCTTTCAATATAGCATTTTATGAATGGTTGCTATGGATTAAATGTTTGCGCCCTTCCCAAAATTCATATGTTGAAACCCTAATCCCAGTGCAAAGGTGTTTGGAGATGGGGCATTCAGGAGGAAATTGGGGCATGGGTGCCCTTATAAAAGACACGAGTTGAATTTGCTTCCCTCTCTGCTTTCCAACATGTGAGGACAAAAGGGGAAGACAGTCATCTGCAAACCAGACAAAGTGTCTGCACCAGACACCAGATCTCCACGGGCACTTTGATCTTGGACTTCCCAGCCTCCAGAACAATGAGAAATAAATGTCTGTTGTCTAAGCTTTCCAGTCTATGGTAATAAGCCAAACTGACCAAAATGATGGTTATATGCTATAGAATGCCATGTAGTAAGACATTCTGGCCCATCTTAGGGGCTGCAGCACAGATGCCACGGGCAGTCCCTCTCCCCAACTCCTCCTTCCTTACCCTCTCCTATAGATGAATTTTCTTTTGTGTTTCTGTGCTCCTGGCAGGTGGATATGGGTGACCCCTTCCCCTTGTGTCCATGCAGCCATGGAGATACAAAGGGAGGGGTTCCTGATTGTTGTCCCACCCCATGTCTGCTGGATTGGGGTGTCACCAGCTGAGAACAAATCACAGGACAGGAGAATGAGACTCCTGAGAAAGAACTTGTTCTAAGGGACAAGGCAGTCTGAACTTAAAAACTAGACTCAGCACCAAGGTCTAAATCATGAGAAGGAAGTAGGGAAAATAGGCACAGTATGCTGCCTGAATTGGAACTTCCAGATCCAAATGGGCAGGTGTGTCTTGTGAACACAGGCCAGGTGCATGATGCAGTTATTTCAATATAAACACTGCCACACTTTGATGTTCAAGCAGCAAAGTGAAACACAGAGGGGCATTTTCCTTCTCATTGCACCAGGTCCATAAGGAGGACCTCTGGCTTTGCTGTCTCAGTTCACCATCATTTGATATGGCAGATCTCCTGAGTAACTGTCCTTCAGGCCTCTAGTTTCAGAGTCTTGTCTTGAAGGGAGCAGCTGTGCTCCTTGTTTAGAGGAGATTGGCTAGGATTGATTTGCAGTCAGGGGGTATTCTCTAGGATAGTAGGCCAGAGGAATCCTGGAATGAGCTAGAAATTCTAACTAGGAAAAAAGATATGGTTTCCAAGCATGTTAGCTCAGGCATAAAAATGTGTGAGATCTAATTAGTACTTGTTATTTGAAGAATTCTATAGCACAAGGTGACAAGTTCCCTAGTTTGCCCAGGACTGAGGAACTGAGGGTTTCCCAGGATGTAAAATGGATATATATAGATAGATAGATATATCTATATATATCTCCATGTACATAGATATAGACATAACATAAAAATAACTAGACTATATGTGATACTGTACAATACTCAGTGTGGGAAGTTTCATTCTCCTCTTCACTTTCACTTGTCATGTCTTGGACTTTACTTATATTAAGGAAATGCCCACCCAGATTCTCAGGTGGGTTAGTCCAGAGAGCTAACCTGCAGAAGAAGGTGGACTATTTGAGAATTGAGCTGGAGAAAAGACAGATTCCCAACAACAAAGAATAGGACTCGTTGTGTAAAGTCTCCAACACCTGGAGTTGCCCCCACCCTGCCCCACCTTCTGCATGGCACAACCTTCCTTCCTCTTGCCAGGATATGGCAGAATGGATTCTTTCCAAAAAGGAGAAACCAGAGCCCCCAACAGAAACAGATCTCCTTTCAGGGAAAGGATTGCTTTCTAAAATTTTGTATATCGCCCCATTCGGAAACCTTCCAAGAGGCAGGCTGATTTTCTCCCTTGCAGAAACCATTACTATGAGGGTTTAATATAAGACCCTAAAAAACTCCCATTTCCAAATTGAACAGTTTATCTTGTAGGTGGGATTTTGTTTTCTTTTCATGCTGGACCTAAATTTGGCATCCTATGGAAGTTTTATTGCACAGCATTACTTGAGACCTCAGCCAAATCTCCCAATTCAAGAATGGCAGCTGGGAAAAGTTGAATGAATGGGCTATTTTTTTCTTTCTTTCCTTCCCTTAACTCCATATGTTTCTCAATTTCTGGCTCATAAATTTAATTAAATAAATATTTTTAAATATGGAAGATGGAGAATGTGAGAACTTGGTAAATATGAAATTAGCTTCTAAATCTATGGGTGTCCATTTGGGAGTCAATGCTATGTGTTTCGGGGGACAGATATTGCAAAGCCTCCATAGGGAAGATGAATTGGGATCTTCCTGAAAGAGAAGAAAGATTTTGGTATTGAAACATATAGATAGAGAAGCCATGGGAATATGAAGAGCCTTAGGAGGTAACCCTCTTATTATAAACTTGCAAATATGTTTGTGGGAAAAGAGATATTTCTATAATCTATTTGTTGGATTAACTTCAGGAGAGGGAGTGTAAACAAACATGCATTGCATGTTTACTTAGTGTTTCCTAGAGACATGTGTTGACTCCAGCAGCAGTACCAGAGCCCCAGGAAAAGACTTACTTAAAGCTTATTTGGGAGATAACTGAAACAAGGCTTCAGGGTAATGTCTCAAAGGGATACCCAGAAAAGGAAGTAAGTCTGGTGCTCTAAACTTATGCTAAAGGGAGAACTAATTCAATTATTCTTTGACTGTATGTGTTCAGGTCAAACAATGAAAGAAGTCTAAACCATTGTTGTTCTTATAGAGTGAGATTTCCTTTTCACAGAGGCATGGATTAGCAAATCTGAATCTAGTCTGTGTGAATTTTAGTAATGATAAAATAAGTAAATATAGTAAAAATAATGGGATCCAGTGTCCTCGTTTCTAGGACAGGAAGTAACATGGTAAGGAGAACAGATGAATGAATCCAGTGGTGTTGGATTGGAACTGGAGCTCTCAGTGGGAATTCATGGCATTTATTACAGAAAGAGACAGAGACACACAGAGAGAGAGATGGATATGGATATAAATATAAAGATATATGTGGGTGTAGATGTGTGTGTGTGTATACATGCATCTATTTCCTAGCTCTGTCCTTTTAAGGGGCATAAAGCCAATAAATCCCTGTAGTAATAAGCACACCTGGCTTCCAGATCTTGGTTTCTAAATATCATTCTCTACTAAAAGGAATAAGGCTCTTTGAAGAAATGGCTGATTCCATGGCTAGAAGGAAGGTAAAAGATGAGTCTAGAATATCTTGTGTTTCATAAAGTAAGAACGTGCCCAATGAATGAAGAAGAAAAGTCAAAAAGAATACAGAATCCAGCTTATAAGAGCTTCCATTGGAAGCTCTTGGACAGTTTGGACATCAAAATAAGTTATGATATTGAAGGATTATAGCCTGTTGAATAAAACAAGAGTTCACTGACTGAACTAAATGATCAGAAGGGAAAGCTCTTCCTTACATTAAAAAGTCAACTAATAAATATAGAAGGGATGATGAAAATAGAAATCACCATTTGGCAACTATGGCTGGCAGAATGGGGAGCATGTCTGTAGACAGTAATCCCTTTCAAACTTGTTTATAGGATCTCACTGAGCTTGCTGACTGACCTTTGAGAGGCAAAGTATTTGAATTTTGCAGCACTGATTATATAAACCTAGACAGAGACATGTCTCACTGTTTAATAAGACTGTGTTAAAAGCCTACCATTCTGGATGATGTGTTGGGTGTGGAATCAGGTCCCTCCTCTGCCAGGGACACTGGTGATTTCACCCCATGTTCAGACTGGGCTCAAGTTGAAGACGAGTGCAAAAGGCCCTCCATAGCCTAGCCAAGCCCATTGGGTTGGAGGGACAATGTTCCACTTAGAGGGAGCAAAATACATCTTTGTATCTCCTACAGGGCTTTGAGCAGTATGGTGCACAGGGAAAGACTTAATAAATGTTTGTTGAGTGAATGAATGAACAAATAAATAAAACAATGGGTAAAGTCAGAGTTAAGTCTTAAATTAGTCACTGATGAACCTTAAAAAGAAAGAAGTTTTAATTTAATTTTACGCCAATAGTACAGTTTTCCCTTTTGGAGACTGAAGACATTCACAATCTTTGTATCCTTGTTCTTTAATTCTAACTTCCCTTGCATTTGTGAATGACAGAGAGCATGCTGTGTGAAATACAGCCTTTGTTAATTCTTCCTGAATTTGAACATTATGTTGCTTTTTGATTCCTTCCACTTGGGATTCCAAATGAGCCCAAGTGGATTTTCTGGGGTCCTTGAATAGCTGGAGAAGCAATGCGATAAAGCACACACACACTGTACACAAGCACACGTAGGCCAACAACATAAACAGACACCTAACTAGAAACAGCTGTGCCGAGCTATTTAGTAAAACATTGAGTAGCTGGAACGAGTAGGATTGGGTGGGAATGAGTTCAAACTCCCCCCATGAGGCCTTCCTAAGGCTTTGCAGGAGGGCAAGAGCAAGGTCTGGGAAGTGGGGAAATGGAATGGCTCATCCTGTCCTCAGTGTCTCAGTCCCTGCTGACTTCCTAGTTCTGCTCATCCTTGCAATATTACACACTTTTATTTATGTAACATTCAGGCAGAAACAGCCTGAAGCACTCTGGGGGTATTAACCAAGGGGAAATACAAATCAGATTTGACCAAAAGAAAAAGAAGCCTCAGACATCTGAATGGTAAATAAGAAGGGTATCGTATATGACTTTACCTGGCCTCTTTCTGGCTCAGGAAAATCAGGGGATAAATGGTAAAATTTACAGTGCATGGAAGGTTGAGAGGCAAGACTTTCAGCATTTAAGTCTGAGTTCCTCGCATGAGTATAATGTTTACACTCTCCTCAAATCCCTGTTTCCAAAGGAATCTGGTCCATTATTAAATAACATCACCTCAGTCTCCTCCATGTTATGAAGTGGGGTAGTAGCAAAATCATGTCTTTATTTCGAAGGTGAGAAATTTACATTATTTTTAGTTAAAATGGTGTCTTCTGAGGAACAATATACAGTAGAATCACAGATTTCAAAAATTGGAAGGATCTTGGAAATCATACAGTCTAAGCTTCTTATCCCAGAGGAGATAACTGAAAATGGAAAAAGGAGGGAATTTTCCCAAAGTTTCAGAAAGACTAAGCATACTGGGCATTGTGAACAAGAGCTAAAATCCCAATTCCAGCTCTAAAAAGATTAGGTGGCACACATCACCTTCCATCTCTGAACTGAATATTCTTTCTCTCTCATCTTCTTCAGCTGTCATCCAAAAATATCCAGCTTGATTGCTCATCTTAGTCATCTGTTGCTTCAGAGCCAAATAAAATTCCTGTTTAGCAGCTACAGGAAGCAATTCCTATTCTGTCCAATTGGCTCAGGGTTGTCAAGACTCTGGATTTGACACGAGATTCCAGTAAAGTTTTGAACAATGGTGGCATTGCTGGGGGAGACATGTTATTCCCAAAATGCATGAGTTGTAATTGCGTGTTATGGTGGTTTAAGTTTGGAGTTTGAATATTGGCTCTGCCATGTTATAGCAGGGTGAATTTAGACAAGCTTTGTACTGCCTTCCTCAGAGGATTAAAGGAGATAATGTATATAAAGCACTTAGTACATTTCCTAATATATTAAAATAACCATCATTTATTTAAAATGTGGTAATACTCCTTTATCACTTATGTTTCTAAAATAAATCTAAGTCAATATTTTGGTAACTTTTAGACACCAATATGCATGGAAGCTTGTCTTCTGGCATCAAAGCCACGTGAAGAAACCCAGGCTGGCCTGCTGGAGGACAAGAGACATGCAGTGCCATGGCCCCCATTGCCCTGATGGGCAGCTCAGCAGCTATCAGATCATATTAACAGGGCCATCCTCAATCATTAGCCCCCAGCTGACCCTCCAGCTGATTACAGATGCATAAGCAAACTCAAGCAAAGTTAACTGACTAGGCCTAGACCAGAAGAACTGCTCAGCTGACCCAGAGAATTGTGAGTCAAATAAATGGTTATTGATTTAAACTAGTAGTTTTTGAGACAGTTTGTTATGCGGCCCAAGCTAGCTGATACAGTGCCTCAATGTGATCATGCCCCCAAATGAATGAGAGATGATCTATGTAAAGAAGATGTCAAGAAGTCTCCATCAGGAGAATTCTTTTTTCATCAGAGAGGGTGGTTTTGCATGGAGTTATTCCTACACTCTTTCTCTCTTGGCCCCTCCTTTTCTGGTGAGGAGTGTAGTCTGTGATCCCAGAATGGAGACTGCTGGATGGGTGTGGTGGGGGACCAGGGTATGACCTGGCCTCGTTAACACCATGCTCTAACCAGCTGAGCCAATCTGCCTGTCCCTGTCCTCCTGGAAACTTTTACCACCCACTGTCTTCCAGACCAGAACACTCCACCCTTTAGTCTTCCCTGAGAAACAAAGATGCATGCAAGCATGTAGTGGAAATGCCAGGCAATGAAACTTGGCAGATGCTTGTTTCCCAGTACTCTGTGTTGGGGTTCCATGAGGGCAGATTTGCCACATTGGAGTCACAGGTGCCAGGAAGGCTTTGCTCCTGGCTACAAGTCTCCTGTGGGGGTGTCTCTAGAAAGAGAAATTCACTTATTCAATAAACTCATTCTTACCTTCCCAGTCTTTTTCAGGAAAAATGTTCTTACTCATGTTGTTATTTTAATCTATTTTCTTTATCTCAATCCCAAGGCATCTCAGGTTCCAATTTTATTAACATTTAATATTTCAAAGGAAAAGATGTGTCAGTCAAACCCTAAGATCCTCTTCTTCTTAACACATCTCATTAGATGCTCCACACTCAGCAGGAAAGGCTCCCCACCTGGCTAGTTCTTCTATCAGCTAGACCAACTGCACTCCACCAGGTCTTCAACCTAATGGGTTTTAGTTCTCTGCCAGTCCACAAAAGTATTTAAACAAACCAATTGCATCTTCCTATATGAACCAGGGGGCCCCTGCCCTCTTATTACTAAGAAACCTGCCATACATAGCTCTTGCTTGTTCACCCTATCTCCAAGTGCAACTCTCATGTGGTCCTGTAAGACATGTCTGTTCTCCTCTGGGGTGTGGAGTGTATGTGACTAATACACTGCTGTGAATCTTATCTCCCCAGTGTTGGGTGTTATGTGTTCAGTCATCTCAGACTATTTTGTGTGGTTTTTTTTTTGCGGGGGGGGATCTCTCCCTCATGAGTGGGTGAATAAGATGTGATTAGAACAGGGTGTCACTCTGGATCCTCGGGACAGTGAGTATTTACCAACCAGTAAAGAAGTATTTCAATTTTAACAACCATTTCAGCTGTATTTGAACAACTGGTAGGATTGTAATGTATTTGGATCCCTGCCACTCCCCTTCTTTAGATTCTCTTACTGGACAATGTCACTCTCTAATTAAGGAGACTGTGAACTGATCCCATTACTTTAGAGGTGACTGGCCAGAATGGATTAGAGAGGCTACAACATTGTGTTCAAAAGTGTACTTTTATAGACATCTCATTTCTGCAAGGAAGAAACTCTTAGGCTCCCAACCTACTGGGAGTACAATTTTTGTGTTATTTGGCATTGGAGAAAATAAGGTAGAAATGGTGAGCAGGGTCATCATGGAATCTCAGGACCAGAAGGAAACTCACAGTCATCCAGTGCAGTCCCTTCATTATACAAATCAGGACACTGAAGCCCGGGGAAGGGAAGTGATCTGCACAAAGTCACCCTGGGAAAAGAGGCTAGGAGAGGAACAGCAAGGAGAAAACAGGAAGGGAGATGGCGGGTATGAAGAAACAAGATGGGAATAATGTATGTAGTTTATGGTTGCCCAAGAATAGGGAAGTGAGATTAGAGCCCTTCAAAGAGAAACTTGTCAACTGCTTGCCTTCTAGCACCACCCAGGAGCAATTGTTTCAGTAAAGACAAATAGAAATTGCAATAAAAACATTGCTAGCATTGCCATTATTAGTCAAATTTCAAGCATACTTATGTTAACTTACTTGACATTGTTACCTACACTGTGAGAGAGGCAAGATACAACTTTGATTTTTGTCAGCATCATACACGAATTCCAACATCATACATCCTGTGACTTTATCCCAAGTCACACAGCTGGGAGATTCTGACTCCAGGTCTCCCATGAAGGCAATTCCCTATTTTAGGCAAAGGAAACTTAATCCTCGATGGATGGGTCTCACTCTTTTAGATTAATTGGCTGCCCCATTGTAGTGAAATCCAGAGGCTTTTACTGAAAGAAGGTGCTAGATTCTAAGTGAAAGCAGGCATCATGAAGAGCTCTCTCAACAAAGAACTGGAAGAGGTGGATGCTGGCCAAGGCTTTGGCACTGACCAGCTGTATGATCTTGGACACATCATGCCTGTTACCAAAAACAAGGAATCTGGACCAGGTGATGTCTGAGATGTCATCCAGCCCCACCATCCTGAGGTTGTGATGGTCAGATGGATTTTACTTCCCAGTTAGCTGGTGAATGTACCTGATCCCACAGGAAGGCACTCACAGGAAGGCTCCAGGTGGAGCTCTCTTGTGAAGGTACTTCAGAACCCAGAAGAATCTCACTTCCTCTTAAGAAATTTCAGTGAGTGACCAAGGTGAGCCCTGGGGTATTTTTCTCTAGGGTCATCCAAACAATAGACCTTTAAGACCTGTGAAAAATCATAACATTTAATTATATACGATATGGGCAAACCTGGAGGGAAAACAGGCATTTCCCACCTGTTACTTATGGAAATGTCCACTGGTGCCACCACATGGAAGGACACTTCATAGTGTCCTTCATAGTATCTAAGGCAATATCCATCAAAAAGACAAACATACATCTTTCTGACCCAGCAATTCATCATCCAGGAATTTATCTGACAATATACTAATATCTGTACCATGTTACCCATCACTGTATTGCTTCTAGTACAAATGACTGAACTAAATATCCATTAATAAAAGACTGGTTAGTTAAATGACTGTTGAGTAGCATTCTCCATAACTGTAAGTTAAATGAGAAAGATTTGAATAGAGGGCGATTTCTAAAATAGATTATTAGATGAAGAAAGCAAGTAAGGAAGTGCTCAAGACCCCACGATGGTAAGATTGTATCAAAGGAACACAGGTGTCAACAGAAAGAGTTCTCAGTGGCCTCAACTGGAATAATTTGAGGAACAAAATAAATAAAGTAGTATTAGATTATGCTATGGCCTGAACTGTGTCACCCCTCAATTCATAATTTGGAGCTCTAACTCTCAGTGTAACTGTATTTGGAAATAGGGTCTTTCAGAAGCAATTAAGGTTAAATGAGGTCATATAGGCAGGGGCCCTGATCTGATAGGATTTGTGTCCTTATAAGAACCTTGAAGAAGCTTGCTCTGTCTCTACTATGAGGATACAATGAGAAGGTGGATGTCTGCTAGCCAGGAAGTGAGCTCTCACCAGAAATCAAACCAGCCAACACCTTCACTTTGGGCCTCCCAGCCTTTAGAACTGTTAGAAAATAAATTTCTATTGTTTAAGCCACCTAGTCTGTGGTATTTTGTTATGGCAGCCTGAGCTGACTAATACAGATTATAATACAAACTATAAAATAAATATCCATGGATCCTTACTGCCGTAAATAAATGACTGCTTAAATAAATAAATGCGGGAGAAGAGACAAATCTGCACAGAATTCCAAATAATTTATTCAGATACTTTGTCCTCAAGGAGGAGGTATAGAGTGACTTTTTCCAAATAGCACAGTACGGAAAGGGAGGAAAATGAATAAATTTGTGGTGGAGAAATCTACCAGGTGATCATCATCAGCCAAGTGATCAAGGTTAAAATCAAGAGTGCTAAGTCATATTGATGGTGTGTACTTTTCATATGAAAATGGCACTTGATTTCTGTGGTCTGATTTCTGTGGCCTTCCTTCCAAATCCACAACCCCAGCCTAAACATGAGAAAATCATCAGAAAAATCCCAGCTGAGGGACATTCTACAAAATACCTGACCAGCACCCCTCTAAACGGTCAAGGTCATCAAAAACAGGGAATGTTTGAGAAACTGGTACAGCCAAGAGGAGCCTGACAACTAAATGTAACATGGCATCCTGGATGGGATCTTACAATAGAAAAAAAATACATTAGGTGAAAACTAAGGAAATCTGAATAAGGTATGGACTTTTATTAAAGATAATGTATCAATGTTGGTTCATAAATGGTGACAAATGTACCTTACTAATGTTAAGATGTTAATGGTAGAAGACACTGTGTGTGGGGCTTGTGAGAATTCTCCATACTACTTTTGCAACTTTTCTATAAATTTAAAACCATTCTATAATTAAAATTATTTTTAAAAAATGCAGAACAATATTTTTCTATGTTTCTGTTTGTTTGTGTGTGTGCGCATGTGTGTGTGTGTGTGTGTGTGTGTGTGTGTTTGTTTAAAGGGCAACTAGGAGGTAGAAGATTAGAAAGAAGAAAAAAAAGGAAAAACAAATGTCTCTGGAAGAAAATACACAAAACTAGAGAGAAGCTCAGTAGATGAGACTTTTTACTGTGTTCTCCTTTGCACATTTTGATTATTACTTTTATGAGAATACTTTTACCTATTTTTTAAAAGTATTAAATATTTAATGTAATTGAAAATCTTAAATATTTAATATTAAATATCATTAAAATAATAGAAGTCTCAACAGGAATTACCTTCCATAGTGGCACAAGAAGAGAGGGGTCAATCTTGGGAGTTCCCTACCAACTTGGGATTGGGAAGCTAACTACAAGGCAGATGTGTCCATATGGCAGGTGCTTCATGAGAAAGAAAAACAACACATGGAACAAGATGCCATAAAGGTGATTGAGCAGCAGAGACTTAATGAGCTCAAGACATATAGGCCTCAGCATCTGGAGAAGGTTGTTGAGGGACCACAGGGGCAGAAGCTAGGTTAGTGCAGCTGCCCATATGGTTCTCACTTGATTTTAGGCTTCTGCACGTTCCTTGTCCTCAGGAAGTGATGTGACAGGAGTGCTAACTGGAAATAAGGACTTGGATGCAGGAAAAGAAAATGCCTGAAACCTTTGCCCAGCTCTTGACCCCAGGGCTCTGGGTGGTGCTAAGAGTATTCCATGAACTGCTTTTGTTTATTGCTTTAGATATACACAAATATTTTTGTTCTTTTTGCATTATTATTCCTGTAGTTGAACTAGTGTCGCAACATTTTCTAGGCTCCAGCCTGGAAACCTTAGTTTGGAGAATTCTATGAACAAAGTCATATTTCTTTCATCATCTGCACCATATATTTGGGCCCTGGTTAATTAAGCACTCAACACCATCTGTGCACTTCCCTGTATTGTTCTCCAGAGAAAGCAAAGTGTAAGTCTTGTGTCCTATGCATAATCTGCAAACTCCTTGGAGGAATCATGTCTTGTATATCTTATATATCCTGCAGGCAACTCAGGGTTGGACCAACTATTTCATGCTTCTAGACCAACCTGTTACCGTTCTATTCCCCAACTTGTGTTAGTGTTGTCTTTCTTAGTTGAGGGGACTATGTCATTCACTGTTCCAAACCAAGACAATTTTGAGGGTGAAAGTGTGGTGGTATTAATAACACTGAGGGATATCAGTCATAAACTGGAACTGTCCCAGGGCAAACTGCAAACTGGGGCATAAAGGTAGGCCCACTCATAGGATTTACCATGTCAGCGGGGAGGGTACAAATGGAGGCCCACATATCACATCTAAATATTTAAAAGCTATGCATGAAGCTAAGAAAGCATTAAATAAACTATCCTCCTGTCTCAAAAAATAGGCCTTTGTAATGACAATACTCATTTTCACACCCTCTCCTCCTTTCCAAATAATTGAGAAATCCACAGGAAAATACCTTTATTCTGTGTGTGAGTGTGGATATATATGGGGGAGGGGGAGCAGGGGACTCTTTTTTCCCCTACTAGAGGTTTCACTGACCCCTTCCCTATTGCCCCTCTCCAATTTCCACCATCCAGATGCCTCCAGGCTGTGGTCTCTAGCTTTCTATTTACCCTACCCAAGTCCAAGCTTTGCAAACTCTGTCTACAAGGTATCCTAACCCACCAGCTCCACCAGCACAGACCTTTCCAGGCCTCCAAAGAACACTGAGGCTGGAAGGCCTGGTGCAGGTAGAACCCTCAGACTCCTCAGAATACCTTGCCACAATATGGTGGCTTGTGGCAAGCTGCCCTCAGCCCCAGACCCCGGGCCTGGGCTCCTGAATTACCCATTTTCTATTTCCTTCCCATACCAGGTATGGACACCCCATCTCAACAGTTCCAAGTTGTGTTTCTGTTCCCCACCAATAGCTGCCCCTTGGCCACTGCCTGAGTGAGAGGCATGGCCTTCCCTTGGGAAGGAAATTCTGAGGTCCCATGTCCCCAGAACGTGGTCTGGAAGGTGGAGCATCAGCTCTAGGTGGGCATGATCCCATGACCTTGCAGATTTTTCATGCTCTCAGGAGGGGCTAAACCAGAGGGGGCTATACAGTATCGCCCTCTAAAGTGTGGGACTCCAGGGCAAGACTCCTCTTGTCTGAATTGTGTTGTGGACTGCATTGTATCCCCCCAAAATTCATTAAAAAAAGGTTGAAGTTCTCATTCTCAGTGTGACTGCATTTGGGGATAGGTCGTTTAAGGAGGTAATTAAGCTTAAATGAGGTTGTGAGGGTGGGGCCCTAATCCAATAGGACTGGTGTTCTTATAATAAGAGGGTATTAAGGAGGGCACGTACTGCATGGAGCACTGGGTGTTATACGAAAACAATGAAGTATGGATCACTACATCAAAAACTAATGATGTATTGTATGGTGACTAACATAACATAATAAAATAAAATTTAAAAAAATAATAAGAGGAAGAGACACCAGATATATCTCTGTCTCTGTCTCTCTTTCTCTCTGTGCTCACGCAGAAAAGGCTGTATGAAGACACAGTGAATGGTGGCTATCTACAAGCCTAGGAGAGAGGTGTCACCAGAACCCAAGACCATGTGAACCTTTAT
Source organism: Phoca vitulina (assembly GCF_004348235.1). Classification (NCBI taxonomy): domain Eukaryota; kingdom Metazoa; phylum Chordata; class Mammalia; order Carnivora; family Phocidae; genus Phoca; species Phoca vitulina. The sequence goes on from NW_022589704.1 coordinate 20,070,196, forward strand.
TTTTGACTTTCAGCCTCCAGAACTATGAGACAACTAATTGTGTTCTTTAAGCCATTCAGCCCATGGTATTTTGTTATGGTGGCCCAATTAGACCAATACTCCTGGGAATGAGTGCAATCCTGTGCAGAGCAACCCCCGCTCCAGTCTTAGACATGCTCTCTGCATTCCAAGTATAATGAGGAGGGAGGCTGAGTTTAAGAAAAGAGGAGTGGGAAATGGAAGAAAGAAAGCTGATGGATGCAGAGCATGAGCATTACCAGGAAGATTGCACCACAAGGGGCATTATTCCTCTATTCCCATGTTCAGTTGACAAGTACCAAATTTCCACTTGTGCCAGGCATGGGCTAGGCAGTGGAAATGCAGCTTGAACAAGATAGAGAAGGTCCCAGTTCTCGATGTGCCTACTTTCTGTAGGATCACTGGGTGGTAGTATTAGGATGGTCTCTTAAATCATAAAGAGATGGATGAACAGTATCCTTTTGGAAACTCTCAACCTCATTCTCCATATGTTCCTCATCTGAAAGGGTGACCCAGGAGGTAGAGGTGGGGGGTCCCTCTGTTGCCTTGGTCATCATCTCTCCCCTGACACCTCCAGCAATTGGAGGAGGATGGGTGTGATAAACCCTTCCAGCATCTGAGCATAGCTGGGATCCAGATGTGGCTCTGGGGGAACTGGGTTAGATGGGGAGGTTGCCGAGAGGTGAGCTCAAACAGGTGGTCCAATTCCTGGCTCTGTATGAAGAGGTTTGGTCAGTGCAATGACTTCAGAGTTCCAATCCCCTACCTGTCAAATAGTCATTGGACTAGAAATTTCCTGGACTCCAGGCTACTTAATCCACCTGGGATTAGCCTCAGTTTTCACCATCCCAAGAGGGGTGTCTCAACATTATTTTATTTTATTTTGTTAAAGGAAACAGGAAAATGAGGGTTCCTTCCTCCTCTTCCCTACACCTCCTGTTCCCGTCCCCAAGCAGAATACGGCCCTGACTTCTCAGACTCTGCTCAGCATTCCTCAAAAGGCATCATCACTCTGAGCCAGATAATTTGTGATTCTCCAGGCCTTGAAATAAACTTGATCTGATTAGTATTGATCACCTAAATAAAAAAAAATAATAATAATAACAATAATAAAAGGGACTTGTTTATTTTCCCAGGGAAGAATTTTATTTCCCCATCTCATTTCTTTACTGTCAGCTCTTTTCAAAGCTATAAAAGCACCTTGGCTCCATACCAGGTCATGCCTGTGGGATTTCACTGTTGTAGAACAGGGGGTGGGGGTGAGGGGAAGAACCTAAACTTTGTCAGCTGCAATTTCCCAGTGAGGGAATGAAAGAATACCAGGTTCCACTCATACCTTGACCATGAGACTAGCCTTCAAAAGTTTCTGAATACTGCTTTGAACTTCTCCAGTCGTCTTTCCAGACACTTTAAGCAAGCAAATCTTCACATTAAAATGATTTGGGGGGGACCCTCTAAAATGCCAAAAGAAGTATGAAATATCATTTTTACAGCCAGCTTTAGTTGGAGGAGATCCTTTCAGTACTAAAAGGATCTGTGTAAAAGTATTATGCAAACAGGGAAATTCTGCTTCTGAAATGGAGGAAGAGACTCTGGAAGGAGTTAATTTACAAATTTGCTGGAAAGATCTCTTCTGCTTTTCCCAGATGTTCACACACCTGTGCCTATCACCACTGCCCCTAGTTATTCCTGTCTCATGGGACCTATAAAGTCTCCCACTCATATGTTCCTGGAGCATCTTAGACCCCAGCATTTAGCTTTGAATCTTCAGAGGCCCCCATCCCAGATCCCCACCCTCACATCTCATCTCCACCCAGTCTCTGGATCTAAAATTAGCCCATTTCCCAGAGTGCTCAGTCTCATCTCCTTGGTTCTTCACTCTTTCATTGGGTTGGGTTCCTGGCTTGCAATACAAGAATGGGGCAGAAAAAGCCATCACTTTAAACAGAATTCCATTCTTCTCCAGGTCCCCAAGGAGGCCATGACATAGCACAAGTATCCAGTGACCAGGAGCTGCTGTTACCAATTTGTCACTGTATCCTGACTTGGCTGGGGGGTCCTGGCCCCGTGCCCCCTTTCCAACCCTTCAACAACTCCTGAGATTTCTCCTTACCCACAGTGCCCTCCCAGAAGAACCAATGGGAAAATGAGAGTGTGGGGCCTTTGCTAGTTAAATGTGCTCACCCTCAAAATACACAGCGTGGGTCACTGTGGGTTATCTACTCAATTGGCAAGACTGAACATGTGCTATATGTGAAATAGCCAGAAATGTGAAATAGCTAAATGTGAAATAGCCAGAAAATAAGAAAGTTCATCTTTGATGAACTTTTGAAGAATTTTGCAATCAAAAATATTTAAGGGAAAAACTATTTTTATTTCAGTAAATCTTTAAGTCTTGTCTTCTTAAATTTGGTGTTATTTATTTTGAAAGTCGCATTAATTATTTTCATGCCTAACGTCTCTTAGTGTCTTCTCTGACCCCACATATCACAGAAACAGCACACAGTCAGGAGTCATTGTAGAGGAATGACTAGCACCTAGGTGTCCTAGCTGGTTGTACGAACTTGTTCAAATTGTGTAACTTCTCTGGACTGTCATTTCTTAATGTGTCAAATAAAAATTGATCTCAATGTTTAAAATCACTTTCAGTTCTAAAAGTCCATGATGCTACAACTTTACAGTAATTTAAATTCCTATACATGAAGCAGCCGAGGTTTAAAAATTATAATTAACTTATTACTGTCATCTTGGCTGGAAGCCTTGGAAGCCATAGTTGCCCATAGGGCACAGATGAAGCTTTAGCATGTGCTTTTGAATGGCTCCTCCCTCGGTATATGGCACATGACTCTGTGGCTTGAAGTGGGATGGAGAATGCACCCTCCCTGAAACAAAGGACTCTTTAGGGTTGGGATGTCCAATATAAACTGTAAACTGGAAGAGACCACCATGTTCCAATGAAAGAGTCTGATGAAAAACAGATCCTGGGCCCATGGTTGCAGAGTTCCTGGGGACTGCTCAGCTCCTACTCAGCATACCGCTCTGCCCTGTCAGTAATTGAGAAAATGGAAATGACCTTTCCTGGCCCCATAGCCAGACCCAAGTCATCCACCCCCAGGGGGAACCTTGATCAGAGTCTCCCTGGGCAGTGACCTCTTGGGGAATGTAGTAAATCCTATCCAGTAGGTAATCTTTAAGGAGCCTTCAGGCTTTGGTGCCTTGTGACTCAAAACCTGGGGTCTTAGGGATAGGAGGTTGATTTCTAGGGAATTAGCCAAAGCTAATTCTGCAACCCCAATGTTCTCTCGGTCATTGGCTCTGCCTCAGGTGGGGAAGGCGAGGCACCCAAGTCGAAGTGAGCAACAGTAAAATAACAGAAACTTCAGAGCACTGACATTTTGTGTGTGGTTTGGAAGGAGGTATGTGCAGTTTCTGCCCAGAGAATCCAAGAAGGCTTCGTAGAGGAGGTGGGAGCCTGGGAGTGTTTTAACGAGGGAGGAGGAAGGCACATTAATAGATATGAGGATAAAAAGAGGCTTTCCACAGGCAAACCCAAGCTGATTAGCTGCCTGAATGCTAGAGGCTGTGAACCCCGGGTACCCACTCAGTGGGTGGTCTGTGCTATTGTGTGAATTACCCATGGACCCCCAGAAAGCTGTGGCCTGTGCTGCCCGGGGTTGGACTGCTGTTACTTCTCCCTTTAGCCTGGGGCAGAAGGCAGCCATAAGCCTCAGCCTGACAAGGACACAAAGCAGAGGTGAAGGGGAAGAAGTGATGGACACAGAGGACGGTGGAAGGCCAGTTGTCCAGAGCCTTCACCGCCCACCCAGCTGCCCTTCTTTTCACCCTCCCCTTCCAAGGCCCTCCAGAACAAGCGCTTTTCCCGCCAGATGTTTTGAATCTCCTTTCCCATCCTAATTAAAGACAGCTTTTCTTTCTGCTTGGGAAGGAAGGGGAGGAATATGCCTTGCAGCCCTTTCCCTTCACTCCTCCCTCCTTCCTCTGGGGTGAGACGCTCTCCATTTCCAAGCAAAAGGTGGGGTCAGATGGTTCACCCAGCCCCTTCCCAGCAGAAAGCCAGTCTCAGGACTCCAGCTCCTTTTCCCAGTAGGGGGGATGTGGTCCTCACTGCATCTCCCCCATCCTCTCCCCTACAGCACTCACCTCAGTAAGATAGCTGCAAACCCCACTTCCCCAGAGAAGCTGCGCTTTCCAGCTATCAGTGGGGGAACAATGCCTCTGCCTCAGAGCAGACGTCTTTCCCAGGAGAGAGCTGTGGCCAGTTAGAGGAATTGTTCACTTTTCTCGCCAAGTACCACTGGAACCACTCAGTTAGGGATAACTGCAGTTCAGCACCAGTTCCCAAGGGTAGCCATGTAGCATCAGAAATCCTGTCCAGATGCACCCATAGGCCTGCACAGTCTTCAGCCAGCCCCAGTGCTTCTGTCAGTCCAGCTTGATATTCTGTAATTCTGAGGATTGTAAGGCAAAGGTGAAAGGACCCCTATAGAGCACTGTGGAGAAGCACCCTTTCATTGGCTCAGTAACCTACATTTTTCAGACCACCCAAGCCTGAGGATGAAAATAAGATCCCAAGAGCAAATACAGAACTTCTCCAGGAAACTACACTTGTGTTCTGTAGAACTTCCAGCTCCCTCTCAAATTTCTTTCAAGCAGCCCTGAGTTTCTGTCTCCCTTGGTGTCTCATCAGTAGCCTCAGAGCAGAGAGTGTCCATTATGGGCTCTGCAAGGCAGTCCTTGGGGCTACTGTGTGACATCTGGTGCTTTTATCTTTTCCCACTCTAGCTTATTTGGGGTAATGACTCCCATTGCTGCTGAAACTCTGTCACTGATGCCTGCTGGAGACATTTAATTCTTGCCAGTATCCAATGTCAAAGTCATTGCCATCTATGGTGGGGCATCCTCACCAGTTACAACTGAAGATGTTGGCACCAATGCTGCAGATGCCCTGCATGCTAATATCCCAGCATTTTTGTTTTTACTTTGCTCTTCTACTAGTTCCACAAAATCACAGTGGCTGGCATGAAGGAAAGGGAATCTGGGGTGAGATGCCCTTTCCTCTAGAACTAATGAGCCTGTGTCCTGAAAGCAAACACATGTGCCCTGACACTAACTCCATTCCATGGTTCCTTGTATAAATACCTGGCAGACTTACCCCATCAGCCCTCCACATATGGCATGTTTCCTAAATCCCAGCACTCAGATAGTTCTAATTCACACTGAGACAGATTCAGAATTACTATGACTGTGGTAGTTAAGAGCTTGGGTTTGAATCCTGGTTCTACCACTTACTAGCTCTGACCCTAGTTTCCTCATCTGTAAAATATGGAAGATAAGAATTCTTATGTCACAAAGTTGTGTTAAAGGCAATGCATGCCACTTAACCTATTGTTTAAAATGTGGTCAATATTGACTATTATAATTTTTATTAATTTTTTCTTAATGAAGAAGGAGTTGAGACTGAAATGGGTGAGGTGACTTATCTACTACATAGCCAGTGAGTAGCAAAGGCAAGTCAATGTACCTCCAAGCATCTGGCTTAAAGTTCAGTCTTCTTGGATAGCATCATCTTTCCATAGCTCCACAGGTGAACTTCTACCAGAACTGTATTTGCTTAACAGTTTTTTCCCATTTAATGTCACTGGTGAACCCATGCTGAAAAAACTTGGTATGCAAACAGAGTCAAGGGAAGGCAGGAAGGAGATGAAGAGAAAGCAGACTATAAATTCTGATAAAGTAGAGGGAATCATCCATGAGTCATCTGATGGTAGCCAGCCTCTTCAGCTCCTTGTTTTATGGAGGAATTCAGAAGACACTTGTCTTTCACCTTCAAAGGAAAATCATGAGGCTTGGAGACTAGTCAAGCTGTGCTCAACTCCTGGCACACTGACCAACTGTTAGTTGGGGTCTTTTGATAATGCATTGACTAACCTATATAAGGGAACAAGAAAGGACTTGGATAATTGTTGCCTTATTGAAAAAACTCAAACTTGAGAATTACAAAGGGAAAAGAACTTTGCCAAGGTGACACATCCAAGATCTGGGCAGATCTGGAACAAAAGCGCAGGTCTCATGAATGTTTTAATGTGATCTGAATCTAAGATGTTTTCCCAAAGGCTCCAGAGTGAGGCCCTGAGAAAGGACACATGTCCCCACATGTCAGTAACATGCAGGGTTGCTCTGGTAGAACAACCAGGCTTATGAGGCTGCAGACCAAACACAGGTAGCCAGTGGGGTGCCAGGAAGCCCTTACTCTTGTATTCTTCTTGCTGTTGAATCTCAATTACTCAGACTTTGGTAGAAAGAATGTTCTCCAACAGGATAGTTTTACCCTTTAATAAAATAGGTAGCTGTTTTCATGATGGTAATTTAAGGGAGGCAGGTTAGGGCTCTGTACTTCCTATCTATTGTATAACAAATTAAACTTAGTGGCTTCAATGATAAACTTTTATCAAAATTTCTGTGTGTCAGGAATTTGAGAGGGTAGGTGGTTCTGGCTTGAGATCCCTTATGAAGTTGCAGTCAAGATGTCAACTGGGGCTGTAGTCTTTTGAAGGCTTGCCTGGAGCTGGAGGATCTGCTTCCAAGATGGCACACTCACACAGCTATGGACTGGAGGCCTCAGCTCCTCATCACATGGAGGTAAAGGGCCAGCCCTGGCAGCTGACGCCCCGCAGAGGGAGTGATCAAGAGAGAGACCAAGGAGGATGCTGCCTCATTTATGATTGAGTCTCAGCATTGTTATCTCTGCCATATTCTAGTCTTTAGGAATGAGTTACTAAATCCAGTTCACACTAATAGAAGGGGGAGTATTAAGAATTTGTGGAGCATTTTTTCATGTGTCTGTTGGCCATTTGCATGTCTTCTTTGGAGAAAAGTCTGTTCATGTCTTCTGCCCATTTCTTGACTGGATTATTTGTTTTTTGGGTGTTGAGTGTGATAAGTTCTTTATAAATCTTGGATACTAGCCCTTTATCTGAAATGTCATTTGCAAATATCTTCTCCCATTCTGTAGGTTGCCTTTTAGTTTTGTTGACTGTTTCCTTTGCTGTGCGGAAGCTCCATATCACTTGGCATCAGGGAAATACAAATCAAATACAAATCAAAACCACAATGAGATTCCAATCAGAATGGCTAAAATTAACAAGTAAGGAAAGAACAAATGCTGGTGAGGATGTGGAGAAAGGGGAACCCTCTTACACTGTTGGTGGGAATGCAAGCTGGTGCAGCCACTTTGGAAAACAGTATGGAGGTTCCTCAAGATGTTCAAAATAGAGCTACTTTATGACCTAGCAATTACACTACTAGATATTTACCCCAAAGATACAAATATATTGATCTGAAGGGGACCCGTACCCCAATGTTCATAGCAGCAATGTCCACAATAGCCAAACTGTGGAAAGGGCCCAGATGTCCATCGACAGATGAATGGATAAAGAAGATGTGATATATATATGTATACACACACACACACACACACACACACACACACAATGGAATATTACCCAGCCATCAGAAAGGATGAATAACTAGCATTTACATCAACGTGGATGGAACTGGAGGGTATTATGCTGAGTGAAATAAGTCAATCAGAGAAAGACAATTATCATATGGTTTCACTCATATGTTGAATATAAGAAAAAGGGCAGAGGATCATAGGAGAAGGGAGGGAAAACTGAATGGGAAGTCATCGAGGGAGAAAAACCATGAGAGACTCTTAACTATAAGAAACAAACTGAGGGTTGCTGGAGGGGAGGTGGGTGGGGGGATGGGGTAATTGGGTGATGGGCATTAAGGAGGTCATATAATGTGATGAGCACTGGGTGTTATATGCAACTGATGAATTATTGAACTCTACATCTGAAACTAGTGATGTACTATATGTTGGCTAATTGAATTTAAATTAAAAAAAGAAAAAATAAGAATCTGTGGACATATTTTAAAATCATCACATGCTCTATTAGCCTGAGCATTATCCATTTGTTTGAAATTTCACCTTGGTGAATTCAAGAGAAATTTAAAAAAAAAAAGGCAAAATTCATTTTCAAGTCCAACAATTTAAATTTATGTCAATTGTGAGTGTTTGGAATAGCACTGACCAAGAGTTGGAGGTTCAGGTTCTATTTTATACTCTGCCTCTGGCATGCCATAGGCCTTGGACATATCACTTCTTCTGGGCCTCAGTTTCTTCCTTTGTAAAATAAGGTGCATGGACTAGATTTTTACAGAGTCCCCTTTGACTTTGATATTCTCTCTCCCACTACTATCTATTATGTTTTAAGGTCCATTTATGACAATATCTCCTGTGTATGCTATCTATCCATACATATATGCATGTATATATGAACACATATGTATATATTTAACATGTTTTGATATGTGTCTCTATGTCAAAAGTCTATTTAAATAAATTTTTGTGGCCCTTTAGTTTTAGAAGTAAGGTGAGGCTGTTTATGTTACAAGAACATATTTTATTTGCCCACAGCAGCCAAAGCACAGCATGCTATTTCTATAAATGGGGCATGATGATGTTTTGTTATGAAATGCCTTTTGATGTAGGACAGCCACAGTCCAATGACTTCCAAATATATTTCAGCCTACTGTAAAGAATAAAATGATAGATCTTCTCTTGGCCACAGGGTCTCTGCACACATTTCCAGGAACTTGAGACCATTTACTAAATCCAAACAGAGAAACATTGTTTTAATGGTTATAGATGTGTCCACTCAGCTTTGAACAAGCCCTCCCGCCTACTCCTAGCCCCTCATGTTTGAAGCCCAGCATGAATCAGTCAGCCTAGGTCACAAAAGAAGCAACATACCTGAGTGTCTTTTCGAGACAAAACACCAGCCCTCCAAGTTGTTCCAGAGACCACATGTGACTCTTCCTTGACCCACCATTCTGCAGGTAAAATATCCTAGTCAGGGGGTCTCTTTATTTTCCCCAAGGACTATCCTCCTATAGAACAAAATATTAAGGGGAAAAATCTTTTAAACTATGAAGAACAATTTAGGAATTGAAGAAACTGAAGGTATTGTTCTATGGGTTTCTCTAGTCTCTGGGTCTTCCCTATAAGTCCTACTGTGCATATACATCCCAGGGAACTATTCATACAGGTGCCAAGAGGGTCTTGCTCAAGATATTCACAGTGGTGATGTTTGTAGTCATGGGAGTTAGATTCAGTTAGGTGTCCATCTTCAGGGAATGGACACGTACATGTGGTAGAAGCATAGTGTGGATACTGATCAAGGACTAGAAGTGTATCAGTTATCTATTGCTGTGTAACAAATTACTCAATTTAGGATCTTAAAGCAACAAACATTTATTATCTTGCAGACTCTATGGGTCAGGAGCCAGCATAGCCCAAGTTGTGTCCTTTGGCTCAGGACCTGTCATAATAGGGCAATCAAGTATTATCCAGAGCTTTAGTCATCCCAAGGCTCAACTGGACTGAGGGAATGTTTACTTCCAAAGTCACTCATAGGCTGTTGGCAGGATTCAGTTTTTTTTGTGCTATTGAACTGTGGGCCTCAATTCCTTGCTGGCTGTTGGCTGGAGACCTCTCTTCAGCCCCTGCCATTGGGCCTCTGTAAGAGGCAGCTCTCAACATTTCAGCTGGCTTCCATCAGAGTGAACAAAATAAGAAAGCAAGAGAGGAAGATGGAAGTTTTTTGTAACTGAATCTCATAAGTGACATCCATCACTTTTGCCACATTCTGTTCATTAGGAGCAGGTTACTAGGTCCGGCTCACATGCAAAAGGAGGTGATTGCTCAGGGCATGAACACAACAGTCTGGAGCCACTTTAGGAGCCACCCACCACAGGAAGTGACAAATTAAAGGACCACACAGCATTAAATACAGTACTTCACAGAAAAGGGTAAGAGCTGGGATGAAGTCTGCAGTTTAATTTACAACCCATGTAGATTAAAATACAGAGGAAGCAATGGTAGATGTTTTACAAGGACACAACAGACTCAAGGGCATATACCAGTTTCATGGCAATGTTTGCCTGCTGGCAATGGAGAGCGGAGGAAAAGTGAGAATAAATAACTACACAAATCCAGAGTGGGGCCTTGCAGACACAGGAGAAAATGGCGGACTGGGAACTCAGGACCAAGTTCAACTTTCTGCATCTGAGGTTCAAAAGAAAGGGAAAGTAATGAAACAAACCCTGTATGTCTCCTAATACTCATGCCCTAACAGAAGGTTCTCACCAAGATCCCACACCCCAATATCAACTGGATTAAAGCCACCTCAAGGGCTCAGAGCTCAGAGACTTCTACTGGGTAAAAGTGGCATCTGTGTCATTGTGGCTTACTTTGGAGTTGGTAAGAAGCTCTAAAAATTCAGTGTGCAAAAGATGGGCCCACAGGGTGACCAACTGTCCCAGGACCAAAGGAGTTTCTAAACATGGGATTGTGAACACTAAAATCAAGACAGTCCTGGGAAAACTGGGATGAGTTGGTCACCTTAACAACGTGGGGAGCTTGTGAAAAATGCAAATTGCAGCACCTTCATAGGAGACTGGGATTCAGTGTGCCTGAGCTAGACCAGAAATCTGCATTTTAAGCAGCATCAGAAGCCTTCTAATATAGTTAGCCCATGGGGCACCCTCTGAGAAACATTACCATGGAAGGATACTTTTGAAAGGTACTGCTGGTAGCATGAAGGCTCTAGCAATTCTCAAGTTTGTGATCACAAATCTTATGCAGACTTCTGAGAGTAATTCTTCATTACCTGTTGATAATCTGAGGGCTCTAGTTCACAGTTCACTGATTTCTAGAATTTGTCTTCCATATAACACAGACCCAGATCTAGGAGGCAAAGTTCAGGATGGGGTCAAGACAGAAGTTTAGGGAAGAAGATTTCCCTGACTGGCTGTTACAAGAAACCACACCCCATGGCTGGATTAGTTAGCTACAGAAAAGTCTCCTGAAAGTCACCCACCCCACAGTGCTATCTGAGGAATGTGCTAATAAGATTAGAGTGAGAACCTATAGGTCTTCAGGAAGGAGCCTGCCTAAAATGTAATCTCTGTACAATATTTTCCATATTTGGAAAATAAGAAGGTTACATAAGTGTATTGAGAGGAGAAAATGCGATGAGGTAATGATGGTCCAATGGAATCTAGCTGAAGGAGGGTGGGGAGTCCTGACATCATGGGGGTGCAGATCATGAGTGGCAGCAGGTGTACTTAGGTAGAACCATCCTTATGAGGAAGAGTGTGTCAGACCACAAAAGTTTGTCAAATACTTCTAGGGATCAATTGATTGTTCTAGCTCTATTTTTATATTCATTAAATAGCCTTTTAATCTCCCTTTATTCTTTGTTCTTCAAATGTAGACTGAATAACTTCTGTGTGAAGGGTACATAAGGGCTTAGAGTTGTTTGCATCCTACTTAATTTTTTAATTGGATTTTAGGTCTAATGAAAGTAAATTCTAATTACCAGAAGACCAATGCAAACAAAGTTTATTGGTGGGTTCAGAAGTCATCTCTAATGGTAAGAGCTTGTCATGGTTTTAGATTCCCCCTAGAGTGGACCCTGAAATAAGAATTCAAATATCCTTGGTTTATTTGGGAGGGGTTCCCAGGAAACACATGTGGAACAGTAGAGAGTAAGACAAGGAAGGAAACTGTTAAAAGGTATATATCAAGCCAGCTACCATTAAGGGCAACTGGCATTACAGGTTGGTTGGGAACTCTGAGACAAAATAGACACTATACTGTCCATATATAGAATACACTTCAGAGTTACTCTAAACAAGGGGTATTCATCCACTAATTCTCCATCTGTCATCAGTTGAGAGTTGCTTCTCAGGGGATTAAGTCTCAGATACTTCTGTTCTGTCCTATGTGAGGGCTGAGCATGTTCTCATGACTACTCAGAGTCACAGATGTTTTCCATAAACAGCCTTGAGACTGTAGGGATGAATACCAGGGGGATATGGGTGGGCTATCAACAGCACCTGCTATAATAGCTCAAATTTGCTGCATGCTTATAGGATTCCATGTGCCAGATTAAATATGTATCATCTCATTTAATATCTGATTAATATTTCCCATTTCCCAGATCAGGAAACAGATGTAGAGTGCAAAGTGACTTGCTTGTGGTCACACAGTCAGTTAATAGTATAGCTGGGATTTCAACCATACAGTTCATCTTTAGAAATCAAGCTTTTGGCCACTTCATTCTACTGGATCCTAGAAAAGTTTATATCTAGCTCAGGGAATAGAAATAGATTTCAAGATATGAGTGTAAAAACCACCAGCTTCATGAAGTGTGGATTGGATTTCAGTTTGGGATTCAGCACTAGTCACAAGTATGGACATGTGGATGAAGTTCAAGAATCATCAAGGGTCCTATCTGGCTGGAATATAAATCACAAAATAGTTGAGAGTAAGCGATATTAGGGAGGATTTTGAATGCCGAGGTAAGGAGTTTACATACAAAGGTTGGGCAATGAGGAACTCTTGAGGCTTTTTGAGCAAGGGCATGACAGGAGGTGGGCTTGAGTAACATTAAAGAGTGTTGATAATATAAAACATTGTTAATCAAGTAACACTGAGCAGAAAACAGTGAATTGACTGGGTTGACTAAAGGAGAGGGGAAGGTGGAAAACCAGGTAGGAACCATGGCAATAATTCAGAAATTTGAGGATACTTCTTTTAGAGGCCCAGAGTCAATGTGAATGGGCATGGTAGAACAGATGCAAAGAACAGTTCTGATAAAGATTTCTAGACCAGATCATGGACCCTGAAGGTTAAAGGACTCTAATCGCAGACATCAGGGTCATTGGTGGAGCACACTGGAGAGAGGGACCAGACTAACTAGCTTTGACTTGGGCATGGCTGGACTTTCTAGCTCCACTTCAGCATCTGGTCCTAAGCTTTCCTATTTAGAGACAGTTTAATATTTTCACAGTGGGTTGACCAGATTCCATGTGAATTGATGTGATTCATTTCACTGAAGAGAAAAGATCAACGAATGATGGTTTGATAAATCAATTCACCATGACATTCGTAATAGCTCCTGAAATACTCAGGTGATAGGCTAGTTGATGCATTGTCTTTCAAGAAAGGGACTCTTTTCTCTCTCCTTTTGATAGCTATGGAATGAAAAGTGACCAGAACCCTAAATGCACATCTAGTCTGAGATTCTATATTCACCTTTTGTCTGGATATTTTATTTTATTTATTTTTATTTTTTTTATTTTCTGCAATTTTATTTATTTTATTTTAAAAAAAGAATTTATTTTTTTAAATTTATTTTTTATTATTATGTTCAATTGTCTGGACATTTTAATTCAAACTCTCAGCTATGCCTTTTTGCTGATTACTTTTAAATTCACATTTCCAAAACTCATCTTTTCCCTTGAATATAATTTCCAGCTGCCGGTTGGGTGTCCCCACCAGGACATTCAGCTAGCGCCTCAAACTCAACATCATCAAAAATCAAGCTTGTCACACTCTTCTACAAACAGATTTGTCTTTCTGACTTCCTAATTTATAGTAATGATCCTATAATCCCCCAACTTGCCAAGACTCAACCCTGGGAATTGTCTTTCAGTCCTTTTTAACCATCCATTCCATCTAATGGATGTCAAAACCTGTTGATTCTACAACTACAATATTTGTTAAAATTGGTGGACTCATCTCTTCATAGTAGTATAGTATAGTATAGCATATTAATAGTAATAGTATATTAATTAATATAGTATAGTAACAGTATAGTACAATAATAGTATAGTAATTAGTATAGTATAGTAATTAGTGTAGTAATAGTATAGTAATTAGTATGGTAATAGTAATAGTATAGTTCAGGTTTTCTTTGCCTATTACTTAGCTTCATACCTGGAATATATCCCCATTCCTTATACTGTCATCTGTCAAAATAAATGGGGGCTCATTTTCATAGTATTTTTCTGTATTTTGTCAATTATCATTGATAATTAATGATTATCAGCCACATTTCAGATGAGAATACAGTGGTACAGAGAGGTTAAGTGACTTTCTCAAGATAACCTCATCAGTGACAGGACATGAATTTGAATCTTGATCTTTGTCTTTCCTGTGAACAAAGGGCTACGTTGAACATCCTGGCTTCTTTTCTAAATTTTGAGCTCCTCAAAGTGGGGGTTGTTTTGTATAACCATGTGATTCTTGCACAATGTGTTACTAATAGTGTTTACTGCTTGATTTTTTTTTTTTTTTTTAATGAATGAAGATTCTGCTTGATGGTAGCATTCAGGGGAACATGAAGCTGGAAGTCATTTGGTCCTGATGTTCTATAGAAGGGAGATTGTACCTAATCCAGTCTGATGACAGGCTTTAACCATACCAGATTGTTTAAGTAATATCTGGCGAGGGTAGAAGGGACCCAAGAGAAATCAGGTATGTATACCTGGAAACTCACACTCTTCTTAACCTAACAAAAGAAGAGTCAAAATTGGAGACTTGAAAGCACAGAGTGCATGTAAGAGAGTGTTTGCAAATGTAGGTGGGGCAGCAGTCCTCTGGGAGACCCAGTAAAATTACTTTCTGGATGAATGAGCTTGCAAATCCTTTCTTAAGGCTGAGCAGTGCTACTTCATGCCTCTATCGCAGGCATTTCTCTCTGAAAAACCAACGACCCAAGAAAGCAGTTGGTGGTGGGAGGAGTGGGAGTCCCTGAGCTAATCCTTGAGGTTGAGACAGAAACACGGCTGCTTTGGATTCAGCCTGGGGAGATCAAGGGAAAGCATGACTGCTCTGTTTGGAGAGGCCCGTCTTCAGCTGGCACCATTCTGAGCACTCAAGTTCTCTGTCAATAAGCACTTTACAGGGGAGATAAATGGATTTGAAGCTGAGGATGGGAGGAGGGTATCTGGGAAAGAATAAACACATTATCTGAGCCCTTCCACCAAGCCCCTTCACTGACATGCTCAAGGACTCCGACCATGTGGTTAGCAGAGGCTGGGTGGGAGAGAGGGACACTCTACCACTGTGGGTAAGGCAATTTACAGAGGTCTGGTCCAGTCATAATAGACAATATTTGAGACCAGGCTCTGTACTTTGCTTCACCCACAGGGGTGCCAGGTACTGTGCTATGGGATCTAATATCAAATGCCAAGTTAGCCACCATCTTGACAGCAAGACTAGAAATAACTGACTTCTTGCAAAAAGAGAGCATGAATATTCATTCTAGATGGGTAGGTGGATGGCAATATTTTGCAAACACAGAACGTGAAATCAAACACATGGGCAAATTCAGGAAAATTTGACTATGTTTTTTTCTATAGTGACATCCCTTCCCTACATATTTTTAAATGCAAGAAAAATCCTTCCCAAGGAAGTATAGGTTTAGGGAAGGGTAGATTCAGGCACACTCATGTCCAAGATACTAAATCAATCAGTACTGGCTTTGTTTTATTAAACATGACCTCCCTGAGTCCAGGCTGAGGAATCAGGCACCGGTATTCAGTACTGAAGAATACAGTTTTGAAAAACGATATATTTAGTTAGATTCCCTTACAGTGTAACTTGGGTGTTCCTAAATCCCCTAGAAGAGCCTTGTCCTTTTAGTAACATCACTAGTACATCTTTATCAAATAGAAGCAGTTTCCTAGTTCTAGTACATTCCTTGTCCCACCACATTTGCTGATATGGTGCATGCACACCCTATTTTGTTGCCCTTCATCCTATGTCACCCTACTTCTACATGCTTTGCAATCTGGTGGCTACCTATAGCTCTGGTTTTAATATATGTTACCTTCTCTAGCACCCCAGGGTCAAGAATTTCTTCCCTTTCCTTCCCATTATTTCCTGTCTTTCTCTTCTCTCTTTCCTAGTTCTTGTTCCCATCATCTCTGAGCTGGACTATGGCTATAACATGCTTCTATCTATCTTTTTACATTACCCTCAGAAGATACTATGAAACAGGACCTTTCCCTGTCATCTCACTACGAGCCCACTTACCACCAATACCCCAACACCCCTTCCTTTCCCTTGCCTGACCCCAGATCCATATAAGTAGAAGACAGGGGAGGAGTTGAGGGAGGAATCATCATTTCAGTGACTTATAGCCTGGGTGGGGACTGTTATATATCCCTCTTTCCTAAGCCAAGTGAGGGAGCCACCAAGAGAATCATTCTTTGAGACTCTGGATGCTCCAAGAGATAAAGACTAGGATTCCAATCTATAATTAGAGGTTTCTTGGGTAGCAGAGTTGATGAACTTGACAACCTTTCTTGCATGCATCTCTCCCCAACCCCCACCTTCACCCCCAGCAGGGAAAAAGAAGACTGGATGGAGAAGAAGAGAATATACCCTCCCTCGTTTTGTGTTGTTACAGAGACATGAGATTTCTCTGGGTCAAATGCCCACCACAGAATGGAGCTGTGTTCATGCTGTTTGGCTGTCTTTTCTGCTCTCTTCCACCTGGGGAGGGTTACCAATGTGCCCTGGTTCCCAGCAGCAACAGGTGGTGACACCAAGCAGGTAGGGGAAAGTGCTGTTGGAAATTATAAGCTGGAGACCAATCTCTCTAAATCAGGCAACTGATACAAATCTCCTTCCTCCAAAGGACTCAAGAGGAAGCATTTGTGTGTCTGCTGACAGAAGGCATCTATCAGCCACATTAGTGAGAAAGGCAGAAACGGCCATGGGAAAAACAACTACAACAGAGACTACTACCTAAGCAAGATGTGCTTATTTTTTCTGTCCTCCCACATCTGGCATGGGCTAGAGCCTTGAACAGGACAAGGGATATGTTGGCCTGGGGCAGACCATTCCTCCACCACAAACCCTAGGCTGAAGAGGAGGAAATAAGAGAGCGAGTAGGCACCCCTCTCCTGGCCTCTTTAATCATAAACAGTGAAGAGGAAACCCTTAAATGGAATATAAGATTATAGCTTTAAATTGGAGCATGTCTAATAACCGAAAATGACCCCAAACTGGCCACCAGGAAGTTATGTTTCAGATGTCATTACAAGGCCAGAGAGGCATGGCTGAAGGCCTGGGGGAAACTCATCCAAACTACTTCCTGTTTGTGGCTACTAAGCAGACAACATACAATAAATGAGTTCTCATCATGACACATGAGTCTCATCATGTCACCCTGCTGATGAGGAGTTCCCAAAGACTCCTTATTCTTTCCCCTACAGGATAAAAATGTGCTCTTTGTATGACTCACAAGGCCATTGGTGATCAAGCACCTTTTGCCTCCATGGTGTTACTTACCTCTTAATTCCAGGTTTGACATTTAAACAGTTATCCTAGCATATCAGGTTCTCCCACCCCTCTGTGTCTTTGCACACAGTGTCCTCTACCAGGAGAGCCCCTTTCCCAGGAAAATTCCATCAAGTCTTGGTTTAAGCATGATCTCTTCTGTTAAGCCTTTCCTAATGTTTGGAGGCAGCATTCCTTAGTTCTTCTGCCATTTCCCTTTGTACATAGAGCTCAATTATTTTATTGAGCTACTCCTCATAGCAGTATTTGTGTGTCTGTTTTCTCACTACTCTAAGTTCTTTGAAGGCATCAGCTGTGTGTTCTCCCTCATAACCCCATGTGTGGGTGGGGAGGGGGTAGTTTGAAGAATAAATCTGGAGCCTATGCCAAGAACATGAAATTTGCTTCAAAGAGACTGCCCTAAGTCTGTGATGATATGGCCTTTGGGCTGAAGAGAAAAAAACAAAACAAAACTGATTTTATCTATCAGGGTTCTTTCTATTTGATATATGTTCACTTTCAAAGTCTCTCGATTTGATGATATATCATGTTATTTCTAGTCATCTCTCCCTGGGTGGAAATCCAGTTTCATTTAGATTATGAAATTCTAGAAGGCAGGCCTTATCTTGCCATGCATTTCACATGGCAGAGACATGTTTAATTCTATAAAAGATTTCCTAAAGTTTTACCTGTGCCAGACACCATTGCCAGAGTAGCAGATATCCAATGAAAGAGTCATGGCTTCTGCTCTTCAGGCCTCCAGAGGCTGGTCCATCTCTGTCTTGAAAGGTTGTCCTCTTTGACCTTGAGGGAGGTTCCTGAGAGGGTCTATCGAGCATTGAGGATGGAGAGGGGTGCCAAAGCAGCTGGGCCAGGCTATCTGGGGATCCACCCTACAAACACTGAGATGACAAAAGTCTCATCCAAATTATCCTCACAATCTTTCTTGGTTCTAGCCCTAGAGACCTTTTCATCTGTCATACTCAGTGTTGACTGCATAGTAACTGTGAACTAGTGGAAAGAGATGGGTCTTAGAATCAGACATGATTGAATTCAAATTCAATTTAGCCAACCCAGACTGAGCTGGTTAGATTTGTCACTTATTTGTCCCATTAAATCTTAGCTAGGTTGACCTACCTTTTGTAGCCCTAATATAAATATAGGAGGGTTGTTGGGATTGAGGCATAATGTTCCAGATCATTTCCGTGCCTTTCCCCATTCCTTCATTGGCTATTGCCGCATTACAAGTGTGCCCAACACATACACACACACACACACACTCACTCCTGATGGGCCCTTTCTCTCACTTCTCAACTAACCCCTCTCATTTTCCCTGAGATTATTCCTCTACTATCACCATCTCTCAAAAATCTTCTAAATTGCAACAATAATTTTTATTCTGTTCCTGTAAATGAGGTATTTCATGCCTTTGAGGCTTTTCACCTCAATATTAACATATGTTTCTGAAATTCTAACTATACTTAAGTCTGCCTTTACATTTCTTTGGTCTTAGAAATAGACATGGATCCATCCAGTCTATGTAGAGAGAGACTGGGTATGTGTGTGTGTATCATACATGTATGGATGTAATAAGCAGACACATAATACATGTAATAAATGTAAAGTAGAAGTATACTTTCTACTTCAAGCCCTTCACTCCCTCTCTAGTCTTATCTTGAGGACAAAAGCTTTGCCTCCCTCCAAGCCCCCAGCTCCGTTCCCCCTTCATTCTTTAAACCTAGTTTTAACTGGGTCTTCTCAAGGAATCACACTGCCATACTCTGAGTGCAGAGGCCCAGCCTCCAGGCTAAACTCTGGTGTGTCTTTTAGTCACTAAGGACATAAATCTTCCCCTTAGCTCTCTCACAGGCATTATTTAAATTGGTCAGGTAGAGAATCCATCCATTTCTTTCAAGCCCAACCCATGAAAAGCTGTTAACACAGCGCAAGAGTTTAAGGCATTAAGCGTGTACCTGCCTGCACTTTGCAGTTCTTCCTTTCCTTCCCTCTGGGCATGCTTTCCAGTAGACAGGGGGAGAGGGGAGAGAGCAGAGCCTAAATAAGCTGATTTCTCTGGAAAAGCATTCCTCTCCATCTTTGCCATTTTAATAAAGCTTAGCTTGGGGAGAGATTTGGAGTCCTTCAAGAGCAGGCCCGTTAAAACAATCGAGGAGTGTGTAAAACACAGCTCAGGCCCTGCCTGCCGGTCTTCAAACTGACGTCACCTCATAAATCCACAGGCTCTGTTCCTGGCCCCAATCTGCAAGGCACAGCCTGGACCCATCAGTGAGCTGCTTTTTCTAGAGATTAATTATATGTTCAGACAGAGGTCAGGTGGAGAGTCTTTAAAAGATTGCTTCAGTGTTTTGCCCCACACCCTCTCGTTTGGGTAAAAAAAAAAAAAAAAAAAAAAAAAAAGACTTCCCTGGCAGCCAAGCTGCAGAAGGGAACACCGTGTGCCTAGAGACCAATCCACCGAATGAGAAGGGATGCAGGCATCATTTGACCCACGCAGACCCAGCAGCAGCAATGGAGGGCCTGAGAGCCAGGGTAGTGAAGGGGCTGTCCCTTTGGTTCTTCTTACCTTGTTGCCCAAAGGTCCTGGGTTTCTGATCTGTCCCCAGGGCAGTCTGTGGTCAGATCAGGAATGCAAGAAATTGAGAAAAGCACAGGGTTTAGGAGCAGCCAGCTGACAGAGGGACATCGTTGGGGAATGTCGGCATCCAAAGGGCCATGGATGCTGTTGGAGGCCTCGGAGCTTTCTTGCCAGGATGAGCTGGGGTTTACACATCATCCACCCGCATGTGTCTCTGGGGAATCACACACACACACACACACACACACACACACACACACACACTCGAAGAAAGGACAGAAATCATTTAGTGGAAAACAGAAAAGAGGAGAAAAGGTGAGGTGTAGCGGTTAAATGTAGGAGTGTTTCCAGAAGGAATATAGTCCACGCTGTGTGCTCTGAGGGCAGGATATTGGGGAATGGATTTTTTTTTTTTTTCTGAGAAAGTGAAGAGATTGATTAAGCTGCAGGGGATCAAAAACATTCTTCAATTGGGTTCACAAAGTTTAGAAGGGTGGCAAACAGTGATCTGTTGATAAATGTTTAACAGTTGTCTCTCCAGGGGACAGAAGTCCTGGTTTCTGTAGTGTAAACGCTCCCATCTACAGTGCGGACTTCAAGTCCCAGTGTGAAGCCTCCGAATGTGGAGCCGGGAAGTTTGTGCACAGTAAGCTCTTCCGAGCTGGTAGGAGCCGGCTCTGGCCCAGGCTGGTGGTAATAGCCACACGAAGAAGTTACTAAGCTATGTTGTCCATTCTTGTGCCAAAAGAGGCTTCATGGTGCTGCTGGAAAAGTCGGAGCCCAGAGTGAGGGTCCATTCTGACCTGCCACCCACTCCTAGTTGTGCGTTTATTCTTTGTCCACTTCTCTCTGTGTGTTATACTTCAATAAAAAGTTGAAACATTAAACAGCATAAAATGGAGTAGTCTTCCCATCCCTTGCAACTGTAAACATGTAGGATTTGGTGCCACCATTTCTCATTGCTCTGATGGTTCTTGTCTTTGACAAGGCATGGGCTTGGGTTGCATTGTCAGTGTGTGAAAATAATTTCAGTCTGCAGCTAGTGTGTGGTCCCCTTTTTGAGGAATTGGAAAGAGAAAGCCTAGCTTCCTTCCAGGTAAAGGGCCTGATTGACATAGCCTGATGGGAATCATCGAGAGTTCTGGAATGCAGCTCCATTCATAGCCCTTGGCTCCTGTGCATGCCCCAAATAAACACAGACTGTTGGTAGTGGTTTCAGATGAATCCCCCTGCAAGTACTGGCATAACTGTGCAGCCATGGGGCTTTACCCTCCAGGGAGGGAGCCCTGAGCACCGCTGCTACACAGGGGATAGTGTTGGAGGTGGTGGGGGAGAGGGGCGCTCCCTGAAAGCCAATCACAGCGTCCTGTGGTTTGGCAGTTGGCCTGGGAGCCCTGGGGCTTTCTGGGGAAAAGCCAGGAAGAGAGGACAGGGTGAGGCAGAGAGGGAGAGGGAGGGGGAAACCTTGCTTTCACAAGGCAGGGCAGGCTGTGTGTGCCTGTCAGGGTCAGAATTGCTGGCTAGTTCCTAGAGTGACTTTCTAGAAGGGAGGAAAGGAAACCAATGTGCACCGGCACGTTCACCATCTCTTTTCGACCTCGCAACAACCCTGCAAGGCAGATTTCATCACCATTTCTCAATGGGAAAACTGAGGCACAGAGTAAAAGGCCTGGCCCTGTGCCCCACAAATATTAAACGCTAAAGGTGAGATTCGATCCCACCCCGACCTGTGCCCAGGGCCCTGCTCTCCTTCGTCTTATGCATCTTTCTGGCATCTCTCGATCAAACCTTTGGCTCCACCAGCCAATCTAATCCACACCTCTGCTTTTCCTTTGTTTTGCTCTCTCTCTTGCAAACAACACTTTGGTTGCTGCAGTGACTGACCAGGCTGATTGCGGTGGCTTCTGGTGATGACAGGAAAGGGGCACTTAACCTGCAGCTTCTCTGTAGGGACAGGTTCAATGCGCTCTGGGCATCTGCACGTGAGAATCTTAGCCAGCTTGGCACAGTGAGGCCCCCAGTGCAGCCTCCCTCCAGAAGATTATTAATGACACCAGTGATTTCTTCAGCTTCTGGCTTCGGAGTCCAGCAACCTGTGTTGAATCAACACTGTGTCCTTCACCAAAGTGTTGACGATTGTCAGCAGCTCACTCATGATCCAGGCATGGCTATCTCTCTGTCCACTGGCCCTTGTGGCCACCTTCTGCCCTCCAAACTCTCCCTGCACAAATATGAAACTCACGGTGGACTCTTCTCAAGGGCACTCACCCCTTGGCACTCATTCAGAATAAACAGGCAAGTGTCTGGACCCTACAACCCTGCCCCAAAGTGAAACAAAGCCTGCATGCCCACTGGCCACCTCTCCTCCTGTACCCACCCCATCTTCTGTGTCCCTTCGGTGCCCCACTGCCATTCTGTACTTACTCCTCCACAAAAAGGCAAACACTAAAATCCTGAATTGCTTTCTTTGAAGAACTTTTGTTGAGTTTTTATGGTTTAGATATTCATTTTTCCCTGTTGATAAAGGTAGTTTTGCTGGCTGTGTGTAACAGTAAGGGATTTTACGGTGGTCTGAGCAGGTCTCATTTTTGCTTTGCAAATAGGAATACATATAATAGAGCTTCATAGATGCCAGTAATAATACCGCCCAGCAACAGGTGGGCACAGTAGCTACCATTTATTGAGCACGTATTATGTGCTGGGCCATCTATTAAGTGCTTATGAAGATTATGTCTTTAATCTTCACAACGGCTCCATGAAGTGGAACCTATTATTATTTATATTTTCATATGAAGAAAATGAGGCTCAGGTGAGGTAAGTTAAAATTTACTTAAGTTTTCAAAACTGGTTAAAAAAAGATAAGTCTGGCACGAGAATCTGTGTCCTTAACAAATGTTCTATGTTGGGACAAACCCCAGAATATGTATGTGTGTGCATCAAGAATATTAAGCTTAACTGTATAAAATGGCCATTTTGTAGGTCAGAAACTAACATAGGCAACCTTATTAGGTTCAATCTAAGACAGCAAACCCAGAATCCCCTGCATGTGGTCATCAGACTCCATTTTCTTTGTATTTTGGTGCCTTCCACAGAACAAGCCCTCAATCTGTAAATGTTTTCCAAGCATTAAGAGTGAGGGATTGAATGCATATGTGAGTGGGAAAGAGATATACGAATTACCAGAAGCAAAGGCAGGCTTCAATTTCAGGGAGAAGGAGCCTGGGGACAGGGCAAGGGGTGTGTGTGCACGTGCACATGGACCTGAGCCACTGATGGGTGGGGGTGGGCATCCACGTCCCTTAAGAAAGCTCCATCCTGTCTCTACCTTCTTTGTGCAACTGCCTGACTACACATGTTTCCATCCCATATTTCTCACTGCCCCCACGGAGGTCTTTTTATCCGAGTGTCAACCTAGTAACTCCAAAAGAAAGGACTGAACAGATATTCTTTTGAAAAAGGACTCCCAAAACTCCTTTCTAGCACCAATAGTCTGAGTTGAGAAAGTACTGGTTTCAGTTGGATGGGAACTGACTTGAGAGAGAATCCTCCTCCCATGGTCCAAGCCCCAGGATCAATCCATCTTCTCATTCACTTTTGCTTTCTCTCTCTTCTCATCACCTCTAGGATCAAAGTAATGTAACGCCAGTTCTTTGTAACCTTCAAAGCCCCAGGAGGACCTCATAGGGAGGGATTCTGAGGAGGTTCTGGAGGAGAGGCTGCGGGGGATCCATGTGCTTTGGGGTGGGAACTAGACCACCAGAGAAGAGGTGGGAAAGGTCAGAGGCAGCTCAACCTTGCTAGAGGGAAGGGTACTGGGAGGAACAGAAGTCCTAGGGAACGCATTCCTTCAGTCACCACTGAGAATGATAGAATAAGTATGCTAATCTGCCATTGTCCACAGAGTGAGCTGTAATGTTCCAGTTCTTTAACTAGCCAGCCTTCATGTACGTGTATCTATTTCAGAGTAATGTGATCCCATTCAAAGAGAATTGCACATAAGTACATAAATGTATAAGTGTAGTGAAGATGTGTGCAAATATACAATAAACAGTGAATATTGGTCACTCTGGGGAGAGGATATTGAAGAACAGTGGGGAGAGGATATTGAAGAACAGTGGGGAGTAGATTATTAAGATTTTCTTTATATGTGTATATACAGTTTGAATTGCCAAAATGCAGATTTCTTTTAAAATAATTTTAAATGGCAACAATTTTTTTTTACAAGGACATGTATTTTACTGAGTATACAGTCTTAATTCTTATAAAATAATATATCTTCCATCATCAAGACCTGGACTTGCCCATAGAGTCACTGTGTTCCTCTTAATGAAGGAGATCTTTTTTTTTTTTGGAGGGAAGGTCAGAAGAGGAATATTGATTTAGGATTGCCAGATAAAATATAGGACCTCCAGTTAAATTTGAATTTCAGATAAACAATGATTAATTTTTTAGCATAAGCAGGTCCCATGAAATATTTCCTTGGAATGATCCAGGGAGAACCTCAATGTTTACATGGGGTATACATATTTATACTAAAACATTATTCACTGTTTACCTGAAATTTAAATTTAACTAGGTGTCCTATATTTACATTTACCAAACCTAGTAACCCTATTTGGGCTGCCATTATCATAAATGAGCAGCAGAGGTCTTAAGGAGCTGCTTTGGTCTGCACCTGGGGGAAAGTGCTGTTTCCCAGGGGATTATTCCCATCAGTGGCTCCCAGCTGGGATGCAGCAGGGAGGTGCTTCTAATTCGTCCTGCCATGATACAACAATTATGAAAGTAAATTCATCTCCCAGTCTCTCATCCTCTTGCCCTATTTTTCCTCCAGATAAGACCATAAGTTTCCTAAATTTGAATTCCTCTTATAGAGGTATTTTTAGAAACTTGACTGGAGAGAGATATTACAATTCTTTAATGTCCCAAATAAGCACATTATTAACCATAGAAGGCAAAGAAACTTGTTTTAGGCTTGGCCCTCAAAGAATTGATAGTATTTTATGAAGAAACTACTCCACTATTTTTATTATATATCTATATGCTGCACAGTGCGGGACAATGGCAAACCCTGTGTGTGCACACGCGCGCGTGCGCACATAAGCGCAGGTCTGTGTGTCTGTGTGTCTGTCTGTGTGTCTGTGTGTCTGTGTGTCTGCGTGTACGCATGCACATGTATAATCAGAAATCCTCTCCTTTTATACACGGCCTTTCCACTGCTTGTCACTAATTGCTGGTGTTCAGATGGACATTATTTACATTGGGCTTGCAGAAAACCAAAGCACATGAAATTTCACACAGCTCTATTCATCAAGTTCAGGTTTTAGATTCCCCAAAAAAGGTTTTGTTCTTTTCTGTGGATGATCCAGGGATAACTTCAGCCTCAAACCATTTTTGTAGATCCACCCCCAAAATGCAAATCTTTGAGAAATTAGCCTAGGCACCTGCCTCAGGAAGCTACAGTACTCTTCCCCGGGGTGGGGGGGGGGGGGGGGTTTAATGATGCAGAATCCTTTGATCCAGAACTTTCTAATGTCTAATCCATTAGCAAAATTGCTTTTGCCATCACATCCCTCTTCCCCAGACTCAATTAGTTCTGTCTATAGAGTTCATACCACAGATAGAAAGACAGATGCTTACCCTAGTTTTCAAGTACTCCTGTGTGCGTCTTGAATGTAAGCCAGGCTAGTGTGACAGTCACATTGGCTCTCCTGAATTCATGCCTTCATCCTGCAATGTCCCTAGCCTCTCAAGTGCACAATAACTCTGGGCCAGAGGACTTGAATGAGTAAAATTTCTAGAGATATGTCACATGGGGAGGAAATACTAATTTGAAGCCTGGAATGGTCCTGCAAAGTCATGTTGTTTATCCTACTGTTCCCGGAAAACAGCAGCAATCATTATAAAGACAAATTCTTGGATAAAAGTAAACATACTAAAAGAGTCTGAGTGAGAGTCTACAAAAACTGAAATTGTTATAAATAAGGTTAATATATTGAAAAGGGCAAGAAAAACAACATATGCACTTCTTGAGAATCTTGGAAAGAAAAGAATGCTGCTAGTTTGAATAATTAGGATTAAATGAGTCTAACTGCAAATGAGAGACCCTCTCAGTTTCCAGGTCATGAGGAATACCGTCCCCATCTCCACCCGGACTTTTCTCTTCTTGTCCTGCACCCTTTCTTTTTTTCCCTCCACTCAACTTCTTATACTAACTCTTTTCCTTTTCTTGTCTCGTCTCATCTCGTCTCGTCTCGTCTTGTCTTGTCTTGTGTGGTCTTGTCTTGTGTTGTCTTGTCTTTGGAATGATTTATCTGTTGTTCTAGAGAAAAGGAGCTGGGGAACTGGGCCCGTTGAGAACTCTGCTTGCCCTATAGACCTGGATTCCAGAACACCACAAAGGCTAAAGTTTTGCTGTGAACTCATCTGGCAGAAAGGTTTCCATTTGCACACAGAACATTTTCAGTAAAGACAAATGTATCTTCCTACAAACAGAAATGATATCTGAGTTCTTTAAAATATTGACCATGTTGATAATGCATCTGAACCCACATAACACCCCTTCTCATGAAATTTTCTATATCTAGGAAGGATTTGCTAGAAGTCTTTTTTTATCCCCCCCTTAATTTCTCTAAGAGATCAGACAGCAACTAAGTCATCTTTTACGAATATATGCAAGACAGTAAGCTAAACTCAGTTGATGATATACCTCAGTAAGGAGCTGTTGAATGATGAAAAAACGAATGATGGGCGCCTGGGTGGCTCAGTTGGTTAAGCGACTGTCTTCGGCTCAGGTCATGATCCTGGAGTCCCAGGATCGAGTCCCACATCGGGCTCCCTGCTCAGCAGGGAGTCTGCTTGTCCCTCTGACCCTCCCCCCTCTCATGTGCTCTCTCTCTCTCAAATAAATAAATAAAATCTTAAAAAAAAAAAAAGAAAGAACGAATGATGGATTTTCATATACTTTGTGTTCTGCTAGAATGAGATTAAGTCCAGGTTACAGAATAAGGTGGTGGCAGAGAGAGACTTAGAACATTCTAATACATCACAGGATTTGCCTCATATACATCCTATATTCATACTGTGAAAATTTTATGCAAGCTACTTCAGATCTCTGAATCTCAATTCCCATGGCTATCAATAGGGATAATAACATCTCTTTTGCCACCTCCACAGTGATTATAATCAATGACACCATAAAGACCTCCACAAATATGAGACTAATATTACTAATTACAGTGGAAAAGGTCACAAACCCAAATTTGAAGAACAGACATGAATATATAATTCAGAGAAAAAGAAATACAAAGTATTATTAAACACGGAAGAGTCCAACCTCAGCAGTACTCAAGAAATAAGATTTAAATTGAAATAATATATTTTATGGATGCATACATTTGGCTCCAGCCTTGGTATTCTCAACAACATCAGCCCTTTAGCTTCAGCTTCTTTCTTCTTCAATATGAATTCTGCCATCTCTCAACTTTTATGTAATTAAAATAATGTGATCTCATAGGTTCCTATCAGAAGTAGTCAACATAAAAACACTAGTAATATGAACTATGCATATTCATATGCAAAATCAGGTAAGTATCATATGTGTAAACTTCAATGATGAGTTCCCTGTGTGCTAAGTGTTGAAATTCTTCATTATTTGAAGTAGGCATGTATATAACTTATTGAAAGAGTACAATGGTGGAATAATTAAAATGATTATGAAAGTTGTTAATTTCATGAACGTAAAACAATTGCTAAGAATTTCCAATTAGCAAAATAAATGGGAAAATGCATTTCTAGTTAATACTAATATTAAAAGACAACTAACATTAAAAGAATATTTTAGCTCGATAAATTTAGAAAGAGCATGCTTTTGGAGGTAATATGCTTATAAACATTTCAATAATAATGAGTCAGAATAATAAAATATCTTCCTGGATAGGCATATAATAGATCATAATTTTGATCTTTGTAAATTTTTTCGTATATTTGCATTTATAAAATAAAATTAACATGAAGCAAAATACAAAATAGACTTTAAGCACTATATTTAATTTTTAGTTATTACATTAGATTCAGGTCATGAATCGCTCAAGAAAATACAAAATTTACTAACTTTTAAATATAAAAGCAGAATGTTTACTTTGTCACCTCAAAATTTATTAAGGAAAAAAGATCAACATCCTTGATACATTCCATATTGACATAATAAAGAATATTGGAGTGCCTGGATGGCTCAATCGGTTGCGTCACATTCTTGGTTTAGGCTCAGGTCATGATCTCATGGATCATGGGATCAAGCCCTGTGTGGGGGCTCTGGACTCAGCAAGGAGTCTGCTTGAAGGTTCTCTCTCTCTGCCCCCCCTCCCACCCTGCTCTCTCTCTCTCTCTCTAAAGTGAATGGACAAATCTTAAAAAAAAAAAAAAAAAGAATATCACATGTAAAGAAAGAAAATGTTAGAGAAAAACTCAGTACCCCCAAAAACCTTACTTCACCACCAATCACAAATGAAAGAGATCCTTTTTAATATCACACTCAGTTCAGTAATGAGTGAATGAGCAATATAACACCTGACTGTTCTGAGAAAATACTATTCTTGCATTATAGTTCAAAGTTTAAAAACTAACTTAAATATTTCATAATAAAATTTATCATTATAATTAAATTTTTGAGCAAAATTTCAGAATATTTTTTGTATTCCCATGTTTTATTATATGATAATGATAATATTTGTCTTCACCTTTTATTTCAGACAAATATGATTTTAACATTCTCCCATTTTTTATTTGGCCAAAATGTTTATTCAATGTATGCCTAATTATACTTTTTTAAAAGATTAAAATCAAATCCTTCCACTGGCAGAGTATAGTGAGACAGGTGCTCACATATACTGTTGGAAGAATATGGAACAATTTTTCTGGAAATTTATTTGCCAACATATATGAAAAAGGAAAAAATAACCCTCTGAAATATTTAATAGATGGGAGCTTAGGTAATGGCTGCCTACATACATTTAGTTCCCATTATACCCCCAAAAATACCCAAGTGAAAAAATAAACTATACAAAACACATTCATTGACATAACTCCATTGCTGGTAGGAATGTCACATGGTACAGCCTTATGAGAGAAATTTGGCAATATTGAATAAAATCATGTACATGTGTACCTTTAGGCCTGGCAGTATCACTTTTAGAAACTTCCTTGAGCATTTGAAGGGTTATACATTGCAGCAGTATTTACAATTGCAAACTATGGGAAATGGCTTATATACCCAGACATAGAAAAGTTGTTTCATAAACTATGTTACAACCACCCAATGAAGTACTCTTTGCAGGAAAAAACACGGAAGAAAGAATTCTCTGGACTAAGGTTGAGTGATTTTCTGGATATATTAAGTGAAAAAAAAGCAAACTACAAAAGAGTATAAATAGTATGCTACCTTTTGTTTAAGAGAGAAGGCAATAAACATGTGTCTGCTCATAAAAATAATACTAATACCATAAGGATAAACTAGAAACTAATGAGACTGGTGGCTATGTTACTATTACAGCAGTGGCTGAAAACAAAACCCATCTATTAACTCACTGTTCCGTGGGTCAGAAGCCTGAGTGGGCTTGACTGGGATTTTGCTGAGAGTCTCATGCAAATGAAGGTGTCAGCCAGTCTGAGTTCTTATCTGGAAACTCTGGGAAAAAACCCACTTCCAAGTGTATGCAGGTTGCTGGCAGAATTCGGTTTCTTGCAGTTGTAGGACCCAGGGTCCATGTGTCCCTTGCTGGCTCTCAGCTGGAGGCTGCTTAGCTTCTTGGCTCTGCTTGTACTCCTTGCCACATGATCCTCTCTATCTTCAAGATAGCAATGATGTGTCAGATCTTTTGAATTGCTCTGACTTCTGAAAGCAGCCTGAGAAATCTCTGCTTTCAAAGAACTCATGTGATTAGACAAATCTCCCTTATGCCTTATAGCATAACATAATCATAAGAGGGATAACTCATCATATGTACAGGTTCCATGCACACTTGAAGGGGTGGGCATTTATAATGGCCAAAGTCTCTGATGGTCATTTTAGAATTTTGTTCACCACAGTTGCTTATAAAGGGTGAGTGAGAAGGAGGTTGAAAGAATAGATGGAATTGGGAGAATCCCATTTTTGACACATATCTATTGTATACTTCAGTCTTGGGGAATCATGTTAACATTTCACATAGTTAAAAAAAAAAGTCAACATGGATAGGAGAAAAAAATCTTAAAATATAATTCAAACAAAAGCAAGTGAACCAAGCCAAAAATGAAACAAATAATATAACCATACTAAAGTGGGAAAGAAAATCTAACCGGGATAACTTCTGAACATAATATTTAAACTGTATGCCCTAAGTCTCAAGGGAAAAAACCAACAATTTTTAAAAATTTTATTATGTTATGTTAATCATCATACATCACATCATTAACTTTTGAGGTAGTGTTCCCTGATTCATTGTTTGCGTATAACACCAGTGCTCCATTCAATACGTGTCTTCTTTAATACCCATCACCAGGCTAACACATCCTCCCACCCCCCTCCCCTCTAGAACCCTCAGTTTGTTTCTCAGAGTCCATAGTCTCTCATGGTTCGTCTCTCCCTCCGATTTCCCCCCCGTCATTTTACCCTTCCTACTATCTTCTTTTTTTTAACATATAATGTATTATTTGTTTCAGAGGTACAGGTCTGTGATTCAACAGTCTTACACAATTCACAGTGCTCACCATAGCACATACCCTCCCCAATGTCTTTCACCCAGCTACACCATCCCTCCCACCCCCCACTACTCCAGCAACCCTCAGTTTGTTCACTGAGATTAAGAATTCTTCATATCAGTGAGATCATATGATACATGTCTTTCTCTGATTGACTTATTTCGCTCAGCATAATACCCTCCGGTTCCATCCACGTCATTGCAAATGGCAAGATTTCATTCCTTCTGATGGCTGCATAATATTCCATTGTATATATATGCCACATCTTCTTTATCCATTCATCTGTCAATGAACATCTCAGCTCCTTCCACAGTTTGGCTATTGTGGACATTGCTGCTATAAACATCGGGGTGCACGTACCCCTTTGGATCCCTACACTTGTATCTTTGGGGTAAATACCCAGTAGTCCAATTGCTGGGTTGTATGGTAGCTCTATGTTCAACTTTTTAAGGAACCTCCATACTGTTTTCCAGAGTGGCTGTACCAGCTTGCATTCCCACCAACAGTGTAGGAGGGTTCCCCATTCTCTGCATCCCCGCCAACATCTGTCGTTTCCTGACTTGTTAATTTTAGCCATTCTGACTGGTGTGAGGTGGTATCTCACTGAGGTTTTGATTTGGATTCCCCTGATGCCGAGTGATGTTGAGCACTTTTTCATGTGCCTGTTGGCCATTTGGATATCTTCTTTGGAAAAATGTCTGTTCATGTCTTCTTCCCATTTCTTGATTGGATCATTTGTTCTTTGGGTGTTGAGTTTAAGAAGTTCTTTATAGATTTTGGATACTAGCCCCTTATCTGATATGTCATTTGCAAATATCTTCTCCCATTCTGTCGGTTGTCTTTTGGTTTTGTTGACTGTTTCCTTTGCTGTGCAAAAGATTTTTATCTTGAGGAAGTCCCAATAGTTCATTTTTGCCCTTGCTTCCCTTGCCTTTGGCGATGTTTCTAAGAAGAAGTTGCTGCAGCTGAGGTAGAAGAGGTTGCTGTGTGTGTTCTCCTTTAGGATTTTGATGGACTCTTGTCTCACATTGAGGTCTTTCATCCATTTTGAGTCTATTTTTGTGTGTGGTGTAAGGAAATGGTCCAGTTTCATTCTTCTGCATGTGGCTGTCCAATTTTCCCAACACCATTTGTTGGAGAGACTGTCTTTTTTCCATTGGACATTCTTTCCTGCCTTGTCGAAGATTAGTTGACCATAGAGTTGAGGGTCCATTTCTGGGCTCTCTAGTCTGATCCATTGATCTATGTGTCTGTTTTTGTGCCAGTATCATACTGTCTTGATGATGACAGCTTTGTAATAGTGCTGGAAGTCCGGAATTATGATGCCACCAGCTTTGCTTTTCTTTTTCAACATTCCTCTGGCTATTCAAGGTCTTTTCTGGTTCCATACAAATTTTAGGATTATTTGTTCCATATTTTTTGAAAAGAGTTGATGGTATTTTGATAGGGATTGCATTGAATGTGTAGATTGCTCTAGGTAGCATTGACATCTTCACAATATTTGCTCTTCCAATCCATGAGCATGGAATGTTTTTCCATTTCTTTGTGTCTTCCTCAATTTGTTTCATGAGTATTTTATAGTTTTCTGAGTACAGATCCTTTGTCTCTTTGGTTAGATTTATTCCTAGGTATCTTATGGTTTGGGGTGCAATTATAAATGGGATCGACTCCTTAATTTCTCTTTCTTCTGTCTTGTTGTTGGTGTATAGGAATGCCACTGATTTCTGTGCATTGATTTTATATCCTGCCACTTTACTGAATTCCTATATGAGTTGTAGTAGTTTTGAGGTGGAGTCTTTTGGGTTTTCCACATAAAGTATCATATCATCTGCAAAGAGTGAGAGTTGGACTTCTTCTTTGCTGATTCGGATGCCTTTTATTTCTTTTTGTTGTCTGATTGCTGAGGCTAGGACTTCTAGTACTATGTTGAACAGCAGTGGTGATAGTGGACATCCCTGCCGTGTTCCTGACCTTAGGGGGAAAGCTCTCAGTTTTTTCCCATTGAGAATGATATTCACTGTGGGTTTTTCATAGATGGCTTTTATGATATTGAGGTATGTACACTCTATCCCTGTACTCTGAAGAGTTTTGATCAAGAAAGGATGCTATACTTTGTCAAATGCTTTATCTGCATCTATTGAGAGGATCATATGGTTCTTCTTCTTTCTTTTATTAATGTATTGTATCACATTGACTGATTTGTGGATGTTGAACCAAACTTGCAGCCCAGGAATAAATCCCACTTGGTCGTGGTGAATAATCCTTTATTTTTGGAACAGTTTCAGAAGAATAGGTATTAATTCTTCTTTATATGTTTGGTAGAATTCCCCTGGGAAGCCGTCTGGCCCTGGGCTCTTGTTTGTTGGGAGATTTTTGATGACTGCTTCAATTTCTTTAGTGGTATAGGTCTGTTCAGGTTTTCTATTTCTTCCTGGTTCAGTTTTGGTAGTTGATACATCTCTAGGAATGCATCCATTTCTTCCAGATTATCTAATTTGCTGGCATAGAGTTGCTCATAATATGTTCTTATAATTGTTTGTATTTCTTTGGTGTTGGTTGTGATCTCTCCTCTTTCATTCATGATTTTATTTATTTGGGTCATTTCTCTTTTCTTTTTGATAAGTCTGGCCAGGGGTTTATCAATCTTGTTAATTCTTTTAAAGAATTAGCTCCTAGTTTCATTGATCTGTTCTACTGTTCTTTTGGTTTCTATTTCATTGATATCTGCTCTGATCTTGATTATTTCTCTTCTCCTGCTGGGTTTAGGCTTTATTTGCTGTTCTTTCTCTAGCTCCTTTAGGTGTAGGGTTAGGTTGTGTATTTGAGACCTTTTTTGTTTCTTGAGAAAGGCTTGTATTGCTATATACTTTCCTCTTAGGATTGCCTTTGCTGCATCCCAAAGATTTTGAACAGTTGTGTTTTCATTTTCATTGGTTTTCATGAATTTTTTTTAATTCTTTAATTTCCTGGTTGACCCACTCATTCTTTAGTAGGATGCTCTTTAGCCTCCATGTATTTGAGTTCTTTCCGACTTTCCCCTTGTGATTGAGTTCTAGTTTCAAAGCATTGTGGTCCAAAAATATGCAGGGAATGATCCCAATCTTCTGGTACTGGTTGAGACCTGATTTGTGACCTAGGATGTGATCTACTCTGGAGAATGTTCCATGGGCACTAGAGAAGAATGTGTATTCTGTTGCTTTGGGATGAAATGTTCTGAGTATATATCTGTGAAGTCCATCTGGTCCAGTGTGTCATTTAAAGTCTTTATTTCCTTGTTGATCTTTTGCTTAGATGATCTGTCCATTTCAGTGAGGGGGGTGTTAAAGTCCCCTACTATTATTGTTTCAATGTGTTTCTTTGCTTTTGTTTTTAATTGCCTTATACAATTGGCTGCTCCCATGTTAGGGGCATAGATATTTACAATTGTTAGATCTTCTTGTTGGATAGACCCTTTAAGTAGGTTATAGTGTCCTTCCTCATCACTTATTATAGTCTGTGGTTTAAAATCTAATTTGTCTGATATAAGGATTGCCACCCCAGCTTTCTTTTGGTGTCCATTAGCATGGTAAATGGTTTTTCACCCCCTCACTTTCAATCTGGATATGTCTTTGGGTCTAAAACGAGTCTCTTGCAGACAGCATATCGATGGGTCTTGTTTTTTAATCCAATCTGATAACCTGTCTCTTTTGATTGGGGCATTTAGACCATTTACATTCAGGGTAACTATTGAAAGATATGAATTTAGTGCCACTGTATTGCCTGTAAGGTGACTATTACTGTATATTGTCTGTGTTCCTTTCTAGTCTATGTTGCTTTTAGGCTCTCTCTTTGCTTAGAGGACCCCTTTCAAGATTTCTTGTAGGGCTGGTTTCGTGTTTGCAAATTCCTTTAGTTTTTGTTTGTCCTGGAAGCTTTTTATCTCTCCTATTTTCAGTGACAGCCTAGCTGGATATAGTATTCTTGGCTGCATATTTTTGTCATTTAGTGCTCTGAAGATATCATGCCAGTCCTTTCTGGCCTGCCATGTCTCTGTGGATAAGTCTGTTGCCAATCTAATATTTCTACCATTGTAGGTTACAGATCTCTTGTCCTAAGCTGCTTTCAGGATTTTCTCTTTGTCTGAGACTCGTAAATTTCACTATTAGATGTCGGGGTGTTGACGTATTTTTATTGATTTTGAGGGGGGTTCTCTGTGCCTCTTGGATTTTGATGCCTGTTTCCTTCCCCAAATTAGGGAAGTTCCCTGCTATAATTTGCTCCAATATACCTTCTGTCCCTCTCTCTCTTTCTTCTTCTGGGATCCCAATTATTCTAATATTGTTTCGTCTTATGGTATCACTTATCTCTCGAATTCTGCCCTTATGATCCAGTAGTTGTTTATCTCTCTTTTTCTCAGCTTTTTTATTTTCCATCATTTGGTCTTCTATATCACTGATTCTCTCTTCTGCCTCATTTATCCTAGCATTTAGAGCCTCAATTTTTTTTTTTTAAGAATCCATATTTTTTTAATCACAAGCCACTAATAAAGTCTGTAGCATCTGTGAGATTTATTTAAACAGTTGCTAGGAAGAGTTTGTTTTCCCAGTAAACACAGCAAACCTTGTATATGATTTTCTTGATTGACTATTTGACTAAATGTGTTAACATTAACATATAAGACCATTTACTTCATTGTGATGGTGTCTTGTTTATTTTGACAGACTGATTATACCAGCAACTCATGGACCCATTAAGTCTTGAATGTTATCACATTTATGCATTTAAAAACTTCATAATCTTGTTTCTGCTACTTTCTGAGAGTAAGACTTTTTTTTTTTAAATTTTATTATGTTATGTTAGTCACCATACAATACATCATTAGTTTTTGATGTGGTGATCCACGATCCATTGTTTTCGTATAATACCCAGTGCTCCATGCAGTACATGCCCTCCTTAATACCCGTCACCAGGCTAACCAATCCCCCCTCCCCCCTCCCCTCTAAAACCGTGTTTGTTTCTCAGAGTCCATAGTCTCTCATGGTTCATCTCTCCCTCCAAATCCCCCCCCCCTCATTTTTCCCTTCCTTCTCCTAATGTCCTCCTTGCTATTCCTTATGTTCCACAAATAAGTGAAACCATATGATAATTGACTTTCTCTGCTTGACTTATTTCACTTAGCATAATCTCCTCCAGTCCCATCCATGTTGATGTAAAAGTTGGGTATTCATCCTTTCTGATGGCTGAGTAATATTCCATTGTATATATGGACCACATCTTCTTTATCCATTGATCTGTTGAAGGGCATCTCGTAGAGCCTCCATTTTTGATTGCATTTCATTAATAGCCTTTTTGATTTCAACTTGGTTAGGTTTTAGTTCTTTTTTTCTCCAGAAAGGGTTTCTCTAATATCTTCCATGTTCTTTTCAAGCCTAGCTAGTATCTTTATAATCATCATTCTGAACTCTAGTTCCAACAACTTACTAATGTCTGTATTGATTAGGTCCCTGGCAGTCCATACTGCCTCTTGTTCT
This sequence comes from Phoca vitulina, assembly GCF_004348235.1. Taxonomy (NCBI): domain Eukaryota; kingdom Metazoa; phylum Chordata; class Mammalia; order Carnivora; family Phocidae; genus Phoca; species Phoca vitulina. The sequence continues at coordinate 20,106,284 of NW_022589704.1, forward strand.
TTTTTTGGAGGTGATTTTTCCCAGCCTGTCATTTTGTCCAGAGGTGAATAGATGAATGAGAGAACAAAATGCTAACAGGGTAACAACCCCAGAAAAATATACACTAAACAAATCAGAAGAGACTGGAAATGGAGGGGAAAGAAAGAAAAAAGAAAAGAAAAAAGAAAAAGAAAAATATTAAAAAAAAAAGACTATGATCAAATATGATCAAGCTGGTGAATAGATCAGTGCCACACACTAGATTTTGGGCATATTTTGGTCTGTTAGAAGAAACTGCCTCCCAAAATTTTAAAGAAAGACAAGCTTATATTTGTACAAAAATAAGGGTAAATACGATGAAGGGATGGAATATGACTGTAAAGATGAAAATTATAAAGATTTTATAAAAGGAATTGATAAGAAGTTGGTTGAAAAAAGAAAGAAGAGAAATTAAAAAAAAAGAGAGAGAATGTGATCAGGCAGCAGACTAGAATAAAGCCATACACTAGAGATTTAGGGTATATTTTAGTCTGTTAGAAGAAACTGTATCCCAAAATTTTAAAGAGAAAACAACTTTTATATATATATATATATATATATATATATATATATACCAAAAATAAGGTTAACTACTATGAAGGGATAGAATATGACTCTAAAAATGAAAAATAAAGAAGATTTTTTAAAAAAAGGAATTGATAAGATGTTGGTTGAAAAAGGGAAAAAATATAAAAAAACAAAAGACAGTTTAAAAAAAATTAACTTTGTAAGAGTAAAGAATCATGGTAAAAAAAGCCCTGAATTCTATGTACAGTATTCCCCTAGCGCTGGAGTTCTGCTGTTCTCATTGATCGGTAAACTTGGTCTTGGCTGGCTGTTCTTGTTGATCTTCTGGGGGAGGGTCCTGTTGCTGTGGTTCCCAAATGTCTTTGCTGGAGGTGGAATTGCCCCTCCCTTGCTGAGTCCGCTCTAAGTAATCTGCTCAGGTTTGCTCTCGGGGGCTTTTGTTCCCTGCAAGCTTTCCATACAGCTTTGGAGGACGAGAGTGAAAATGGCAGCCTCCCAATCTCCACTCTGGGGGAGCTGAGAACTCAGGGTCCCGCTCCTCAGTGAGCCCCCAGAGGAAAGCAGTCAATCACTCCCACCTCCCTGGTCTCTGGCCACACTCTGTGCTCACCCGGCCTGTGACCAAGCGTTTCTATCTCCAGCACCCGACTTCATTTGGAGTCTCCAAACCCAGCAGATTCCTGCAGTGCGCTCCTGTGCTGCTCCTTCTGGGGGAGGAAGGGGAATCTCCCCAGATCTGCTGTTTGTTGGGTCCCTGCTGGAAGAACAGTGGCCTGACTATACCCCGGATCATGGTTTATGACAACCCTGAGCTGCGAGCCCACTCCTCAGCTCCGTCTCTGCGGCCAGCTTCCCCCACTCCTATACCTGGGAGCTCTGCCACACTCAGGCATCCCTGGTCTTTCTGTGACCCCAAGGGTTCTGAGACCACACTGTCCCCACTAGGATTCCACCTCCCGCTTAGCCACTGGAGTGACGTCCCTCAGCAGAGCAGACTTTTAAAAGTTCTGATTTTGTGCTCTGCGGCAGCTCTATCACTTGCCAGTAGCAGCTGACGGAGGCTCCCTCCTCCTGCTGTCTATCGTCCTGAATGTCGCCTCAGATTCACTCTCCACAAGTCCTACCTTCCAGAAAGTGGTGGCTTTTCTGTTCAGAGAGTTGCTGCTATTCTTTTCTTCGATCTCCTGTTGAGTTCATAGGTGTTCAGAATGGTTTGATCCCTATCTAGCTGAATTCCTGGGACCAGATGAAATTTAGGTCTCCTACTCCTTCCAAAACCAACAATTTTTAAACTAACATTGAACTTTAGTTCTTTTATTCAAAGAAGCATGGGTTAGCAATTTTGAAAATACTTTTTATGTGTTGAGCAAATAAGTGCATATATTGTGGAAAATGGATGCCATATTTCTCACTGTTAGATAAGGAAGCTCCAGCAATGGATAGGGAGAAGAATGGAATGAATCCTGTGCTGCTGAATTGGAATGGAGGTATCCATGGAAACTCATAGTTTCTAGTATATAGATATTGATATAGATATTATATTTGCATACACATGAACTTGTATGTATGAATATATATGCATGCATACATCTGTTTTCTGTATTTGCTGATAGGACCTAGTAACAATCATCCCCATAGCATGGATCTAAATGCCATTTGCCTCTAAAAAGAACCAAGACTCTTTTGTGAAATGGTTGCTTCTGGGGCTGGAGCAGGGAAAAATACAAAACGAGATGAACATATCCTTTTGTGCCAAAAAGTAAGAAAGTGCACAAAGAATGCTGCAGATATGTCAGATGAACACAGGAGCCAGTCTGAAAGAGCTTGGACTGGCAAAATCTGGCACAATCTGAGCATCCAAATAATCAGAGTAAAGGAATACAATCCACTGAAGAGAATAAAATCCATTAGTCAACACTGACATAAATGAATGAATGAATGAATAAACAAATAAAGTAGATGAGAAGGGAATGTTTTTCTCATAGTAGAAAACTGACCAATAATCATAGAAAGAATGATGGAATTAGAACATTACTTTTCAGTAATCATCATCATCATAATAATCGATTTAAACAAAATCTCCAATGGATGTTAAAACTAAAGTGTGAAAATTTGAGAAGTACCAGGATACTTCTATAATCTCAATTTAGGTCCCCACCCCAAGGTACTTGCTGATTACAAGCAAGAAAATGACTTTTTAGTGGAGAAACTGGGCAGACACTTTCTTAACCAAATGATCAAGATTACCATGTCCCAGGGCACCTGTGGCTCAGTCAGTTAAGCATCTGACCTTCTGTTCAAGTCATGATCTCAGGGTCCTGGGATCAAGCCCTGTGTTGGGCTCCCTGATCAGCGGGGTGTCTTCTCTCTCTTCCTCTCTCCGTCCCCCTGCTCGTGCATAGGCTCTCTCTCTCTACTAAATAAATAAATAAAATCTTAAAAAAAAAAAAAGATTACCACGTCCAGATATGAGACACATAGATGCCAGGCGCCTCCTCATCTTATGTATTGAGAAGAATACAGCATCATGTCTGTGGTATTGTTGCCAAAGTCATGTAACCTAAATCTAATAGAGAGGAAACATCAGGCAAACCCAATTGGAGGGACCTTCTACCAAATAACTGAGGCTTGCATTCTTCTCCATTGCCAATTTCATGAATGGCAAAGACTGAGGGACTTCTAAATTAAAGCAGCTTCAAGGAACAGGGCAATCAAAATCCAAGCATGATCCAGAATTTTCTTGTTATTAAAAACATCACTGGAACACTTGGCAAAATATAAATAAGGCCTGTAGGTAAGATCATATCTACATTGCATCAATATTAATTTCCTGGTTTGATCATTGTTTTGTGTTTATATAAGAGAATGTCATCATTTTCAGGAAGTACACGCTATGGTATCATAGTGTTTAGGGATAAAGTAGCATGTCTGCGACTGACTTTCAAATGAATCAGAAAAAAATTATATATATATGTGTGTGTATGAATATTTATGTTTGTAATATTTTATATATGTGTATATATATGTATGTGTGTGTGTGTATATATATATATACACTTATGTTGATATAACAGCCCCAAATATAATTCCTCAACATCCATCTCTAGAAATGGTTGGAATGGAGGAGGCAAAACATGTGTCCAGAGTGGGGCTTCCAGTCCTTTCCTGCTAAATAAAGACATCTAATCTACACAGCAGGGTCAACTGGAGGCAGAGAAAGTGGAAAATAGCATGTTCCTCACTGCAGGGAGGCAATGTCCTGGGGAGTTACTATATGAAGTTCAAGTACATTATCAAAAACAATAAGCCCACTCCATCTGATCCCTTGGGGAAGGGGATAAAGGAGGCAAGAGCCTGTGCTATGACTGTGATATTCAAAGCATTAGCACTAACCAACCAAGAAATATAGTCCCTACAATTTCAGGCTCCCACAAATACTCAGGTTATGTCTTACCTCCTGCGATTGATGGAGAGAATCAGAATTTCCTTTTTCATTGTATTGGCAGAAAGTTCTACCTCTCTGGACTGAGATGGGCAAAGTGTAAAAGGTTCTTCCCTACACCCTGAGAAACCTGACACTTCTTCAGTCCCTGCCACAGAGGAGGACGGAGAACAGACTGCTTGTCAATGCTTAACCATCAAAAATTTTATACTCCCAAGACCTGCCCAGGACTACCCAAACCTCAAAGATGATGACAATGCTTGCAATGAGCAGTTCTGGCAGCAGTCCTGTCTTGTCTGGATACAACTGGAAGTTGCAGAGAAGTGAAGCTTCTTTAGGACTCTTGGGGAGACAAAAAAAAAACAAAAAACAAAAAAAACCCCAAAAAACAAAAAACCAAAAAAACCCTCCTCTAACCTCTTGAATAGAAATAACCATTCCCATCAATATCAGATACATGCTGTCTCAGTTGCCTTTTCCCAGTTGAGTCCCTATGTTTGTTAAACCTGGTGATTTGTTAAACCTGGTGATTATTGTCAATACTGCTAAAACCAACAGATACACTAGCTACTTAAAAACAACTGGGCCCCATGGCTGCTAAAGCCAGCCCTTACAACCTACCCTGTCAATTCTAGCTGTCCCCTAAATAAATCTCCTTCTCTGTGATCTAACTCTATCCTCAGCCATAATACTATTTGCCTCTCCTTGCCTAGGGGCACCAGCCCCCTCTAGACCAGCAACTCAGACCAATTGCTAAATACAGTGATGCAGGCTTCCATGTGGTTCTGTGCTTTTTAATATTAAACTTTATGCAGCAATGATTTCTGGTCCTATATTAGGTACCTGTATGTTGCTGGTCCTATCCTAGGTAGGTCTCTGCTTCTTTCATTGCTAGCTAACCTTCAACATCAGGATAAAGTCTTAGTTAGCATTCCTGCTGTAAGGAAAGTCCAATTTGAAGCATAGTCAAAAGTGACAAGAGAAAAACAGTGTTGTAAACAATGAGGAAAACCACATTCTTTCCTTAGGGTCTGAAATAGCTGAGGCCATTTGGCCTGTGGTTGAACAGACTCTTGTGTAAGAGAAGAGAAGTAGAGAGAAGTCTGGACTTTCTTCCTTTTTAGAAGACGGTAACTTCACCCACTGGTAAAGCATGGCCTTCCCAAATGCCAGACTGACCAACTGTCTTGGTTTTGGTCCACTGCCCCCATCCAGGCCCCCCAGGGGTGATTGTAGGGGAGCTAGTGCAAAGAAGTTGGTGGAGTGAGGCAAGGATGGAGGAAAGGGTCTGAGCTGCTGAAGCTTAACACTATTGGAGTCTGTTGAGGAATTGTGTAAAATGTGCCTCAACTTGGTCCACCAGATGACAGTGAAGCTTGAAGAAGGCACAAGGAATACAGCCTAGGGCACATATATCATCCAATCAGATTACCAATTCTTCTCCCTCTGGTGAGTGTATAGGGGTGGTGGTGGGTGCCTAGTCATCATCCTCCAACGATCAAGAGCAGGAAATAAGCCCTGGTCTTATTAAATGGTGCCTAAAAGAAATGACACCTATAGAGTATCTTCTGCTTCTTCTCCCCAGTATGTACCTTACAAGTAGAGGCTTGTCTCTTGTCCATTTTCAGATCTCCTGAGATTTCTAAAAATGGCCAGAAAAACTCCTGGAAATAGCTTTGATTCTTTGAATTGTACTAAGAATATAGTTCTACTTGAAAACAGTGGTATGTTAGTTATCTATTGCTGTATAGCTAATTATCCCAAAACACGGAGACTTAAAACCAAAAAATTTATTATCTCAAAGTTTCTGTGGGTTGGGGATTCAAGAGAAGCTTAGCTGGGTGACTTTGGCTTTGGGTCTTTCGTGAGATCGTATTTAAAATGTTAGCCAAGATTGCAATCACATGAAGGCCTTGACCAGGCCTGAAGGATCCGCCTCTAAGATGGCACACTCACATGGCTATTGGCAAGAAGCTTTAGTTCTTCATTGACCATTGGCAGGTGGCTTCAGTTGCTGCGCATGTGGGGCTCTCCATAGGGCTTTGTCCTCATGTTATGGCAGCTGGCCCAGAGCAAGTGATCGAAGAGAGAAAGGAAGACTGGAGGTGCAGTGTCTTTCATTTACTCTTGGAAGTCATACTCCATCATTTTGCCCCATTATATTTATTACAAGTAAGTCACTAAGTACAGTGCACACTTAAGAGGAGTAAATAATTTGTGGGCATATTTTAAAACTACTGACTGCGTGGGAGGAATAAAGTGAAGGGTCCACATTTATAATTCCTTGAATTCAGCTGGAGTCCATTTATCACAGTGGAATAGAGTGAGATTTGTGCTCAAACAGATTCAAGTGCAAGTCTTGGTCAAAGCTGGCTTTATGGGCATTCAGCTAATGCTGTCCCCCAGAGCCTTATCCTGACAAGGGCCGCATGCTAGGTTTAATGCACTGCCATTGCCATGGCAAAAAACCTTAGTAATTGTATCTTTGTACTTGTGTTTTGTAAGTGAAGTTCAATGGGTCCATGGAGCATGAGAGAGCCACAGAACAAGTGTTCACTGTTGTTTCTTGGCACTCTATTTGCATATAATGTTCATGAAATCCTGTGAGCACAGGATTCTGGTGGATCCACAATGCACTGGAGTTTAGAGAGACTCAAAGCAAGTATCAGGTGAGCAAGTGGTGTCTGTGACGGAGTGAATGGGGCTTCCAGCAGCCCAGAGAAGCCACATTTTCCATTTGAATGCTTTGCATGCAACTTGCTTTGAAGGCAATGGCATTCTAAGAACCAACAGTGAGTAAGGAATCTTATCATGCCCTTATTTCTCATGTTACTGCCCTGTTAGTCAACCACTTACATGGAAAAGGATGACAGAAAGAAAAAGAAAGTTTGGGCAACTCACTGTTCCTTTCCTTCTCAGCCTTCTGTACTAACCAGCAATTCAAGATAAAGAACGTTTCTATATTAAGAAGTGAAGTAAAATTATTTGAACTAGTTTTGTGCAGTTTTTACACTGTTCTGGTAAGAACGAAATGTGTGCATGTATGAGATACAAAATATGAATTGTGTAATTTCAGGGATTCCTCATAAGAGTGAAATGCCCTTACATTTGCATTTAAAAGTGTTATTGCACAATATAAGGGTGAACAGTAAAATCTATGCTAATAATATATAATTTTAATTTTTCTTTACTTACAACATTAAATAGCAAATTATAAAAATACCATGACAAGTTAAAAGACTTTGTGAAAGAATGGAAATAGCTTTATATTTTACTACCTTTAATGAAAAATTTTCCTTTTTTTTTTTAATTTTATTATGTTATGTTAGTCACCATACAATACATTTCCTGTTTTTTGAACAAGGGGTCCCACATTTCCATTTTGCATATTTTGCACAGAGCCTGAAAATGAGGTAGCCATAGTGGCCCTGGCTTGCTCTGCTATTTACCTGTTCCACAATGATTCCTAAATGACTTGTTTCTCCAAACTTCAGTTTCCTCTTCTATAAAATGGGGATCTCAGTAGTATATTTCTTATGAGATTGCTAGAAGGATAAAATGACAAGAGGCTTAAAAAATATTTAGCATAATAATTAACAAAGTTGTATCACATCCACTGACCTAAGCCATCAACTGAAAAGAGATGCTATCTCATTGCTAAGTCCTTGGGATTGTCTATTTCCAGTTTTGCAGTCATTGATGTCAGTCAATGACATCCTGTACTTGATTGGACTGGAGGGGAATTTCCTCCTACCCATGAGCATCTTTGTCTTCCTCAAGATGCCACTCCCAGCTCTTCCAGGGACATCTTGCCTGTCTCTCTTACCCTCAGATAGTTCTGCCTCTTACACTTTCCAAATTATGGCAAAAGAAAAATGCAAAATAAATAACGAAAAGGTTTAATGACAGTCTCTTCTGCTACAATGCGTTAATTGCCTTCTTAAGAAATCCAATATTACCAAAAATCATGTTCTCAAAACCACCATTACTCTGGGAAAATGCAAGTTATTGACAAAGGAAGTGTAGGTTAAGAAGGGTAATTTTTTTTCCCCTGAAGAAATGTAAAATGAATGAATGAATGAATGGATGGATGAATAAATAAATAAATAAATAAGTTGATTTTAATAGTTTTAAGTTATTTTGTTATGGCTGAAGTAAGCAAAATATAGCAACTTGATTACAAGTGACCAAAATAAATTTAAATACCTCTGAGAAAAATTTTCAAGAGGGAAACAATGTTCCAAACTAGCAAGTGTCTGGGTAAATTTTAGACCAGTTCCCAGTTATCAATGTCAAACAAAAATGCAAGCTGCCAAGTGACTAGCCAGATACTCAGACAAAGCAGCTGTAGATTCCTATAATGTCTTTGAAAAGTTTTTTTTCCCCTAATATATGCCCATGTGCTATACTAGTCACCAATTACAGAAGCATTTTAACCAGTAGTAGAGGGCATGAGGCGAGGGTCATGGAATGAGGTTATGTAACTGTGAGTAGCAATAAAAATGACTGAAATACAAAGGGATAATCTGTAAGGAGTTGAGTGTAAAAACTAAAAATTAGCATCCTCATATTTATGTTGCTTGTAAAATGGATGTGATACAGCTTTAAAGGAGATATATTCACAGGAGCAAAATATGGTTCAAGCTAAGGGGAGAAGGTGGTACTCATCAGCCAGATTAGGAGGAATGGTAAAATCCAAGGACAGAGAGATTCTGACTTCAAGAAGAAGAGAGCTGAACAGGAAGAGAAGGAGGAACTGAGAAGCTGAGAAGCAGACACATATGGCAGGCCGAAGGCAGTGGATCTGGAGTGCAGAGACTGGGGGTGAAGTCAAAGGGAGAAAGGGGCAGGAAGAGACAATTAAATATCTCAGTTTAGACACATGTTCCTGAGGATAGAGCCAGGACACTGGTAGAATGTCCAAGTGATGTGGCCATGATCTTCAGCTCAAAGAATGCTAGAGTGGGAGGGACCCTAGAACTCATCTAATTTAAACCATTCATTACCAGGAGAGTACAAAAGAGGGCCACGACTTACCCAAAGTTATGGAACTGGATGTTTCAGCTTTAATTCAATGTTTTTTCTGCTACATCAAAAGGCCAGTTATAGATCTGATGGGAATATTTAGGACCTATCTCAGAATGTATCTTTCTTCTCTAGAAATAGAAGGTAGAAAGGCAATCAGTTCCACTTGGAAATAGCAAGTGTGGTAAAAGAACTAGTCTTAAATCCCTGCCCAAATTAATATCCATTCCTCCAGTACTTACCAAGTTCAAGGAATGTGCTAGGCATTAGGCAGAAGCCACAGGCTCAAAGATTGTTTCACTGCTAGGCTGTAAGCCCATCAGCGTCAGGGACCAAATTTCTTTTACCTTTCCATCTCCAACATCTTGGCAATAGTCATCTCTTAATAAGTATTTGTATCTTTCAACCAGCAATGACTTTATCCCTAGGGTTCCTTGTATCCCTATTCTTCTAATATTACATAAAGATTCACTGAGATCAGAGAAGTCAAGAGAAAAATCTACAGTCACAGAGTGAATTAAGAGCAGAACTCAAGTCTGTCTTTCCCTTTGTCCTCACCATTGCTTTTGCTTTTTCAAGAGGTCTAGGACACAGATAAGGGCTGAAACAAAAATGAATCATAATATGGTGGTTGAATAATCTGAAAGGCATAGTCTAGATGAAAGATCTATAAACTGGTAAATGAAAACCCAGTAAGAATTTCTTTAGAGTCTAAGGCTGGGACTGTTCATAACAATCTTGGTATTTACAGCATCCAACACAGGGCTTGGCAGATAGCCCCACATTGCTACTAAAGGAAGCAGCTCCAATTTTAAAGTAATAAACAGTATATCCTATAGTTAAACTGCTCCCAACTTCTGTTGAGTGCCAGCTTAGTGCTTCACACTTGAATTAAGTTGACAGAAGCCTTCAGAACAATATTGTGTGAGACAAACACAATGGTTGTAGTGTGTGGCCTGAAATTCTTTTCCTATGGGAAAGCCAGTTTCAATGATGATTTGAAGGTCAAATGAGGTCAACATCAAAACAACACAGCATGTACTGGACTGTAGGCAGTTAGCAAGGGGAAAGAACAAGTGTTTTGGATCACTAGACATTGGGCAAAAGTCATGCTCCTTGATAGTGTTATCCAAATAAGGCAGCAGTAAGTGAAATTCAATAATCAGACTATAAAGAACACAATTTGAGCTATGGGTAGAGGACAGAGAGGGAGAGCCATAATCTAGGGACTCTGGAGGGTTTCTCAATTCTTTAAATAATCTCAAAGAAGGGATATCCCACAGACTTCCCAGGACCATCTTTCCAGGTTATTATACCACAGTGCTAATGGTATGATTAATGACATTTTACCAGAATAAGACAGCAATTCATAAGGGTTGGATTTTGTTTTTTAATTACTAGGGAAAAAACAAACTATAGTTATTTTTTGACCAGCAGAGTAGTCTTTACAGAAAAGGGGATAAAGCAATGTTGATGAAGAGCAAACACAATTGTCTTGGTGAAGGAACATCAGATCAGAATGTAATTCCCTTGTTCATGTTTTTCTTAGAAAGCATTTCCATTCTGCCTGGTTCTGGGAACAAAGCCAAAGCCTGCTTTAGAGGAACAGAGATTTCCAGGAAGTTGGGCGGGTGAGGGTGGCTGGGTGTGTGGGACCCTGAGGAAGCTTTGTTGTGGGGGACAGTTCTGGCATCTATGTGCAAGCCTGGGAAGGATGAGGTGCCCAGTCTGCCTCTTATTCTGTAACTGACAGGGACTCTGAGAAATGTTTAAGGGCCAGGGAGGGTTAAGATTGAACCAGAAGACAGAGCCTGGACACTTCCCATTCCCTTGCCTCAAGTAATTAACCAACCACAAAATCAGGGTGGGAAGGGAGGCAGGCAGTGAAGCTGAGGTGGAGATGGGCACCATTCCCTGCTCTTTCTGCTGGTTACACCTACCAATGTCATGCTAGACATGGGTTTCACAACAGCATCAGTTTTGTCCTCCAAAGCCTGTCTTAGAAGCAGCCCCTAGAGATCAAGAGCCACCTGCTCTCCACATCACTCCATTTCATCTATGTTTCCACCATGGTGAATGATAACAGAGCAGAGGTCCAGGATCCAGAAAGGAAATGAGGATATAGACTAAGGCTTCAGAACACAGAATTGAACAAGATATTTTGTTATGTATTTCATCTACCTGCCTCATTCATAGGATCTTCACAATACAGAAGACTTGGGCTTCCATCCTGGCTCTTACACTAAAGGGCTGAGTGACTGTGGATTTGTCATGCAACTTTGGTCTCCTTACTAAGAAGTGCACCATGTGTGTAGAATGGGGATGATGGTATTTTTCTGGCAAGCCCCGAGAGCTGATGTAAAAATCAAATGAGATCATATACAAGGAAGCCTTGGTGAGCTGTGAAGTACTGGAACCCATAGAAGGGATTACCATTAATTAATAAACTGCTCTCAGAGATCCCCCTGCCCGAGAGATGGATGTTTCCTCCATGAATCTCAAATGTGTATTCTTACCCTAATCCCAAGTCACTAGGAAACTGGCCTCAAAGACCTAACCAAATCTTTGGCACCAGCCAGCATACCAAACCTCTCTTGCTGCTACTGCTTTCATTTGCCGTGTAGCTTCTGAAGTGAGAAACTAAATCTCAGGTTCCAGTAATAATGAAACAGGGGGCTCAAAAGCCTCACATCCTCACCTTGAGGTAGACAGAGAAGGAAGAAACATCAGTGTGTGGTGAGAGAGGGTGCCAGTGCAGAGGGAAGGTGGGCACTGAGCAACAGGAGGGAGCACATTGCTTTGATGGTAGCAGGAGCTGAAAGGATGACGCCTTCTGGGAGGCATCGTTTTCATGGATGATCTGAGACAAAACAAGAGCCACTAGAGGAGGAAATTAAAGAGGGAGACCGTGGGAAACTGGCAAGGAGAAATTTGTAAAGGAGGGAGAACACAGAATGTGCTAAGTGCCTGCTATGAAGCTATGCCACCCACTTCCACATACATCTATCATCTCGTGTCCTCCAGCCCACCTCCCACCTCGCTTGCTCCTAATGTGTGACATCACTGGATAGCGGACATCTCCGGGTGGGAATATTCTAGTAACACAAACTCTTTAGGAATCTAGACAGTACCCACCCATTGACTGCTGGAATTAAAAGTCTGGGTCGGGAGGAGAACTGGTGGAGAGAAAGGCAGAGAGGAACTTGAGGTTATGCTGATGGTAGAGGAATATCTAGCTTTATTTTTTTAAATATTTTTTTATTTATTCATTTGGCAGGGAGAGAGAGATAGAGAGAGCACAAGCAAGGGGAGTGGCAGGCAAAGGAAGAGGGAGAAGCAGGCTCCCCGCTGAGCAGGGAGCCCAACGTGGGGCTCGATCCCAGGACCCCAGGATCAGGACCCGAGCTGAAGGCAGATGCTTAACAGACTGAGCCACCCAGTCGCCCCCATATCTGGCTTTATTAGGAAAAATTCCCAAACAGCAAGTCAGACTCCTTCACAATCAAAGCACAGTTGAAGTTCAGTGAGCCTTCCTTTCTTCCCTTCCCAGCTGTTGCCTCTACTGAGCATCTGCCAGCCCTGGGCTCAACCTCTAGACTTCCATCACCATTATTAAAAGCTGAGATACATTTGTATTCCAATCCCAGTTCCTCCACTCATGAGCTGTGTGGCCCTGCTTTGTCAGGTCCAACTCAGCTCAGCTCTTCTATCAGGGTTAATAATGCCTGTTAGGTATTTGGAAAAACTGAGATATGTATGGAAGTCTTGAACCCAATGCCTAGTTCCATAACTGGAGTGCTTACTATTACTTTATTATTAATCATCCTTCTGTTGCCTCCTAGCTCTCTCTAATTTCTCGAGGACAAGCATACTCACTATGTGCCAGGCTTTTGTACAAGCCACTGAGACTGTAAAGATAAAACAGAAGATCCCTGACCTCAAAGAGCAAACAATCCAATGTCAACAAATAATGAGAACTTCAGATCACAAGGAGACATACTGGCCATGGTCTTGCATTTGACGGAGAGTCACATGGTTGGAGGGGTCAGCCTGTTTGAGGGGCTCCAGAGAACTTTATTGGGGGGTGGCAAAGGGTGTCAGGGTAAATTCCCCTGAGTGGAGCTGTGTCATCCTTCATCAGGTTCCTGCAAAGGAGCCCCTGTCATGACTTGTTCTGGGCCTACAGCCTTCAAACTCTGTTCCAGCCTGATTAGACTAGGGCTTTGAGGAGATGTTTCAGAGCCATTCGGCAGAGGGGAGCAGAAAGAGCTAGGCCTCTTTTTGGGCCTCATCAGAGCAGTTTTGATTGTATCTGTTTTATAAATTGCTAATCTGAGTTAGGTTTGAAGAAAAGGTCAAGCTGATAAGCATGTTCAGAAACCCCCAGGCTAAATGATTTCTGAGATCCTTTCTAAAGATGGGGTGCTAACATTCTCTCCAGGCTGTCCAAGTGCAGAGGTGCCTGGGGGCTGGCACATGTTGGTTTCCTGTTCATCCATCCTCAGGGCCTGAAGTCTTTGTGAACAGCAGTGGTTCTCTGTCCAGGGTTCTTTCATTCCACCGTGCTGTTCACAACATATTTCCTAGCACCTCCTTATCATTCCAATCCTTCCCCACTTCCCCCATCAACACAGCTCATTCTCACCAATTCAGAAATCAGAGAAGAGGTCAATTGATCCAAAGAGAGGTTTAATCTGTTGAGAATTACTAGAAAAGCAAGTTTTCTGTTTGCGGAAGGACCCAGTGAAAACATAACAATAGGTCAGACAACTGTTGACTTAATTTGAACTCTATTTCATCAGCCAAAGTCTTGACCTTCAGGTCAAAAGTCAGGCTGTCAGAAATATGCAAAAACAAGCTCTCCAGGGAAATAGGAGGCTAACTGTCCAACTAAGGAGGCTCTCTGAAGCTCCAGAGAGGCTGGAAGGGGACTCTCAGGCTGAAAACAAGGCCTGGTATGAATTTTCTCATTACGTGGGGACTGCTCTTAGATTGAGTTGAGTTCTACATTCCAGTACAACTTGGAGGTGAACAGTAATTCAAGGTCATTGTTGACTGCTTTATCACTTTATGATAAAGAGTAAAGTCCTTGTTTTTTTAAAAAAGAAAGGAGAGAAAAAGAAAAGAGAGGGAAGGAAGGGAGAGAGGGAAAGAGGGAGGGAGGGAAAATGGAAGGAAGGAAGAAGAATCTTTGGAAAATAAAAATCACATTCAGTAAGTGAATTCCAATGTGCTTCTTCAGAATAATAGTCTGTGGTACAATCAAGTATCTTAAGTTTTAAAATTCTAAATATTTTTTAATGGGGTTATAAACTTGAAACAGAACATAAAGCTGTCAAGACCTATTTGCTACCTGATGTTAAGAGCAGCCAACCAAGCAATTCAGCCACAGTATACAAACATTCAGTATACACTTTATATATAAACATCTTCAGGTTCCTAGTAGTTCCATCCCAAATCAGCTGACTGTGTCATGTGTCACATGGTAAAGGAAATGCCCATCTTTCTGTGAAGGTAGCAGCAGTATCCATGTGAAATAATTATACTGCAAACCTTTGGGATTTTGATAATCTTTCTTGTTAAGCAAATGACAAAATCTTATTTTATACATTAACTCATCCATGTCTTTGAGTAAAATGGGCTGAAATTATAATTTTGTGATGCTCCACATGTTTATAAGTAAGGATCTTAATACAAGTTTTAAAGTTTCATTCTTCTGTTTGGAAATTTATCTCATATGCACCATGGATATTTTGTCCATAATTCCAGGAACTCTGTCTGGATAGAAAGCTGTTTTGCCTAGGGAAGCTCATCTGCTCCAAAGGGTGGGGAAGAGTACGTGGAACAGTGCAAGTCAGCTGGCATGGAGCACTGTTTTATGTACACAGAAAGAAGTTAGGTGAAGATCCATCAGAGCATCCCTTTTACTCTTGAGTTATCTACTGCCTTGGTCCTATGCAAACCTTCAGAGAGAAGCCGTCTCAAATATAATTGTCGTGTGCATTGCTAGAGCAGTATTTTAGTGAACTTCTCCAGCATTTATTAAAGTATGTGTTCTCAGCATCATAAAGTGTCAGGTGAGTGGTTCAAGAATGTATGCTGAAGACCCTGGGGTGTCTTGCATATCAAAATATCCTATGTTGAAGTTTTAGGCAGATAATATTCACACCCTTCTCTTTCAGAGTTCTGAACTAATTGAGACTTAGACCCAAGAATTGACTAGAGATCATGGGATTAAATGCTTGCAGAATTAAACTTTGAATATGAAGTCAAACAGGCTGCCTTATATTTGCCCTTATGATGACCTTGGGACCCAAGGCCATATAAATCTGTGTTGCACAGCTGATGTTTATTCAGTCAGCCACAAGGAAAATGGAAACTTCCCCATGAAACAGGAAGTCTTAGGGGGATGGAGGTGTATGGATGGTAAGCTCTGGTGTGTTTCTGACATTTAACTTGCTAACTGCAAATTGGCAGGAACATGGATCAATGGATTGTGGTCTTCCTCTTTTTCATCAATCATATAAATCTCCTCCTCCCCACAGGGAGAAGCCAGCTGGGTCTAGAAGGAGGTTCAGGGGAGTTCTTTTTTTTTTTAATTTTTATTTATTTATTTATTTGACAGAGAGAGAGCACAAGTAGGCAGAGCAGGCAGGCAGAGGAAGAGGGAGAAGCAGGCTCCCCGCAGAGCAGGGAGCCCGATGCGGGGCTCGATCCCAGAACCCTGGGACCATGACCTGAGCCGAAGGCAGACGCTTAACCGACTGAGCCACCCAGGCGCCCCAGGTTCAGGGGAGTTCTTAGTAGTGATTTTGTCAGGGTAGAAGTTACTCTTCTTTCAGCCAACAGAGTGTGAGGAGAGGGAAACACTCTGTGTTTATGCCCTTGTCACAGAAAACATCAAGATAGAGGGAAGTGGGGAACAGGGAGAGCATGGATTTTGGACCCTGGCTGCCTTTGTAAGCCTTGCTTCTGTCACTGGTTGGGTGACTTTGGAAAGCTTCTTTTAGCCTCTTTAAGCTTCAGTTTCTTAAAAAGTAAAATGAGGATAATGAGTATTTTTTCATATTGTTATTGTGAAGGCTTAAGGAAATAAAAATTAAAGACCTTGCCACAATGCATGGGCAGCAAGGAATGCTAAAAATATACGGATTCACTTTTGTTAGTTATTTGAGCCCATTGAGTAGAGACTTCTTTTCTTAATTTTCCTTCCATGCTTGAATTTCCTTCCTCATACCCATGCTTCTATGCTCCAGTGATGGCACAAGAATAAAAGAAGTCAAATCTGTTGAAATGTGATGATGCAAGCAAAGATGAGCAACCGTCTGCCATAAACTCAATTTTCTAAAACTTGAGTGCCCATTTTGTGTAGAGGAAATTGGGAGAGTCACATAATCTTATGTGCCTAGCGAATGCCCCTTTACCTGTGATGGGCCCACATTAGTCTATATAACTGAGGAAGACACTCATTTCAAAGGAAAGCTTTGCTGGTGTATTACTCTTATCTGAGATTGTCCCTACTGATAAGTCAGAGCTAGACCAAAAAAAGTTAGTTAAACTCATTTCCTTTGTAAGCCACTTCCTTCAGTGACCCTCTAGTAGTCAGACCATGGGGCTGGTTTGAAATGGTGGAACTGACCTGAAGAGGAAGATCAGAGTTCCCTGGGTTTATCTGAAGGAGAGATAGAACTTTAATGAGTTGTGACTATAAGAATAATAACTAGGGTAGTTGATATCCAACATTTTAGTAGATTTCCAAATTGTGTATGCTAGATTGGGTTTGTTCAAAGAATTAGCTCTAGTATTCAATTTTATTGGATTTGCATGTTGCTTTTCCAGTTCATTGATTTCTGTACTTGCTATATAACATGCTTCCTGTTTTTGCTTTATTTTTTCAAATAATTAAGGTAAGTATTTGATCCAGTTATTTTTATTCTGTCTTGCTAATGAAAGAAGTTAAGAAAATGAATTTGTTCTCTCAGTAGGGCTTTGGCTATATCCCATATATTTAGTAATATATGTTTTGTCATAGTTTAGTAGTTCATTAATGCCATTATTTTCTAATGAATACTAATTGCAATTTTGATCTCTTACATCCAATATTCATACAGAAGAGGGTTTCTTTTTAATTATAGTAGTTGTTTGCTTTATACATTTTTTTAAATTTTATTTTTTAAAGGAATTATTTATTTGAGAGAGAGAGAAAGAGCAAGTGAGAGCAAAAGCAGGAGGGAGGGTCAGAGGGAGAGGGAAAAGCAGACTATTCGCTGAGCAGGGAGCCCAATGTGGGGCTCAGTCCCAGGACCCCAGGATCATGGCCTGAACCAAAGTCAGACACTTAATTGCCTGAGCCATCCAGGGTCCCCTACATTTTTGAAATTTTAATGTCATTATTAATTGATGGATGAACTATGCATTAGCAAGAAAATGTTGCTATTATTAAGATTTTCTTTCTGGTAAAGTATATTATCAGTATTTGAGTGTATAGTATGGACAAATGAAAAAGAGGTGTGAGATGTGTTTATCAAATTTAAATATATATATAAATAACAGATATATCACATATATATCATATATCCATATATACACATATATATCAGATACACATATATATATGTACACAGGGTCATGTACATATGTATTAATATAGCATTAATTTTATTGTTTACATGCTCACTGACTTTATTTTTTATCTACTTCATCAGTGGCAAACTGAGTGTGTTAGAGTCTCTCATAATAACTGTGTGTTCATTTCCCTTACCTTTTTCCCTGAAATTGTATTTCTAGCTATTTTTTGTTTTTATTTTGGCTTTTATAGTTCGCTGTGAAATTTTCAGTCTATAAAGATACCATCATCATGGATTATATCATTTATCAACATATTTTTCAAATCATGTTAATGTTTTTGCCTTTAATTTTACATTTTGTTTGAAATTTATATTGGGACCTCTGCTTTTGATTTTTGTTCTTTCTTTGCCTGATAAATACACTGTGTGTTTGTGCATTTTTCATGCTATCTTTAAGGCATTTCTCTTAAAAACAACATACCATATTTTGTATTATAATCAAAATTATATTATAATTTATATATAAATAATATATAATATATAAATAATATAATAATATATAATATACAAATAATATAATAATATAAATATATATAATATATAAATATATATTATATAAATATAAATATAAATAAATAATATATAAATAAAAATATATTTATATTTATAATATATTTATATATTACAAATAATATATAAATATAAATATATATAAATTTATAATAATTAAAATCAAAATTTATATATATGATATATTTATATATTTATAAAAATTTATATATATAATTTATATATAATATAAAATATATATTATAAATAATGTATATATAAATATATATATATAAATTTATAATAATTAAAATCAAAATTTGATTTTGATTTTAAACTGGGGAATTCACAGTGGATATATCTGGTCTCCCTCATCCCACCCTGCTGTACGGATGTGGGATGGTGCAGTGACTGGAAATAAGTCTGTGGGTCAGATAAGCCTGGGTTGAACTCTTGAATCTACCTCTTACATCTGGGACACCTTGGGAAAGCAGTTTATCCTCCACCAGTCCCTGTTGACTCATCTGTGACATTGAAACAATAATATTACTAAGGTTACTAAATAATATTACTAAGGTTGCTAAAAATAGTCAATAGAAAAAAACTTATCAAACTCAACACCCAAAGAATAATCCAATCAAGAAATGGGCAGAAGACATGAACGGACATTTTTCCAAAGAAGACATCCAAATGGCCAAGAGACATATATTGATAAATATAAATATTATGCCATTCTATACATAGATTCCCATTATTTTAAGTTTTGTGTTTGTCATTCCTTTTATTCCTTATTTTCTATCTTTTGATAGGTAGACTAGGTTTGTTTGCTTTTATCTTCACTAAATGATTTAAAAGGCAAACATTTGTTTTTAATTGACAAGTGTCCATCTTTATATTTTCCAAAGGCATTATTTGAATCTTTTTTCTGTGATGATCACAACCAAAAATCACTTCCCCTTATGTAATACATGGAGTTTACAATGTCTTTACTTCCCACCTTCCTTTGACTCCCTGATCTTTATTAATATAACCTGTGGTTTCCATTGATAATTCTTTGTTTGTTTTTAAATTTTATTTTATTTTGTTATGTTAGTCACCATACAATACATCATTAGTTTTTGATGTAGTGATCCACGATTCATTGTTTTCTATACACCCAGTGCTCCATGCAGTACGTGCCCTCCTTTATACCCATCACCAGGTTAACCCATCCTCCCACTCTCCACCCCTCTAAAACCCTCAGTTTGTTTCTCAGAGTCCATAGTCTCTCATGGTTCATCTCTCCCTCCGATTTACCCCCCTTCTTTTTTCCCTTCCTTCTCCTAATGTCCTCCATGCTATTCCTTATGTTCCGCAAATAAGTGAAACCATATGATAATTGACTTTCTCTGCTTGACTTATTTCACTTAGCATAATCTCCTCCAGTCCCATCCATGTTGATGCAAAAGTTGGGTATTCATCCTTTCTTTTTTTTTTTTTTTTTTTAATTTTTTTTTATTGTTATGTTAATCCCCATACATTACATCATTAGTTTTAGATATAGTGTTCCATGATTCATTGTTTGTGCATAACACCCAGTGCTCCATGCAGAACGTGCCCTCCTCAATACCCATCACCAGGCTAACCCATCCTCCCAACCCCCTCCCCTCTAGAACCCTCAGTTTGTTTTCAGAGTCCATCGTCTCTCATGGTTCTTCTCCCCCTCCGATTTCCCCCCCTTCATTCTTCCCCTCCTGCTACATTCTTCTTCTTCTTTTTTTCTTTCTTAACATATATTGCATTATTTGTTTCAGAGGTACAGATCTGAGATTCAACAGTCTTGCACAGTTCACAGCGCTTACCAGAACACATACCCTCCCCAGTGTCCATCACCCAGTCACCCCATCCCTCCCACCCCACCCCCCACTCCAGCAACCCTCAGTTTGTTTCCTGAGATTAAGAATTCCTCATATCAGTGAGGTCATATGATACATGTCTTTCTCTGTTTGACTTATTTCGCTCAGCATAATACCCTCCAGTTCCATCCACGTCGTTGCAAATGGCAAGATCTTATTCCTTTTGATGGCTGCATAATATTCCATTGTATATATATACCACATCTTCTTTATCCATTCATCTGTTGATGGACATCTTGGCTCTTTCCACAGTTTGGCTATTGTGGACATTGCTGCTATAAACATCGGGGTGCACGTAGCCTTTCGGGTCCCTACTTTTGTATCTTTGGGGTAAATACCCAGTAGTGCAATTGCTGGATCATATGGTAGCTCTATTTTCAACTTTTTGAGGAACCTCCATACTGTTTTCCAGAGTGGCTGCACCAGCTTGCATTCCCACCAACAGTGGAGGAGGGTTCCCCTTTCTCCGCATCCCCGCCAACATCTGTCATTTCCTGACTTGTTAATTTTAGCCATTCTGACTGGTGTGAGGTGGTATCTCATTGAGGTTTTGATTTGGATTTCCCTGATGCCGAGCGATATTGAACACTTTTTCATGTGTCTGTTGGCCATTTGGATGTCTTCTTTGGAAAAATGTCTGTTCATGTCTTCTGCCCATTTCTTGATTGGATTCTTTGTTCTTTTGGTGTTGAGTTTGATGAGTTCTTTATAGATTTTGGATACTAGCCCTTTATCTGATATGTCATTTGCAAATATCTTCTCCCATTCTGTCAGTTGTCTTTTGGTTTTGTTGACTGTTTCCTTTGCTTTGCAAAAGCTTTTTATCTTGATGAAGTCCCAATAGTTCATTTTTGCCCTTGCTTCCCTTGCCTTTGGCGATGTTTCTAGGAAGAAGTTGCTACGGCTGAGGTCGAAGAGGTTGCTGCCTGTGTTCTCCTTTAGGATTTTGATGGACTCCTGTCTCACATTGAGGTCTTTCAACCATTTGGAGTCTATTTTTGTGTGTGGTGTAAGGAAATGGTCCAGTTTCATTCTTCTGCATGTGGCTGTCCAATTTTCCCAACACCATTTGTTGAAGAGACTGTCTTTTTTCCATTGGACATTCTTTCCTGCTTTGTCAAAGATGAGTTGACCATAGAGTTGAGGGTCCATTTCTGGGCTCTCTATTCTGTTCCATTGATCTATGTGTCTGTTTTTGTGCCAGTACCATACTGTCTTGATGATGACAGCTTTGTAGTAGAGCTGGAAGTCTGGAATTGTGATGCCGCCAGCTTTGCTTTTCTTTTTCAACATTCCTCTGGCTATGCGGGGTCTTTTCTGGTTCCATACAAATTTGAGGATTATTTGTTCCATTTCTTTGAAGAAAGTGGATGGTATTTTGATGGGGATTGCATTGAATGTGTAGATTGTTCTAGGTAGGATTGACATCTTCACAATATTTGTTCTTCCAATCCATGAGCATGGAACGTTTTTCCATTTCTTTGTGTCTTCCTCAATTTCTTTCATGAGTATTTTATAGTTTTCTGAGTACAGATCCTTTGCCTCTTTGGTTAGATTTATTCCTAGGTATCTTATGGTTTTGGGTGCAATTGTAAATGGGATCGACTCCTTAATTTCTCTTTCTTCTGACTTGTTGTTGGTGTATAGGAATGCCACTGACTTCTGTGCATTGATTTTATATCCTGCCACTTGACTGAATTCCTGTATGAGTTCTAGCAGTTTTGGGGTGGAGTCTTTGGGATTTTCCACATAAAGTATCATATCATCTGCAAAGAGTGAGAGTTTGACTTCTTCTTTGCCAATTTGGATGCCTTTGATTTCTTTTTGTTGTCTGATTGCTGTGGCTAGGACTTCCAATACTATGTTGAATAGCAGTGGTGATAGTGGACATCCCTGCCGCGTTCCTGACCTTAGGGGGAAAGCTCTCAGTTTTTCCCCATTGAGAATGATATTCGCTGTAGGTTTTTCATAGATGGCTTTTATGATATTGAGGTATGTACCCTCTATCCCTACACTCTGAAGAGTTTTGATCAAGAAAGGATGCTGTACTTTGTCAAATGCTTTTTCTGCATCTATTGAGAGGATCATGTGATTCTTGTTTTTTCTTTTGTTAATGTATTGTATCACGTTGATTGATTTGCGGATGTTGAACCAACCTTGCAGCCCAGGGATAAATCCCACTTGGTCGTGGTGAATAATCCTTTTAATGTACTGTTGGATCCTATTAGCTAGTATTTTGGTAAGAATTTTTGCATCCATGTTCATCAGGGATATTGGTCTGTAATTCTCCTTTTTGATGGGGTCTTTGTCTGGTTTTGGGATCAAGGTAATGCTGGCCTCATAAAATGAGTTTGGAAGTTTTCCTTCCATTTCTATTTTTTGGAACAGTTTCAGAAGGATAGGTATTAATTCTTCTTGAAATGTTTGGTAGAATTCCCCTGGGAAGCCATCTGGCCCTGGGCTTTTGTGTTTTGGGAGATTTTTGATGACTGCTTCTATTTCCTTAGTGGTTATAGGTCTGTTCAGGTGTTCTATTTCTTCCTGGTTCAGTTTTGGTAGTTGATACATCTCTAGGAATGCATCCATTACTTCCAGGTTATCTAATTTGTTGGCATAGAGTTGCTCATAATATGTTCTTATAATTGTTTGTATTTCTTTGGTGTTGGTTGTGATTTCTCCTCTTTCATTCATGATTTTGTTGATTTGGGTCATTTCTCTTTTCTTTTTGATAAGTCTGGCCAGGGGCTTATCAATCTTGTTAATTCTTTCAAAGAACCAGCTCCTAGTTTCGTTGATCTGTTCTACTGTTCTTTTGGTTTCTATTTCATTGATTTCTGCTCTGATCTTTATTATTTCTCTTCTCCTGCTGGGTTTAGGCTTTATTTGCTGTTCTTTCTCCAGCTCCTTTAGGTGTAGGGTTAGGTTGTGTACTTGAGACCTTTCTTGTTTCTTGAGAAAGGCTTGTATTGCTATATACTTTCCTCTTAGGACTGCCTTTGCTGTATCCCAAAGATTTTGAATAGTTGTGTTTTCATTTTCATTGGTTTCCATGAATTTTTTTAATTCTTCTTTAATTTCCTGGTTGACCCATTCATTCTTCAGTAGGATGCTCTTTAGCCTCCATGTATTTGAGTTCTTTCTGACTTTCCTCTTGTGATTGAGTTCTAGTTTCAAAGCATTGTGGTCTGAAAATAGGCAGGGGATGATCCCAATCTTCTGGTACCGGTTGAGACCTGATTTATGACCTAGGATGTGATCTATTCTGGAGAATGTTCCATGGGCACTAGAGAAGAATGTGTATTCCGTTGCTTTGGGATGGAATGTTCTGAATATGTCTGTGAAGTCCATTTGGTCCAGTGTGTCATTTAAAGTCTTTATTTCCTTGTTGATCTTTTGCTTAGACGATCTGTCCATTTCAGTGAGGGGGGTGTTAAAGTCCCCCACTATTATTGTATTGTTGTCGATGTGTTTCTTTGCTTTTGTTATTAATTGCCTTATATAATTGGCTGCTCCCATGTTAGGGGCATAGATATTTACAATTGTTAGATCTTCTTGTTGGATAGACCCTTTAAGTATGATATAGTGTCCTTCCTCATCTCTTATCACAGTCTTTGGTTTAAAATCTAATTTGTCTGATATAAGGATTGCCACCCCAGCTTTCTTTTGGTGTCCATTAGCATGGTAAATAGTTTTCCACCCCCTCACTTTCAATCTCGGGGTGTCTTTGGGTCTAAAATGAGTCTCTTGCAGACAGCATATCGATGGGTCTTGTTTTTTAATCCAATCTGATAGCCTGTGTCTTTTGATTGGGGCATTTAGCCCATTTACAGGTATTCATCCTTTCTGATGGCTGAGTAATATTCCATTGTATATATGGACCACATCTTCTTTATCCATTCATCTGTTGAAGGGCATCTCAGCTCTTTCCACAGTTTGGCTATTGTGGACATTGCTGCTATGAATATTGGGGTGCATATGGCCCTTCTTTTCACTACATCTGTGTCTTTGGGGTAAATACCCAAGACTGCAATTGCTGGGTCATAGGGTAGCTCTATTTTTAATTTTTTTGAGGCACCTCCACACTGTTTTCCAGAGTGGCTGTACCAACTTGCATTCCCACCAACAGTGTAAAAGGGTTCCCCTTTCTCCACAACCTCTCCAACATTTGTTGTTTCTTGCCTTGTCAATTTTTGCCATTCTAACTGGTGTAAGGTGATATCTCATTGTGGTTTTGATTTGAATTTCCCTGATGGCTAATGATGATGAACATTTTTACATGTGTCTGTTAGCCATTTGTATGTCTTCTTTGGAGACGTGTCTGTTCATGTCTTCTGCCCATTTTTTGACTTGATTATTTGTTTTTTGGGCGTTGAGTTTGAGAAGTTCTTTATGGATCTTGGATACCAGCCCTTTATCTGTAGTGTCATTTGCAAATATCTTCTCCCATTCTGTGGGTTGCCTCTTTGTTTTGTTGACTGTTTCCTTTGCTGTGCAGAAGCTTTTTATCTTGATGAAGTCCCAAAAGTTCATTTTTGCTTTTGTTTCACTAGCCTTTGGAGATGTATCTTGAAAGAAGTTGCTGTGGCCGATGTCAAAGAGGTTACTGCCTATATTCTCCTCTAGGATTTTAATGGATTCCTGTCTCACATTGAGGTCTTTCATCCATTTTGAGTTTATCTTTGTGTAGGGTGTTAGAGAATGGTCGAGTTTCATTCTTCTGCATGTGGCTGTCCAATTTTCCCAGCACCATTTATTGAAGAGACTGTCTTTTTTCCATTGCATATTTTTTCCTGCTTTGTCAAAGATTATTTGACCATAGTGTTGAGGGTCCATATCTGGGCTCTCTATTCTGTTCCATTTGTCTATATGTCTGTTTTTGTGCCAGTACCATGCTGTCTTGGTAATCACTGCTTTGTAATATAGCTTGAAATCAGGCAACGTGATGCCCCCAGCTTTGTTTTTCTTTTTCAACATTTCAACATGGTGATTAGGGGTCTTTTATGATTCCATACAAATTTTAGGATTGTTTGTTTCAGCACTTTGAAAAATGTCATTAGAATTTTGATGGGGATGGCTTTGAAGGTATAGATTGCTCTGGGTAGCATAGACATTTTACAATGTTTATTCTTCCGATCCATGAGCATGGAATGTTTTCCCATCTTTTTGTTTCTTCTTCAATTTCTTTCATGAGTGTTTTGTAGTTCCTAGAATATAGATCCTTTACCTCTTTGGTTAAGTTTATTCTGAGGTATTTTATGGTTTTTGGTTCCATTTCCATTAATAATTCTTTTATAGTAAGTTGGTAGTTGTCTAATGTGTATTTTCTTCATAAAACAACATTTGCTTTGTTTTATAACCATATTTTTAATTACTTAGAGACTACTCTGTGTGTAACAGGTTTAATGCCAACCACCAGTCCGAATATACCATTATGTCCCAGTTTTTCACTTTATCTTTTTCACTTATTTTTCAGTTTCCTGGAGTATATCATCAAGAAAAATCTTCAAGGTGAAAATGTAAAGTACATCTATTTTTTTAAGCCTTGATATATCTGCTTTTACACCAAAGACAAGTGACCAAGTATAGCGTCCTTACACCACAACCTTTTGTCCAAAACTCTGAGGACCTTGCCCTAGTTGGGTCTGGCTTTGAAGGACTGAAGATTATTCTGCAGCAGACATAAGTTCTGGCCCTGTGTTTTTTTTGTTTGTTTGTGAGTGTGGGTCAGATGCCTCCCTGCCCTCTTCTGTCACACCAAGATGGAAGTGAGGGGTGGGAACCCACTAGAAGGACTAAGGTTGTTGCAGTTTTTGTTTTTTTATCATCCCAACAAAAGTTGGTTTTGATATAGAATCTCAGTAAAAATTTTACTTTTAAACTACATCAAAAACTAATGATGTAATGTATGGTGATTAACATAACAATAAAAATGAAAAAATTTTTTACTTTTTATTTATTTATTTATTTATTTTAAAGATTTTATTTATTTATTCATGAGAGACAGAGAGAGAGAGAGGCAGAGGGAGAAGCAGGCTCCCAAGGAGCAGGGAACCCGATGTGGGACTCGATCCCAGGACCCTGGGATCATGACCTGAGCCGAAGGCAGACGCTTAACCATCTGAGCCACCCAGGCACCCCAAAAATTTTTTACTTTTTATAACTCACTGTATTTCACCTGGGTTTATATGGAGATATTCAGAGTTGCTAGAGAGACCACATAGGCACAGCTTTAGGGGAGAATGTGGAATCTTTTCCTGCAGCTGGAAGAAGGATCACAGGAGGAATGTAGGAGTCAGCCCCGTGCAGAGGAAACTGAAGCCCCCATGAAGAAGTTCCAGTTTGAATCCTTTTCCATGCTTAGTCTAATGTCCTCAAATAGGAGGGTCCAAAGTGTGTAGGTTTTATTTTCTTGAGTTAACTTAGTAATTCACATGTTACTTGGGCAGCAAAAATAAACCATACACCCTGTCCTTAGGTTGCTTACACTAAGCCAAAAGGGAAGAGAATTGCATAAAAATTGTAATATATATATAAACATAAATAACCATCAAACATAAAAAGTATTTTAAAGAATCCAGGTGGCCTGTTGACCAGCAGTCGGGGTTGAAGTGGGCTGTTCAGGAAAACATTCTCATCAAGGTCTCTGGACCTGGAAATCCCTTTGGATGACCATTAATGTGGACAATGTGTGTAAAGGGATGGACCACCAATCTCAAAGGACCTTCCCAATTCTGAGATTCCTTGAGGATGAAGGATATTTAAATAACAGTGTCTTGGAATACCCCTAATCTATTTCCCTCTCCTCAAAATGTCTGTGTCTTATTTAGCATTCCTGTGCAGTCCCCAAATCTCCAGTACATCCACAGCCTGCCCTACAGTGGTCCTATCATGGCAGCCACTCCTAAAGCTCTTACTATAATTATTTCTCTATAGATGAGATTTTTCCTCTAAGAAGAGTAAGTTCCCCCCAAAACAGGGATAAATCCTAAAGTTCTAGATAATAGAAAGATATGAAAGGATACCTGTCACTCTCTTAATATTGGTTTCCTCAAGAAGATGGAACTTGTTGTCTCAAGAATATAAAGTTTTGCTTTTGTTATTAAGAAAGTCAGTGAAGGAAAAAGAAAGAAAGGTCAAGAGAAATCAAAGAAAAAAGAAAAGAATAATGAGGAAAGGAAAGTTCTAGTTATTGTGCCATCATGCTTGCCCAGGCAGAAACCCTGATGATTTATTGAACAAATCCATTCCCTACTTGCCTATCTTACCTTCCACTCTGGGCTCACCTTTGGGATCCTCTCTCCAGGCCACCGATTTCACCAAGATAAGGCATCACTACAACTTGACTTTGTTCTGCTTACTCTGGCCCCACCAGACCAAGGATACTCCCAAACCCACAGAAGATTATTATTATTATTATTTCCCCTCCACTTCCAAAAGGGGGAAAGAACTAAAACCACAGATAACAGAGGAGAGTTTCCTTTCAGTCTGAAGGCCCCTGAAGGGAAGGAAAAGCAGGGCCTCAGATCCTGCCTGCCAGCTCCTGGCCTAGTGTGGAACAGACCCTCATGGTGGTTTGAGGATTAGGAATGAGCTCTTTCTTCAGCTTGGGATCTTAAAGAGCTTTCCAGATGCCCAAATCCCCAATTTCCTCCACCACACCCAGATGCAGCTGAGTCAGGACCAGGCCAGGCATCATGATGAAGGGGTTGTGTTTGTTTTTGGTTCCAGCCCTACCTCCCTTTGCAAACCCTCTGGCCCTCTCCTAAAGGACCCTGGGCACTTCATCTGCCTTGTTGTGCCTCTTCTTCTCTGCCCAGCAATCCAGAGATCGTTCCTTTTCCACTCCTATTGAAACTTGCTGAGAAAAGTGGGATGGAGGACCATGCCCCTGCAGGCAGACAGCCCATGAGGTATGCGAATTTGCACAAGTCACTTTCCTGGATGCTCTGGGGAGCATCAGGGACCATCGGAGTGAGTTCTAGCACATCCTGGACATGCCATGGTTTCTTGTCCACTTGTAAAATGAGCGTAAGAATTACTGCTAACGGGGGGGAGTGGAGAGGTAATGAATCAGTGTATGGCCCACTGCTGATGCTCCGTATCAGCTCTTCTCACTATTTCATTTCCAACAGGGCTTGCTGTCTGATAATTCCTTCATATCCTTTTGCTCATGCCTCAAGCTCAACCTGAGGCATGGCTTCATAGGAGAGTCAGGTGACAGCTGTGCTTTCTTGTGGTGATGGGCTTCTGAGACATGACTTGTGCTTTTGTTCACTAACTTATTAGAGGCCATAATGGAGAGAAAGAGGCACATACTTGTGGATTTGTGGAGACTGCCAGTCAGAAGACATTTGATACAGGGGAGTCTCTAACTCTACTTATAGAGGGATCTCTCATCACCTCCCTCAGTCTGATCTTTGTCTCTTGTCCCCATAATGAGCGATATCTTACCTAGCTCTTTCACCAAGTCCATTAACAGACAGATGGATCTTAAAATCTATCCCCCTGAGCAGAGGCATTCTCCAGTCACACATCACTTAAGCCAGTGTCTGGCAAGCTACATTCTTCTTGTGAAGAAATGAACTAAAGTGAGAGAAAAATAAACTAGGGACAAGGGAGAAAGCCCTTGGGGAAGTTCAAATCTAGCAAAATACAAGGGGTGTGAGTGGGGGTGGGGTACACCAAGGTGCTTAATAAATGCTGAATAAGCTAACTGAGTCGTTACTTTTCACCTCACATCTGAAGTTCCCAGGTTGAAGGCTCTGTCCACTCTTTCTCCTGGGAGAAGCCTCCACCATCTCAACAACCCATAAATGGGGCATTTGGTAGGATGAGGATAAATGGCAGGAAGAGTAACCTATGGTCAGCAACCCGTGTTCTGGGACTTTCTCTTGAATCTGGGTTTCATACAAATTATCTCTACTGAGTGCCTGTTATCTGTTAGATGTTTGGATCCTTAGAGGTGAAAACTCACCCAGTCTTTGTAGCAAGCCCATGAGAAAGGTGCTGTGGTGGCCCCCACAGTAGAGGTGAGGACTGTGGGCATCGACCAGGCTATGGAATGAACTCCTAGACACACAGCCGAGTCAGGCAGGGGTGTGTCATTCACAGGAGTCGGGCCATGCTCTAACCATTGTACCACACTGCTTCCTCCGCTCTCATTTCAATGTGACCCTGGACCACCAGCTTCCTGGCTCTGCGTCTCACCTTCCTTGTCTACTGCATGAAGCGGTGAGTGACATAGTCTCTATGTTTCCTTCTACCGTTATCTATTCATAGCTCTTTCATTCCTCCAATACAAAGGGAGATTAAATAAAGCCCACTTTTCAATTCTCAGGAAAGCTAGCAAGATTCCACATTCATTAGCATCCCCAGACCATCACAAAATCAGAACTTTTCCTATAGGTTGTCACTCCAACCCCCTCATCCATTGCTCACTGACCTTGCCCTTTGGTAAAGACCAAAGTTGTTTAAGGTTACCAGTGGGAAAAAAGGGATCTCCAAAATGCTTTCCTGGGGTACTCCTTTTTCATATACCCCCTAGCAGCCCCCTATTCCTGATGCCCACAGACAGGTTTGGGCAAGACGACACCGAGTCATATTTATAAAAATAATATTCATTTCCCTCCTTGTATCCAAAGTGAAAGAGGAAGGAACTAACTTCATTTCAGCATGGAAAGTAAAACTGCACACAGCATATGCCAGCTCCAAACCCAAACCAGTCCCTCACATTAGGTTGTGGTTGCACAGAGTTGAGGGAAAGGGGGAAAAGTGCTATTTTCAGTTTCTGTAAAGCATTGAGGAAAAGCGCAGAAATACATCCAGACTCCCAAGTTTGTGCAGAAGATACCCAGTTCCTTCATTCAGTGGAATAGCAGGCTAATATTAGAATCTCGGCCTTAATAAGCAGCTATTTAAAAAAGAAAAAAAGAGAAAAAGCTACCTTATTATAGGGTGGGAAATTCCCAGGAAGAATATGGGAAGGAATCTGCAGCCAATATACACAGCCTTAAATGTTACTTTAAATTCAATTTTAAAAGAGAGATTTAGCAGCTGTGATTAAAGTCTCTTGTCTCTGAATCTGCAAACACAGAAATATGCTGCTGAGGAATTTAAACATTTATCATGGGCTTTAGATAGCTGCTAACCTTTCAGCTGCCTTTGGATATTTTAAACATGTACATATCTGCTTTTCTCTCCCTAAATATGAGGCATTACATTTATCTAGTGGACAATGAACATATTCTGATAGCGGAAAGTTCTTGTGTAGTGAGAAATGAAGGGAATGGAATAAGAACATAAAATTCTTAGGGCTTCTCGTTTCTTACCTTTTTACTCAGTTAAGATCATAAGTAGAAAACATAACTCTAAATGGCTTGAAAATGTTAATTTATCAAGTTTCCTTCTCATTGAACAAGAAGTTAATTAGTGTGATTTCGAAATAGGCTCATTCAGTGGCTCAAAGATATCATTATTCATCCAGGGTTTAGTTTTGTTGTTTTTGTTTTTTCTTTATTTCTGCTTTGTCATACTCAACCTATCAGTTCTGTCCTCAGGCTCCTCCTTCTCATGATCACAAGATGGCTGCTGAAGTTCCAGACATCAAATGCAGATGTTAAAACTTCAAGCAGAAGCAGCTTTCTCTTCCTGTGTAACTATTTTGGAAAGAAAGGAAACCTTTTCCAGAAGTCTCCACATACTTCCTCCATGATTTATAAGACAGAGTTTCATCATATTTTTATTACATGGCCAGTATCATGAAACCACCATGACAGTCTTAGACTAATTGTGACCCTCCTGAAACATACGGCCTTGTGGTGAAGGGTAGATTTAAAAAGTAGCCAAGTCTCTAGGAACTTGGAAATTAGAAAGAAAAGAATGGATGCTTTCAAGACAAGCAATTGTGTCTGATGTATTCCATAATGGAACACTCCTAATAGTCTGCATTACTGCACACATTCAGAAAGCTCCAGAGGGAATATTTAGGAAATATGGAGAAATATATTTTCTATATCTCTTGCAACTATTTTTCCAAAACTGCAGATCAGATTAATATAAGTGTCTTTAGGGGAAATAGCTGATGGAAAACAATTTAAAAACCGAGACTTCTGGGTCTAAAAAATCCAGGATATACAGGCACTCTACATTTCATGGTTAGAATAGAATAGAGGTTAAGTGCACAGACTCTAAAGCCACAGTACTAGGGTTCATGTGATGCCTCTACCACTTACTAGCTGCTAAATTTGGGCAAATAATTTAACCTCATCATGTGGATGATAGCGGCATTTAGCTGTCAGGAGGACAAAAGGAGTTAAGACTGGTACAGGGTTTAGAACAGTGCCTGCCACACAGAAATTGTCATACAAGTATTAGTTGAAATTATTATCTGATAAATATCTTATCTCTTCATATACAAACAAATCTTTTGAAATCTCTCTCCTCGGGTCCAATGTGTGTTCAAGAATATTTGCTGAACAAAGGAATGAATAGACAATTACTCCCTCTCAATCATTTCCTACACTGTATCTTGGCCAAAAACGAAATTAAAACTTCTTCTCTTGTTAATTTTTTTAAAACCACAATCCAACTAAAGCTTAAGCAGATAGACTCTGAATTTCTACTAGAATGAAGGCTCCCTGGGCAGGGGCCATGTGTGTTTCCTGCACTACTCTGTCTCCTGCTACTAGATGCATGTCTGCCACACCTAAGAGCTCAGTATATGTCGTGTTTTTTCTTTCCATAAATGAATGAGCAAATAGACATAACCATTTCTGTCTCGCTCTTAAGTCCACCACCATAGGCATGGTCCCCACCACAGACCTAAGGGAAAATTGGGTAAGTGGAAATACTTTCCTCTGGAGGATCTCAATCTTTTTCCCTTAAGTTCTTCCTTTGGCCCAAACTTTACCAGCTCCTGTTTCCATCCTCCATCCTCCATCCTTTCATAATCCATCCCCTCTTCCCCACTGAACTTGAAAGTATCTAAAGAAAGTATGTAAAGATGAAGAAATTCATAGCAAAATGACACAGGCAAAAAAGACTCAAGGCTATCTTCTGTTTCTAGCCATGACAGAATAAGTAGCACTAGACTTACCCTCTGTTATGGATTTAATTGTGTCCCCTAAAAAGATGCTGTATTCCTAACCCCTGGTACCTGTGAATGTGACCTTATTTGGAAAGAGAATCTTTACAGTTCATCAAGTTAAGGGGAGGTCAGTGGGGTGGACCTTAATCCAATATGGCTCTGTTCTTCTTATAAGGAAGGCACTTGATGTAATGAGTGCTGGGTGTTATATGCAACTGATGAATCACTAAAATTTACCTCTGAAACTAATAAAAAAAGGGGGGGGGGAATTGGAACCAGAGGCACTCACAGAAGGAAGAACATGTGCAGACACAGGAAGTACTTCATCTGCAAGGCAAGGAATGCCTAAGGCTACCAGCAGCTAGGAGAGAGGCGTGGAATAGAATTTCCCTCGGAGCCTCCAGAAGGAACCAACCTTGCTAACAATTTAGTTTTGCACTTTCAGCCTCCAAAATTATAAAGCAATAAATTTGTTTCTTAAGCCACCTAGTTTGTGGTACTTTGGCAGTCCTAGGACGCTCCTACTGAAAACAACTATAAAACTGGACAGAATTTATGAGGGAACTGTTTGTAGACATATGGACAACAGGCAGTGCAGGCTTGTGATCCTTGAGAGAAGACAAACACATGAGATAAATAAAAGTGGAAAGAATTCATCACCAGCAGATCTGCAATACAAGAAATGTTGAAGAAGGTTCTTCTGGCTTAAGGGAAGTGACATCAGATGAAAACACTCTACGGGAAGGATAAAGAGTACTAGAAATAAAAATACGTGGGTAAATACAAAGAATACTTTTTTTCTTCTTCTCTTAACTTCTGTAAAAAAACAACAGACTATTTAAATAAAAGTGATAACATGAAGTTATAGGGCTTGCTACATAAGTAGATGTATAATAGATGTCAAAAGTCACAGAAAAAGTGTGGGTAGGGTACATGGAATTTCACAGTGATAAAGCTTTCACATTTTATGTGAAGTGACGTGGTACAATATCAACTCTAGGTACTCTGTGATAAGTTAACATTTTATGCTGTAATTCTTGGAGGAACCACTGAATAAAAGTACAGAGAAATATAGCTAAAAAGCCAATAGGGGACATAAAAAGAATACTAGAAATATTCAATTAACTCAAAAGAAGGAAGGAAAAGAGGAATGGAGGAACAGAAAAAAAATGATGGGAGAAATAGTAAAGTAATAACAAGATGATAGAATTACACTTACATGAAATTATATTAAATTGTAAATGAACTAAATACTCCAATTAAAAGGCAAGATTGTCAGAACTAGATAAAAAAGTAAGAGATGCACTTTAAATATAAAGGCACAGATAAGCTGAAAGTAAAACAGTGGGGAAAAAGTTATTATGTAAAGAGTAAGCACAAAGAGATGGTGCAGTTGTATTTGTGCTAGAGAAAAGTATACTTTAACACAAGATTGACAAAGATAAAGGGAGATGTTTCAATAAGATAAAAGAGTCAGTTATCCAGAAAGATATAACAATCCTAAATGCACATGTACCTAATAACAGAGCTTTAAAATACAAGAAGCAAAAAGCGACAGAATTAAAGGGAGAATCAGATAAATCAATAACTTGAGTTTGAGATTTTAACACTCTTCTGTCATTAATTGATAGATCAACTTGACATAAAGGCAGCATGGATATAGCAGATCTAAATCACACCATCAACAAACATGACCTTAACTGAAGTTTATAAAACTTTTTTGCCCAACAAAAATAGAACACATATTCTTTTCAAGTGCACAAGGAATATTTACCAAGATGGGCCAAACATTGGGCAATAACGT
Organism: Phoca vitulina; assembly: GCF_004348235.1. Taxonomy (NCBI): domain Eukaryota; kingdom Metazoa; phylum Chordata; class Mammalia; order Carnivora; family Phocidae; genus Phoca; species Phoca vitulina. The sequence goes on from NW_022589704.1 coordinate 20,140,197, forward strand.
AAGTCTCAATAAATTTAGGAGGTTTAAAGTCTTGTGGAGCATGTTCTCTGGGCACAATATAATTAAATTAGAAATCATATGATGCCAAAAAATCCCAAAATATTATGGAAATAAAAAAACAAATTTCTAAATAATCCATGAATAAAAAAATCACAAGGGGTAATTGAGTATAAATACATATGTAGATCTGAATAGATAATAAGTCCATGAAAAGATGCTTAATATAATTAGTCTTCAGGGAAATGCAGATCAAAATCCTACCAAGAGATACTACTTCATACACATTAGAATGGATGTGAAAACACCAACTGCTGGCAAGTACTTGGAGCCACTGGAACTTTCATATATTGCTTGTGCACTATCCCTTTGGAAAGCTTTCTGACACTTTTTTATAAAGTTAAACATAAACATACTGGGACGCCTGGGTGGCTCAGTCGGTTAAGCGGCTGCCTTCAGCTCGGGTCATGATCCCAGGGTCCTGGGATCGAGTCCCACATCGGGCTCCCTGCTCAGCAGGGAGTCTGCTTCTCCCTCTGCCTCTGCCCCTCCCCCTGCTTGTACTCTCTCTCTCTCTAGCAAATAAATAAATAAAATCTTTAAAAAAAAAAAAAAAAAAAAAGAATGTATAAAAAAAAAAAATAAAAATAAATAAATAAATAAACATAAACATACTCCATGACTCATCAATTCTGCTTCTAGGGATTTATACCAGAGACATGAAAACATGATCATGAAAATACTAACACAAGATTGTCTGTAGGAGCATTTTAAAAAGTGGGAACAAACTTCTAGTCATAAGATAAATGAGTTCTGAGGATCTAAGTTACAGCATCGTAACTACAGTTGAGAATATGGTATTATATGCTTGAAATTTGCTGAGAGTAGATCTTATGTATTCTTACCACACACACACAAGTTAACTATGTGAGGTGATAGATAGATAGATGTTAATTAATTTGATTTTGGTTCTCATTTCACAGTGTATATGTATATTAAATCATCGTGTTGTATACTTTAAATATGTACAATTTTATTTGTCAATTATTCCCCAGTTAAGGTGGAAAGAAAGAAATAAAAAGTAATAGTCTAAAACAGAAAGCAAACCAATGTCCTTCAAAAAAGAAATGAGATAAAATACAGTTTAATACGGTTGTAAGTCTCTATCGCTTTCCCTATAGTTGGTCTAATTATGTACATACCCCAACCCATCCTAAAAACTAAATTGGCCCCATCTTCCAGACTGGATGGAGAGTCCTCGTTGAAGTTGGCCCTCCTCCAGTCAGGCCAGTAACTGGGGCCATCATTCAGGGACCCATTCCTCCTTCCAGCATTATTCTTACTTCACATTCTCTCTAATTTTCCTCTGTAGACATTTTTGTCCTAGTCTCTGACTTCCCGAAGCAACAAATGATGTTTCACTGATTTCATTCATTCATTCTTAAAACTCTTCCTAAATGGCAGCTTTGTTTTTGGATGGCTCTATGAGGCCATGTGTAGCTGGTTAATACAAACCCTTTGAAGATGGTGTTAATGACTCCAAGCAACCAGAAGCACAGCAGCAAATAATGAAATGCTCATCCTTCAGCAGATGACTCTGGAACAGAACCTAAACCTTGTTTCCCTCCTGTGAAGGTCTGACCCCTTGCAAACAAATCTCCCATTTAGACTCCACCAGTCCTGGGATAGATAACATCCTTCCCTTATTAAGGGATTCGTTGCTGAGTATTATTTGGTATTTAATTTTATTTTGGGTCAAAGCCTTCAAAGCCTCACCTTTTTTTTTTTTTTTTTTTGGTCTGTGAAACTCCCATTATCTCTCCCTATAGATCTGTCATTGATATGGGTCTATAAATACACACGGCTTTGTGTATAAAGACATACAATATGCACACCCGATTGCTATCTGTGCACCAGGCTTATATTTGGAGAATCCTTTTCAGAGCCAAATTTGATACAGTGTAGAGGCAGCTGGTGGGTTAGAGGGGCCAGGAGGGAGAATCACTGGTTATCAGTATAGAAAGCCTGGGTGAGGCATGGATGCTCTGAATGACAAGCACCAAGTATTCACTGGGGACAGGGAGACTGAGGATACAGGAAAGAAAAGAGGGAGAAACAGGCAGGCACACAACCATTCAGCCCCTCATTTGTTTAACGTTGTCTACCCGTAGGGACATGCTCAAAATCAAAAGTCTTAGTGAAGGGACCTCACAGCCCAGCTCTGCCAGACAATCGTCTCCTGGCACCTTCAAACTTAGCTGCATGAATGAGAGAGCCACTTGCTCCTAAGCAAAGCCCGAGGACTCAGAGTGAAAAGGAGAATAATTAAAATAAATTAGAGGGTGAATGGGGGATGGGAGATCATGCCTGGTCCTGCTGCTCAGCCTGCGGCTCCAAGGCTTGAAAGGGGCAGGACTAGGTAGGATTATTTCCAGGAGATGGTCTTCTCCAAACCATGTCCTCGTTACAATGATACACACTTCTCCTCTCAGAGCGATGTTACTGTCCATTCAGCCTATGGCTCTAGGATCTGGTAGCTTTGAGGGTAAGTAGCAACAACTTCCAGGTTGTACATATTTAAAACAGTTCCACATATTTTTCTCAGTCTTTCTTATTTTACAAGGTTTTTTTTTTTTTTTAAGTACATCAATGGTTCTCAACCAAAGGTGATTTTGCTCCCAAGAAACATTTGACAATGTTTAGAGACATTTTTCTTTGTTGCAATTGGGGGTATGGGTGGGTGTGGGTTGCTGGCACCTACTGTGGAGTTGACAGATAAAATACAGGACACCCAGTTACGTTTAAAGTTGAGATAAACAAAGAACTCTGTGGGTTTTGGGGGTTTTTGTTGTTGTTGCTTAGTATAGAATGTCCCAAATATTGTACACACCATACTTACTCTTAAAAAAAAAGTTATTTCATTGCTTATCTGAAATTCAGTTTTAAGTGGCCTTCCTGAATGTTTATTTGCCAGATGCTGCTAGACATCCTAAATGCACAGAATAGTGTCCTCCCTCCCCATGATTCAGCCCAAACATCCATAGTGCTGAGGTTGAGAAACCTGGTGGTAGATGGTAGCAGAAACATGATTCAGATACTAGAAAACAGATGATTCTGAATGTGGAACAGATATACCAAATATGACACATGTCAAATGAATACACAGCCCTTACAGGGTTGTTATTATTCATTTATGTATACGACTTGTTCCACCTCTAACTTGAACCCTTTGAGAAAGGACATTATCAGCCTGTGCTCCCTCATCTTTCTGCAGAAGTGTTTGTGGTCAGCTGAGTAAAGGTCCCTAAAGATTATCAGGGCCTAATCCCTCGTCAATGTTACCTCCTTAGGAAAAGGGGTCTTCACAGATAGGATTACATTAAGGAGATTATTTTGGATTATCTATTGGGCCCCAAATGGCATCACAAGTGTCCTCTGTAGGAGAGAGATTTGGCACCCTCAAAGGAGAAGGCAATGTGGTGGGAGCAGAGCGAGCAGTGAGGGTGTTGGCCCCTATGTTGGAACAATGCAACCACAATCAGCAGCCACCACAAACTGGGAAAGGCCAGAAACCCACTGGCCAGGGAGCCTCCGCAGGGAGTACAGCCTTCCCACACCTTCATTTCAGCTCAATGAAATTCATTTTGGACTTCTGGCCTCCAGAACTATGAGAGAATACACTTCTGCTGTTTCAGCCACCAAGTTTGTGATAATTTGTTACAGCAGCCCCAGGAAATTAATACAGTGTTCTCCTGAGGATCAAAGCCAGAGTCCGCTCCTTCCAGGAGGATGTGTACCAGGGTTAGAACAAACATAACCTACTAGATCCAAGACAGGGAACCAGAGGCAATGTGGCCTTTGTTGATATTCATCTTTCTGTCACTATGCAGGATATTTCTGGTGATGGATTTTGATCTCCATAATGATCTGTAGTGGAAACATAGGCAACTCCTCAGATCACCCTACAATTTTAATAGGGAGCATGTGTGTATGTGTAGGCACTGTGAAGCCTAGAACTTGGGAAAAAAAGTTGCCTAAATAGAGGCCTAGTTACGCCTGCCTCCTAGCAATTGTGAGTCAACTCAACTGTGGCTGGTGAGTTGGCTCTTGGGGGACAGGAGACTTCATGCCACGTGGTCCCATCTAGAGCTGAGGTCATAGGATCGGGGAAAATAAGCTTTTTATTCGGAGGAAGAAATACCGTATTTTGTGTGGCATGTGTGTCTTTTCTGGAAGGTCTGTCATTTGGGGTCCTTTGGAAATATCTTGTGAAGAGACTGAGTCCCAAGGGATGGCTGCACATTTCTTTGAAAGCCTTTGGACATTTGGCTGTGCTCTGGGGAATGGGTGACCAACATCAGGAAAATGCATGCTTCCAAATGAAAAATAGGAAAACATGTGTAGGTGCCAAGAGTGATAAGAAGTTCTTATCTGTTGAGTAACAAGAAAACATCCCATGGTTATTACAGGGGAACAAACAAGCAGAGACTCTGTGGTCTGCCCTGGGTCTGCACCTCTGGCTGGAATCCCTTCCTCTTCTCCTGCCTGTATTAGTTGAACCTGGGACTCAAGTGTTTTTAAAATAACCCACGGAAGAACCATGGGTTTTGCCAATTTGGTACTGGGAGATCAGCGGTCATCTCTTTGTTGTAGTAATTTCTGGAAAGAGATGCCAAGTTACTCACTTTACTAGAATGCTATGGAGAGATTGGTGGTGGTTGTGCGGGGGAAACAGGGTGTGTAGCCCTGAAGTGGCTGCAGCTTAGACAGCTGGATCCTGCTGGGCCTGAATATTCCTCGAACAACATGAAGATGGCCAGAGTTCAATGATCAGTCGGCCTTACCTCCAAGGGGCAGACGCTCCAGATGGCCTCTTGAAATCACTCATTGCTGTTGACCAGAAAAGCATGCTCTTGGGGCCAAACTTCATTCCTGGATTGAAATCTAGACTCTGCATTCTCCAACCTTTTAACTTTGGACAAATTACTATTAACCTCTCCAAGCCTCAGTGTTCTTACACGTAAAATTGGAAGAAAGATACCTGTTTTACAGGATCGTAATGATCATGTGAGAAAACATATATAGAGTGCTTAGCACAGGGCCTGGTATATGGCAAGTACTTAATAAATATTATTAGATGCTTCATTAAGGCACTGGGAGTCATCAGGGAGGTGGCAGGTAGGAATCACTACACTTTACCTTGTGCAAAGAGACTTTTCATACATATTATACCAGTCTTCATAATGGATATTCTTGAGTTTTTCCAAATTGGTCTGACAATATGGAACACATTATCATGCTAAGCAGCTGTCACTGTCTTCATTTATAGGACCCCACCTGTCACAAAGAATGCAAAACATGTTCCCCAAATACCTAGGATCATGCCATCTGTGTGTGTGTGTGTTGAAAATATCTCAACTCTACCATTTTATGTCAAAGTCAGCTCACACTTTAATCCAGAACCTTTTAATTTATATGCCAGTAGTTCAAAGACAACGAAATAGTGAGATACATGAATGCACAGATGAAAATAGTTATTTTACTACATTTGCTTTTCAGTGTTCCATCCCTCACTAGCAGAGGAAGGGTAATGCCTAAAAACTCCTACTGTGGCATTTTTATTCTGCATCACAAAACAAGATGTGGGAGAGGGTTTTTCTCATAGCTCATCTTTTCTCAGTCAAGCTGCATAAATTTTTTCTCACCTAGGCTCTTTCCAATACACCCTGACCACCTCTCTGTGTCTGGAGGGAAAGTTCTAAAACATAACTCCAATCTTGGTGCTCTCAGTGACTCCAGCTGCTTTGGAGCAGGGTTTCTCCCCCTCGGCATTATTGACATTTTGGGCCCCATAACTCTGCACCATAGCACTGTCCTATGCATTGTGGGATGTTCAGCAGCATCCCTGGCCTCTACCCATGAGATGCTAGTAGCACTTCTTTAGTGTGACAACAGAAACTGTCGGAAGAGACATTGTCAATTTCCCCTGGTTAAAAACCACTGCTCTAGGGCACTTTCATCTTCTTACCTGGCTTACAAGGTCCTGGCCACTTCGATCCCACCTTTTTCTGTGGGCTTCTCTCTCAACACTGCCTCTCTGCTCTGTGAGCCAGCTACATGGAAATTATTTCAGGTCCTTGACCAGGGCTCCTTCACCTCTGCTCCATCCAACTCTGAATTAGGTGCCTTGATCAGTCTCCTGCCATAGCACTAACTCACTTTATGATAACTGCCTATATATTTTTCTGTGACATGTTCCCTTTCCAATGCCGTCCCATGGCTGGTCAGCTCAATGAGGGCAGAGGCCTCACTGCTGTTATCCCTGAAGCCATCACAGTGCCTATCATAACATAGATGCTCAATAAATGTTTATTTAACGTGCTCCTTAAAAAATCACTCTCTGGAAGAAAGGAATATTTTCTTTGAAGCCCTTTAATTTGTGGAGACCATAAGTAGGTCTTGCTGACCTGTTTGTCCATATATTAGTGGATCTTAATTATAGGATAGATGTTCTGGATTTTGAGGCTGATTTCATCAATCCCCCTGACTCGATGCAAGTTTATGCTTGAGCATTCTGGGCAGACAATTGTCATTAGCTCTTAACACATGATCATCAAAACATTTTTAAAGGGAAGAAGGGGGCCTGGAGCCAGCATGTCCCAGGTCTGGCCCCTGAGCTCCCAACAGGGGCAAAAGCCAGCACAGCATGTGGTAGGATGAAAATCCAGCTCAGTACAAACATAGTTAATAAGGGAGCCCAGAATATGAAAAGCTGCTGACAAAAATCAAGACTATTTAGTCTAGAGGAGAAGATTGAGAAGCAATCTGATAGTGGCACTTTCAACTACCTGTAGCCTGGGGCCGTTGCAAACAATTCAGATGGATAGTCTGTTTGAGGTGACTGGACAGGCCCAAACTTGTGTCTACTGAGAGGGGATTGCTTGTTAAAGGAATTTAAGTAGGCACTTTCTAGGGTGTAATTTCAACTGAGATTTTGGAGCAAGTCTGCGAGTAAAAAGCAAAACAAACTTTGCTTAGGGACTGTCCCAAAATTTCCCACTAATAGGCTATTTACCATGGATTTAAGTTTGGAACTTAAATGAGAATTGCAGGCCATCTGGTTTTTCCCACTGGCTCCAGACAGGACAGTAGTCAAATGAAGGCATATGTTGGTTGCTCCTTAAAACACACACACACACACACACACACACACACACACCCCTACTTTTGCACACAAGCACACACTAGTTCTTGCTGTTTCCCATGATACATATTGCCCCTTTTCTTCCCAGGTCCATTTCACAACCGTTTCCTTGACTGTTACTTATATATTGGGTTACCTTTACCTTCTTATAGAGGAATTACAGAATTTGAGAAGAGAATTTTCAAGCTCCTCACTATATAGAAGAGGAAGCTGAGGCACAGCAATGATGAAGAACTTTTCCAAAGCTCAGAGGGATTTAGAATATTTGGGTCTAGTGCCAGTTCTTAGGTCAACTCTCAACAACATCCTCTACTTACGTATAATAAAGAGGCAGCATAGAGAATCAGAGGACCATAGAAAGTTAGATCAGAAAACAGTTGGTGGAATATTTAATATTCCTCAGGTTCATAGCAACCTATGCAAGCATTAAGCCCTACCCAAAGTGATGTGAGTTAACTCATTTCTCAATTCTCCCAGAGTTGGCACATATCTGGTACCATTCTAGAAGAGAAGTCAATCAATCACATACAATACATATGTTAGGGTATTAGGGATTCGTATTCTAGTGTAAGGGCTAATAAATTTTCTCTGTAAATATTTTCAACTTTGTAGACCTTATAGTTTCTCTCACACCTCTCAACCTTGCTTTCATGGCAGGAAAAAGCAAAAGATATTACATAAATGAATGGACATGACTGTGCTTCAGTCAAACTTTATACACTAAAATAGGCAGTGGCTAGATTTGGTCTGCAGGCCATAGCTTGCCCACTTCTGCTTTAGTGGAACTGTAATTGAAGAGGGCTGGGTGCAAGCAACAGAATATACTGAAGAAGAAAGAGAATTACTTAAGGTCTCATAGAATGACTCAGGAAGGAAAGGCCTTGGGAAACTCCAGGGATCCATATACCCCTTCCCTGGGGTATCCTGATTAGGGAAAATCATTATGTTCTAACAGGGAGTCTCATTGGCTTAATTTGGGCTATGAGCCTAACACATAATAGATAGCCCCATCATGAGTGAACAGAAGGGAGGAGAGGTGAGCCCCACAAAAAAGCTGAGGAGCTCTAGCAAGAAAGAGAAGTGGATGTGGGGCCACCAGAGGAAAAAAAAATCTCCATCCTTTACAGAATCTTTCTGAATATAAAGGGACATGTTCTTTCTGAATGCTGGCATCGGTGCCTTATAGAGAATGTTCAAAAACAAATAAAACAACTCTAGACTCAGATGCAATTTCAAGTGTTAATCTAGATCCTGAAATCTCCAGCACAAGAAGTGTGAAATGGGGTCAGGGAAGAGTCATGGAGAGAGCTTGTCTAAATTCCAAACAACCACACCCTGACTTTTCAATCTCTATGCTTAACCAGTACTAGACTAGAAACTCCACACTGGCAGAAACTAGGTCTTTTTGCTCACCTTTGTAATGTCCAGGACCTAATAAGCCAAACATCTCTCAGTTCATTCATTCATCCATTGATTCACTCATTCATTCACCTAACAAGTATGTGAGAGCCTTCTCCAGCTGAGTTCTAGGGATCCAATGGTATGCAAAGACAGGCACAGTCCTTGCCCTTATAGAATTTAAGATAAGGGTGGGAAAAGGGATGGATTTAATTTTTAAAAGTCAAACAAATGTAAAATTATAAATGTGATTAATGCTGCAAAGTAGCAGGAGAGGGATCCATCATACTTGCAAGTACTGGGGCTGTAGATACAGTAAGAGTAAGTGTGGGGCAGAGCATCTTCAGCAGAAAGAACACACACACAAAGATCATGTGGCAGAAGGGAACATGAAAGAAAGCTAACGTGGCTAGAGCATAGAGATGACAGGAAGTAAAGGTCCCGGTGAGGCTGGAAAAATAAGAAGGACCAAAATGTGTAGGGCCTTGTAGGGCCAAGTTAAAGTGTTGCCTTTTATCCTAAGAGTTTTGGGAAGTAGAGTGGGGAGATACCATTCAGATTTACATATTCAAGATAAATTAGACAGTTACATATAGAAGAATGACACTGGACCATTCTATTACACCATACACAAAGATAAACTCAAAATGAATGAAAGACCTCCATGTGAGACAGGAATCCATCAAAATGCTAGAGGAGAACACAGGCAGTAACCTCTTCAAACATCGGCCACAGCAACTTCTTTCAAGACACATCTACAAAGGCAAGGGAAACAAAAACAAAAATAAACTTTTGGGACTTCTTCAAGATAAAAAGTTTCTTATGTTCCACATATGAGTGAAACCATATGGTAATTGTCTTTCTCTGCTTGACTTACTTCACTTAGCATAAACCCCTTCAGTTTCATCCATGTCATTGCAAATGGTGGGTATTCATCCTTTCTGATGGCTGAATAATATTCCATTGTATATATGTACCACATCTTCTTTATCCATTCATCTGTTGAAAGGCATCTCGGCTCCTTCCACAGTTTGGCTATTGTGGACATTGTTGCTATGAACCCTGGAGTGCATGTGCCCCTTTTTTCAACTACATCTGTATCTTTGGGGGTAAATAGTGGGGCAATTGCTGGGTCATAGGGTACCTCTATTTTTAACTTTTTTAGGAACCTCCATACTGTTTTCCAGAGTGGCTGTACCAGCTTGCATTCCCACCAACAGTGTAAGAGGGTTCCCCTTTCTCTGCATCCTCGCCAATATTGGTTGTTTCCTGTCTTGCTAATTTTTGCCATTCTAACTGGTATAAGGTGGTATCACAATGTGGTTTTGACTTGAATTTCTTTGATGGCTAATGATGTTGAACATTTTTTGATCGGTATTAAGGAGGGCACATATTGCAATGAGCACTGAGTGTTATACGCAAACAATGAATCATGGAACACTACATCAAAAACTAATGAAGTACTGTATGGTGACTAACATAACATAATAATAAAAAAAAGATAAAAAGCTTCTGCACAGCAAAGGAAACAGTCAACAAAACTAAGAGGCAACCCACGGAATGGGAGAATATTTGCAAATGACATTACAGATAAAGAGCTGATATCCAAGATCTATAAAGAACTTCTCAAACTCAACACTCAAAAAACAAATAAACCAGTCAAAAAATGGACAGAAGATATGAACAGACACTTCTCCAAAGAAGAAGTGTCTTCTCCATACAAATGGCTAACAGACACATGAAAAAATGTTCGACATCACTAGCCATCAGGGAAATACAAATCAAAACCACAATGAGAGTTAGAAGTTAAAAATAGAGCTACCTTATGACCCAGCAATTGCACCACTAGGTATTTACCCCAAAGATACAAATGTAGTGAAAAGAAACACATGCACCCCAGGGTTCATAACAACAATGTCCACAATAGCCAAACTGTGGAAGGAGCCAAGATGCCTTTCAACAGATGAATGGATAAAGAAGATGTGGTATCTATATACCATGGAATATTATTCAGCCATCAGAAAGGATGAATACCCAACATTTGCATCAACATGGATGAAACTGGAGGGGTTTATGCTAAGTGAAGTAAGTCAAGCAGAGAAAGACAATTATCATATGGTTTCACTCATATGTGGAACATAAGCAATAGCACAGAGGACCATAGGGGAAAGGAGGGAAACCTGAAGGGGAAGAAATCAGAAAAGGAGATGAACCACGAGGGACTATGGGCCCCAGGAAACAAACTGAGGGTTTCAGAGAGGAGGAGCATGGGGGGATGGGGTAACAGGGTGATGGGTACTAAGGAGGGCATGCGTGGGGATGAGCACTGGGTGTTATACACAACTAATGAATCACTGAACACTACATCAAAAACTAATGATGTACTATATAGTGGCTACCTGAACATAATAAAAAAAATCTCCAATTGCAAAGTAGAAAGAAAGTAGCTCGGGGTTAACAGGAGTGGATATTAGATGAAAAAACCAGTCAGTAGGCTATTGACAAAGTCTTGATTAGGGGTGGTAGTAATGGAGATGAAGAGAAGCTACATGGTTGGAAAGATACTGGAAGGGTAGAAGAGTTTGGATTGAATGTGGGGAGTGAGAAAGAGGGAGGTGTAAATAGAAACTCCTAGGATTATTGGTATCCAATAAATCTTGTTGAATCATTTAATGAATCCCTGCCCCTTAGTTGGAACACATGAATGTCCTTAGACGTCTTCCTTTTAAGGCATGGATTTAAGGCTCACTGATTACTTTTCCAATTTACTGTCAAGGCTCTGCTCAAATAGCTTCTCTTCTGAGAAACCCTCATAACTTACTTTACTCACTCTCTCCTCCGTATCCATGTAACACTGTTCATACAAATAAATTTATGTTTATGAGATGGATGACTAGCTGTAGATGAAATGGAGAGAGTATAAACACTTTTAGGGCAGGGGCTGTATCATACTCACCCATGTTTTACTAGTTTACTAGTCCAGTATCTAGTACATAAGAGGGGCCAGAAAAGTTTGTTAACTTTGTTAAATTGGATTGGAAGCCTGCATTTCTCCTCTCAGAGATTCCAGTCTAGTTGGGTAAAAAAGACAAAAAGACATTCTAAAACTATATTTTTAAAAAAATCCAACTAATGTGCTTGCTTCGGCAGCACATATACTAAAAAATCCAACTAAGGAACTGAGCATGATCAAGGTCTGAGGGATGTGGTAGAGGTTATGAATCAAGAGCATTCTTTGGGGTTCAAAGTTACCTAAGGACACTTTATGAGCATTGCATGGAGAGCTCCCTGTGGATGTTCCCAACTTTGGAAGTGCCCTGTGTAACCCTATTTGGAATGACATTTTTTTTTTTAATAGCTTGTTGGAACCTCTATGAGCTTCCTCCCATCTTCTACTCCATCAGTTCTTTTTTTTTTTTTTAATTTAAATTTTAGTTAGTGAACATATAGCATAATATTGGTTTCTGGAGTAGAATTCAGTGATTCATCACTTTTTTAAAAAATATTTTATTTATTCATTTGAGAGAAAAAGAGACAGAGAGAGAGCATGAGCAGGGGGGAAGAGGCAGAGGGAGAGGGAGAAACAGACTCCCCGCTGAGCCAGAAGCCCTACGTGGGGCTGGACCCCAGGACCTGGAGACCATGACCTGAGCTGAACACAGACACTTAACCATTTGAGCCACCCAGGTGCCCCTCAATGATCCATCACTTACATACAGTGCTCATCACAAGTGCCCTCCTTAATACCCATCACCCATCTAGCCCATCCCCCACCCAATTCCCTCCATCAACCCTCAGTTTGTTCTCTATCATTAAGAGTCTCTTATGGTTTGTTTCTCTCTCTCCTTTTTAAATTTTCCCCCTTCCATATGCTCAACTGTTTTCTTTCTTAAATTCCACATATGAGTGAAATGAGAGTGAGTGAGATCATATGGTATTTGTCTTTCTCTGACTGACTTATTTCGCTTAGCATAATACACTCTAGCACCATCCATGTCATTGCAAATGGCAAAATTTCATTTTTTGATGGCTGAGTAATATTCCATTATATATATATGCCACATCTTCTTTATCCATTCATCTGTCAGTGGACATCTGGGCTGGGCTCTCTCCATAGTTAGGCTGTTGTTGATAATGCTACTATAAATATCAAAGTGCATGTACCCCTTAGAATCTTATTTTTGTATCCAGTGGGTAAATAACTAGTATTGCAATTGCTGGATCATAGGGTAGTTCTATTTTTAACTTTTTGAGGAACCTCCATACTGTTCTCAAGAGTGGCTGCACCAGTTTGCATGGAATGACTTAATAAACCCCTCAGGTTGGTCTGGAGGATTTCTTGGGGTCTGCATTATGGAGAGGAGAGGAGTAAGTTGGCGGGGGGGGGGGGGGGGAGCTTCAGCAAAGATAGGGAGAATGGAATAAGCACATGCAAGGACAGGCCTTGAGAACTCTGGTCTTCCCAGAGCTGAAAGAGGTTGGGTGGCATAATGGAAAGAAATCAGGAGGCTTATCTGATCTTGTCTTTAATCTAGATTCTGTCTCTTTACTTAGCTGGGTGCCCTAAAGGAAGTTGCTGAACTTCTCTTAGCCCTGATGTCCTCATTCGTTAAATGAAGATAATAATAATTAACCTACTTTGTAGTGTGTGTGTGTGTGTGTGTGTGTGTGTGTGTGTGTGTGAATCAAATAAGAAAATGCACTTGGAAGTGTGTTTTGGAAACAAAGCAGGGGTATGTATTTCATTTTTCTGGAGCTCTCCCCAGAGAAATACTGAATCAGAATCTCTGGGAGTGGGATCACAGAACAATGTTTTTTGATAGCTTCCAGGGTTATTTTGATATGTTGCCAGTTTTGAAACCTATACTTCCAAAAATCTCTAGAAAGAAAAAAAAAAGTAACGTAAGAGGTTGTTGGCAAGAAATTGGAGCAGTGATGGAGGCTCCTCGGGGGCTTACAGATAAGACGGATGAGATAAAGTTCCCCCATTAGCCTTGTCCTTTTTCTCTTTTTAGATGCCCCACATCACCTCCAGGGCAAAGCCTTCATCATTTCATGCTTACTAACCAGCATCCTGGCTAATAGTCTCCCTACAGTGTTTATCCCTCCATTGCAGATCTGGTTCCTCAGGAGACAGGCTGAGGTATTGGGGAGGCAGGTCACTGTGGGGCACACTGAGGATCAACATGTGGGGTGGTGAAGGATGCAGGGTGGGGCAGAAGGAAAATTGAGCTGTGGTGCAGTCAGGACAAAGGCCTCAGCTGACCCCATGTGGAGCTCGGGACCTGGGGAAGCCCTGCATGTGTGACCCACTGGGGGTGAGGTACCAGGCCCTGGGGAGAGGTGTGGCTGCCAGTGAAGCTGATCCCAGGGGCTAGCTGTGTGCTCTCCAGGGCCAGCACTCTCAGTAGCGAGGGAATCAGTAGTGGGTCCTGAAAAGGTCTGGGCAACACAGTACAGGCTTCACTGCAGATTCACTGCCAGCTGGAGCTCCAGTGTGAGTCCACCTTTCCCTCATGTAAAACTTGTCCCCCTACTGTCCACCAAACAGGTTGGTATTCAGAATTCAGCAGTCTACACTTGAACTATACTTCTAGACTGATTTCCTACTACTTTCTTATATGTTCCTTTTGTTCCAGCCAAACTGGACAGCTGTACTTTTCCCATGACTAACCTCTACTTTCCCCTACATCTTGGGTCAACTGGCCCTCACCCTCTCTCTCTTCAATCTCTCACCATCCCTCAAGGTACATGCAATGGACAATTTAAAATTTTTTGACTGCCTACAACTTCCCCTTTTCTTCTGGTAATCATATATGCTCCCTCCCAACTCCCACTTCCCACCTCTCCCCACCCCACACACACACTACTCTGTTTTGTGCATGGAGTATCTTGGCCAGAGGTGTTAACATACGAGCAGGGTCTAACCAATTGTGAAAAGAGCAAATGATGTATTTACTTAGAATATAAACACTTGCAAATTACTCACTAAGTCAAAACTCTGTGAAAACAATCAAAGGTTGTGGATATAAGAGGTTAGGTCTTTTAGCTTGATTTTCAATAAGTTTCAAGAACCCAATTTTTTTAATAGGTCTCTAGCCCAAGAATGTCAAGTCAAATGTTTTTATGGTTTCAACTATTCTTAAAAAAAAAAAAAAAAAGGGAAAACAACCAGACCATACAAGAACAGCAGACTTAGAGCAGGGAACAGAAGTCAGGTTTGTGTATTCTTCCAATTTGAAAAATTATGCCTTTGAGCAAGTTGACTCCTTCCTCTGGATTTGTATTTGCCCATTTCTTTTTTTTTTTTAATTTTATTATGTTATGTTAGTCACCATACAATACATCATTAGTTTTTGATGTGGTGATCCACGATCCATTGTTTTCATATAACACCCAGTGCTCCATGCAGTACGTGCCCTCCTTAATACCCATCACCGGGCTAACCAATCTCCCCTCCCCCCTCCCCTCTAAAACCCTGTTTGTTTCTCAGAGTCCATAGTCTCTCATGGTTCATCTCTCCCTCCGATTTCCCCATTTCTAAAAGGAAGGGTTGATGAGCACTACTGTCCCTGTTGGCCCTAATGGTCTGTGACTGTAAGAAAAGGAAAGAGGAAATGGAAGATTACCCACTGCCATCTCTTCCAATTCTCCTGCTCCCTTGTCCTTCAGGATACAGTATTACTGAGCACTTTACACTTTCTCAAGTGAGCCATGTTCTTTTGCTCCCAGGCCGTGAGCACTCTCCTTTCTTGAGTCACTTTCTCTTGGGCTGCTCAACTCCTATGAACCCCATGAATGTCAACTTATATGTTACTTTCCCTGAGGAATGGGACCCTAAGGATTAAGTTGGGAGTCCCTACTAGGCACTCCCATTGCATTCTGTACTGTCAAAGATTACATCTCACTTTACGTATTTGTTCATTTAATTGTCTCTATCCTCAACCCTTACTCCCCAGATAAGCATTTATGAAAGAGTAGGAACACATGGTAGGAACTTAAAAATTGACACTTGGATGAATTAGTTGATGAGGAAATGTGACATAAACCAACAAAGAAACAGCACAAGACTGACGATCATTTGCTTCTGGTCCTAATTTTTAAATTCAGATATTTATTTATCTCTTTCCCACCATGGGACAGATGTTCACATCTGACCCATGAATCGTCAGTGAGAGAGGTCATTAACTCCACCAGGGGGAAAATGATGCTGACTACAGTTTTAACCTCCTTTGACTTTCCAAGAACTGCTTTAGTACATTCTGTTTTCGAAGATCAGCCTCTCTCCTGCTTCCAAAAGCCTGTCCCAGCCTGTCCAGCTCATCCCTGGCCCTGGATGCAGGGGGGATATTTAGTCCTGCAGTTTCTGAGCCAGTTCTAGAAGAAAAGCAGAGCTTGGAGGAAGCCGGATTTGATATTCTTGGCCTCTGGATGCTCCCTGATTATTATTTTTTAATATCCTGAGAACAGATTAGGATGAAGCAGATTAGGGAAAGTCACGAGATATGTCATAACTGAGCTTCTCTCTGCTGCAGGCATTCCCCTGAGGAAGCAATCTGGACATATCCTGTAATATAACTGGGTAAGACTTAGGTCTGCTGAATGGAGGCACCAACTTAAATGCAGTACCTGAATCAGCTTTCCTTCTTCTCCCCCCACCTGACTTATTCATAGAAACTGGGTTAGGTGACACATGTAAGAAAGACCCAGTCACTGAATGTAATGTTACCTTGTCATTTCTCCTCCCAATAAATACATTAGCTTTCTTCACATATGTACTTATCTCTTCGCATATGTTCCAGAATTATGAAGGAGCCTGCCTCCCCCCTCCCCCCCCCATTGCATACCATTGAAAGCCCAAATCCAAGCTTTGAGTTTTTGGAACTGGAGGTTGAAGTCCCAACTGCATCAATTCCTTACACGGGATATTAGGAAATCAGCCTTACAAGCCTTTGGTGAGTGTTACACATGATGGCAGACATGACAGAGCCTGACACAGCCGCTAACACAAAATGGGTTCTCAGTTAAAGCTCATCCATCCAGTCCCTTCCATGGGTGACCAGGGACAGGCCCAGTTGATGGTTATTGTCTAGAATAATTATAACCAGTGTGTTCACTTTCCTCTAAGAAGTGTTCCATTTGGGCGATGAGTTTTATGGCCATCCTACTTATGACTCAGGATTCAACGTGATTCATTTTTTTTAATTGTTCACTAGAGGGTTCCTCTGAAGCAATGGCATTTATTACAGACATATTTCTCCCAAAGTGCTCAGCTACACCTCATCTTTCCCTCCTTCTATCCCCCCTATCTTAAGCCAAAAGCATACTTTCCAACCTTTTGTACTGGGAGGAACTCTTTTGAGATGAGAAAAAAGTGACATAGAAACCATCCTACCCTGGATCTATTGGCAGGGTACGACTTTTATTTTTCCCCACATTTCTTTCTAAGGAAGCCACTTAGATCCCTTAGGCAAAACCTAGAAAATTCCAGAGTGATCTGGGGGTAACACAGGTCTGAAAGAAGGAAAGGTATGACAAATGGCAGGTTCTTGAAGAATCCAACATGGCATTTTATACCACGTGAGTCAGGCATGGATGGCTAAACAGTGCTAACGTGAGAAATCTTCAAGTTAGGGAAATATAGCTGTGTGTGTGCCCGTCCACAATGATCAGCAAAATAGAGAAAATGTCCTGTAAATCTATCTGCCTGATGACTTCAGCCTGCTCAAGAGGAGTTTTGGTAGCAGACCATGATTTTACCATTTGAATGAAGCCGAGGAACCGTTAGGTTGAGCAGGAGAGCCAAATGACATATTTTGATGAGGAAAATGGGGATTATAATTAGTATAACACCATTCTGGAATATATAGCTCACTAACTTCCACTATTAGTCTTCCACATAGTGCTTTCTATATAACTCTGATGCCCCTCTGCCACATGCATATGTGCTTCCATTAGCTTCAACACCTTCTCTCATCATTTTTTATTTGAGTTCAGTTCCATGAGCTTCCTAGTCTGGTTTATGGACTACAGTGTTTAGTCTCTTCATCAGTGAGCTGTTCTGCACAAAAGCTAGTCAGCACACCTCAGACACATGGCCCTCATTCACCTCTGGGCCAGAGCATTGCAGGTGAAACTCAGTCTGCCCTGCCTATCCTGAGTTCCTCTTCCTCTGACACTTCTGTAAGGTGGAGCCGATCTGCCTGGATCTCCATATGCCTCTCCAAATGAGTGAAAGTCACCAGAGCCAACTGCTACCAGAGATTAAAAATATTAATAATAATAATGATTAAAAACCCCAGTGGAATGTCAGCGAAGAGCAGACCCTATCCATGATGTGGTATGTTTTCTAAGCAAATGTGGAGGGAAAAAAGGGAGGGGGAATAAAGCAGAAACCTCGAACAACATCCGATTTGGTGCTTCCAGTCCATTCCAGGTCTTGACAAACAGGAGGCTGTATCCAGGCTAGTTTCTGGGAAATAAAGTGGATCTGTGTGTTTGCTTGTAGGTGCAGTAGGAAGCATCTGTCTGCCAGCACAGCAGTGAGTAACATGTTGCCATTGGATCAGTTGGACTTAATGTGCAGCTGTGCTCTCACCAAGTGGGGAACTAATTACTGCAGAAAGACACAAACTGCAAATTGGGTGACTTCACATGGAAACTATGAGTAAGGTGAACAAACAAGGACTCCTGGAGTTAAGGTGCACGGGCTGGTAAAACAGACAGAGAACCAGGCTCCTGTCCAAAGGGCTGCAGGTTGAGCCTCTGCAGATTGAAAAAGGCTCCAGAATTGAGCACACAGCCAGGAAATGGTTAGAGGGAAAGAAGAAAAAGAGAAAGCACCCACTCCAAAGTGCACAGTGCATGTTGTCTCACAGCAAGTGTCAGAAAATGCCCATCACACACTTTCTTCTGTAATATTCATTACCCTGTAAGGGTCATATTTTCTCTCTAAACAAGAGTAAAATTGTCCTCTTTGTCAGATGACTACTTTCAATATTCATGCCTACCAGTAAGGAAGGTGATTACTATAACTTTGATAGTCCACTTTGAGATTGCCTAATCTTCACTAGTTGAAAGTGTTCTCTGATATGTGATTTGCTCTAAATTTATTTCATCATATCTCGCTCAACTAGATGAAAAAAATAAAATAAAAGGAGAACACCTTGTCCTGTGGCTAATTATAATTCAGAGAATACAGTTCAAAAATTATGATATTTCAAAAATCAGACTGTGCTTTGTCACTAGCATGTTGTGACTTATGGGAAGTCAGTTCACATCTCTGAAACTCAGTCTCCCAGTTATAAGGATGGCAATACTGGTCCCACCAACCTTATATGACTATCTGAGAACCCAATATAAATAATATAAAAATGATTTGAAAAGTATAAAATGTGTTTCCAAATGCAAACTAGGTTTATGTCTTAAGAATGACAAAGACTGGCTCATGACTGATTTAATCATTAAGTTAAAAGATTCACTTTTATAAATTTTTAAAAAATAGTAAATAAACTTCCTACAAATCTCTTTACCAGAAATAAATTTTTAAAAAACCCCAAACAAACATGTTCCCAGAACATTTCCTTCATCTCACATTCCATTTTGCAGACTCTGAAAATTACAAAAAGAAGTTAAATTTCAGTTGTGGGATAAACATTTGACTCTATCTGGAAGGGTAAATGTCTATTTCCATTAAGGGATCCCAATTTCAAAGTCCTCATCTGAGCCATAAGCCATCTTTCTCTATTGGAAGGCAGAGGAATAAATTCTGACAAGGACTGAAACTCAAGAGGTTGGCAACTCACAAAGATTCTTTATTTTCGAAAAACTATGGTGAAAATTGTATTGGCAAACAACAACTCTGTGTGTGTGTGTGTGTGTGTGTGTGCGGGAGCATGCACGCACGTGTGCAGGCAAGTGTGTTTTTCCATTTTAGGATAAAAGTAAATAATAGTGATGTGAAAACAATAAGTAATTTTTACTTTGCCAACACAGTTCCAGAAAAGTATGGCTGGCTTCAGAGAAAGGGACACCAAGAAAAATTAAAAGATAAAAAAAAGGAGAGTATATATATTTTGGGTCTAGTTACTGGCTTCAGTGACTGTATATTTTGTTGGTCGTCTTTCCACTATTTCACCCTTTCCTCATTTCTAATGGAACCCTGCTGTGGAACAGGAATTACACCCTTCTCCACAAAACCATATGTTTCACATCACAAGCATGGAGATGCCATTGCATTGCCAGTGATTGGTTTTGAATGAGCATGTGCCCCCACATTTGGTTAGACACTGATATATGAAATGAAGCTTTCTGGAAGTTTGTGAAAATGATACCTTCGTTTATTTCATGATGTAGCCTTTTGTCCTGCAGGAAGGTGTCATGGCTGAAATGAGACAGCCTTGTCATGATTTGAGAGGAGGTAGCCTAAAGATGGCAGCAGATCAGAAGAGTAAAGAGATTCCTATGATAAAATAAAGAGGCTCTTGTGACATTATTGGGTGACTGAATAGCTAACGCTGGTGCCCTCCCTCTGGATTTCTTCTTGTATGAGATAGAAACAGCCCAGTAAGGTAAGTCAGTTGAATTGGGGATTCCTACAAGTTAGCAGCCAATGTTATCCTAACTGATTCACTCTCCACCTATGTTTAAAAGTTGATGCTGTTTGATGGTATAGAAATGACGCTTAGTGGTGGGAGGTTAGTGGGCAGAGTGGGTGCCATGTAGAGAAACATGAATAAATCATAGTTGAATGACTTGTCAAATGGATTGAATACATTCTCTGTCTTAGGCATCATGCTAGGTTCTTGAGTTAAAGACCCACTTTCTGTTCTTCAGGAGCCCAAGATCTAGTGCTCCCATAATTTCAAGTACATGGTGCTGTATTCTCACAAACCATGAAGTATACACATTACACATATGGCCCTGAGTCAATTTCTCCCACAAAAGAACTCTGTTTCTTTGTGTCTCAAATTGCTTATTTACAATGATGTACTCACTGCATATATGTTTTTCTCAATCCATTAAAAGTAGAAAGGGATGTTTTGGAGCACTGCATCTTAGCTCAACTAGGACTTGCTAAACAAATTATTTTTTCCATTAAGCACCTGTTATGGACTAGACATAATGCCAGTGACTTTAGGGGATATAAAATTTTTAAAGGCAATCATTGTCTTCAAGAGAGAATTATCTATTATCAAACAGATAATTACCATAGAAGTCAATTTATATTCTACCAACAGCATGAATGAGGTACTTATAAAGGGCCAGAGTGTGACAAACCACTTCTGGTTGATACTATCAGGCAAGGCTTCATGGAAGACATGGAATTTGAGTTGTACCTTGAAAAACATGTAGGCCTCCAATAAACAATGGGAGTCTAAGCATGAGCACTGTAATGGACAGAACAGCATCAACCCATGGTGGCAGAAGCAATCTGCAAGACCTGTTCACCAATAGGGCTGATCAGACGTTGAAATGACTTAGAACTGGGAGGGCATGGCTGAAATATTTCAATGACAGAAACCAGAGTGCAAAATATCTTGACAGGCTGGAACGATAGACTGAATCTAACATGATGGAAATGAGCTGGACTAAATGTACCATTTTGCATTTAATTATTAAAGGGGAAAATGTTCACAATCACAGTTGCTTATGGGAAAAAGACCTCTTGTTTTTGCTGAATGTAAGCTCCATATGAATCAACATAGCATTGTCAAAAAAGCTAAGGTATCCCCAGGTCATATTTCTCTCCAAACATATAGGATGGCTTTATCTTTCTGTTCAAAAGTGATCATAACGGGGTGCCTGGGTGGCTCAGTCATTAAGCGTCTGCCTTTGGCTCAGGTCATGACCCCAGGGTCCTGGGATCAAACCCCGCATCGGGCTCCCTGCTCAGCGGGAAGCCTGCTGCTCCTTCTCCCACTCCCCCTGCTTGTGTTCCCTCTCTTGCTGTCTCTCTCTCTGTCAAAATAAATAAATAAAATATTTTAAAAAAGTGATCATAACAGTCTGTATTAGTTTTCTATTGCCACCATAATAAATTGCCACAAACTTAGAGGTTTAAAACAACACAAAATTATTATTTTTATTTTTTTTATAATTTTTTTAATAGTTCTGGAGGTCAGAACTCTAGTAATAGTTCTCACCAAAATAAAATCCAGACACTGGCAGACTATATTGTTTTCTGGGGCTCTATAGGAGAACCCATGTCCTATATGTTCAGACTGTTGGTGGTATTCTCTTTCTTGGGTTTGAAGGACAAATGGCCCTGTTCTTTAGCTGGCTATAAGCTGAGGGCCATCCCCAGCTGCTGGAGACCACCACATCCCTTCTTCCATTTTCACAACCAACAATGGCAAGTCGAGTCCTTCTCATGCCACATCTCTCTGACCCTTTTCCATCATTGTATTTCTTTTATTACCACCAAGAAAGATTCTCTGCTTTTAAGGACTCATGCTATTAGATTGGGCCTGCCTGGATAATCTAGGATAATCACCTCATCTCAAGGTCTATAACCTTAGATACATGTAACGCCCCTTTGCCATATAAGATAGCATATTCACAGTATTGAGGATTAGGGCATGGACATCTTTTGGGGGCCATTATACTATCCTCTTATCTGAACTGTCTGCTCAGTGCTGATAATCTGGGACAGATCTATGGGAAATTGACCACAGTGGTTAGAAAATTCAAATTTGTATCATGTGAAGAGTGTTGGAGGAAGCTGGAAATATTTTCCCTGGAAATTTGGGAGTGAAAGGAAGCATAATAGCTGTTTCAAATCATCTTAATGCCTGTCATATAAAATGGACTTATTCTGTGTTGCATAGATTGTAGAGCAGAATGAAAGGAAAAAGAAATAAATTTTAACTCAATATAGGGAATGTGACTGTTCATCTCCAAAAATGGCCCTGATGAGATGAGCTATGCTTCTTGGTATTCATGCCCTTATGTAGCAACTCCTCCCCCCACATTGAACTTGGGCTGGCCTGTAATTTGCATTAATCAGTGGGATGCTGCAGAAGTGACCATGCAGGACTTCTGAGTCCAGCCATGAAGAAGCCCTGGTAGCCTCCATTTTCACACTTTGTTGAACCCTGAGCCTGCATGTCAGAGATCCTACTACCTGCTGCTGGAGAGACCATGTGGAAAAACCATGTGGAGAGGCCAGATGGAGAGGAGAGGACCCAAGAACACATGAAGAGGGAGAGAATCCTCAGTGTCTCAGTAAAGCCTCCATTTGACTGCAACCTCATGAGAGACCCCAAGCAAGATCAATGGTACTGTCTAGCTGAGCCCAACTTAAATTACCAACCCACAGAATCACAAGCTAAACAAATAATTGCTGTTTTAAGCCACTGTTTTGGGGTGTTTTGTTATGTACCAAAAGCTAACTGATACAGCTGCTCACCTCATCGTATGTGCGTGTTTGTGCACATTTTGAATTTTTCACCTTACAAACCAGAATTGTTTTTCTTTACTTTTTAATACCATTGGCTTTCACAAATCATTTCAACTTCCTGCCAGCATCATGCTTGATTTAATGTATCGCTTGTAGACATATGCCTATGTATATTTGCTTTTCCTGACCTGGTGATTTCCTTGATTACCCAAATATATGGAACACTCTTAGTAATTTTGTTATCATAATTCATCTATCTTTAAAAAAATTAAGTATATTTCAACTGGAACATAAGTCAGTAATTAAAAACAGATGGTTTAAAGAGTAAGTTTTAAGCAAGTGAAAATACACCAGATAATGAAAAAGAAGCAGAGAAACCAGAAACCTTCCAAAGTTTTGATGGACACAGTGTTGTCACAGAGACTTCTTGTGACAAAAGTGACAACAAAGATGGGAGCACTCTCCCAATGAGAACAGAAGTAAATTGGGAATATGCATCAATCATCAGTTTAAAGAAACAGACATCCTTGCATCTTGGGTTTTAATATTGTGGCAATTCAAACAAACCTAAATCAAGGTGTTTTTCCTCTAAAATAACTGCATAAAACTATAAGCTCTGAAGTCACACACACACACACACACACCATGCATTCCTACCAATAGTGTTCAAGGGTTCCAATTTCTCCATATCATCTCCAACACTTATTGTCCTTTGTTTTGATAATAGCCATCCCAAGAAGGGTGAGGATAATCTCACTGTGGATTTGATTTGCATTCGCTTTATGATTAGTGGTCTTGAGCACCTTTTCATATACCTGTTGGTCATTTGTATGTCTTCTTTAGAGAAATGTCTATTACAAAGTTTCCTCAAAAAAAAAAAAAAAAAACTTAAAAATAGAACTACCATATGATCCTGCAGTCCCACTTCTGGATATATATCCAAAAGAACTGAAGTCAGGATTTTGAAGATGTATACTCCCATGTTCATTGCATCATTGTTCATAATAGCCAAGATATGGAAACAACCTAAATGTTCATTGACTGATTTAAAAAAAAACAACTGGTATATACATACAACGGTCTATATGAGATGATGGATGTTAACTAAACCCATGGTGGTAATCATTTCACAATACATGAAAATCAAGCTATACACCTTAAATTTATACAGTGATGTATATCCCATTATTTCTCAATAAAGCTGGGAGAAAAAAGTACTAAAAAATAAATCCTGCCATATGCAACAACATGCATGAACCTGGAGGACATTATGCTAAATGAAATAAGCCAGTCACAGAAGGATGAATACTCTATAATCCCTCTTATTTGAGGTTTTTTAAGTAGTCAAATTCATAGAAACAGAGAGAATGGTGTTTATCAGGGGCTGGGAGTGGGTAGGGAAAATAGGGAATCATTCAATTGGTATAAAGTTTCAGTTATACAAGATGAGTAAGTTCTAGAGATCTTCTGCCTATAGTTAAAAATACTATATCGTACATAGAAAAATTTAAGAAAGTAGATCTCAATCTCAAGTTAAGTGTTCTTACCACCAAAAAGGAGGAGACAGGAGGAAACTTTTGGAGGTAATAGATATTTTATTACTTTAATTGTAGGGATGGTTTAAGGAATGCATGGAGTATGTTCAAACTAATCAAATTGTATACTTTAAATATGTGCAATTTTTTGTACATCAATTACACTTCAGTAAAGCTGTTTAAAAAACATGCAATTTTGGGGGCTCCTGGGTGTGGCTCAGTCAGCTAAGCATTTGGCTCTTGATTTCAGCTCAGATCATGATCTCAGGGTCGTGGGATCAAGCCCCACGTTGGGCTCTGCACTCTGTGGGAAGCCTGCCTGTGGATTCTCTCTCTCCATCTGCCCCTCCCCCTGCTCATGCTCTCTCTCTCTCTCTCTCTCTCTCTCGAGTAAATCAATAAATCTTAAAAAAAAAAACAAATATGCAATTTTGAATTACAACTTCCAAAGTCTTAGACATCTGAAGAAAGAGAAGACAAAGGAGCAAAACAGTATTAATAATGACTGGTTTTGATGAAATGCTTATTATGTGCTGGGCCCCATGCAAAGTACTTTATGCATAGCATAAAGAAAAAATATGGTGAAGTTCTGCACTGTGACATGCCAGAGTCTATTTGGGATGAAGTAGGTAAGAGGCATCTAAGTTAAAAAAAAAAAGTGTTGAATCACAGACCTGTACCTCTGAAACAAATAATACATTATATGTTAAAAAAAAGAAGATAGTAGGAAGGGAAAAATGAGGGGGGGGGAATCAGAGGGGGAGAAGAACCATGAGAGACTATGGACTCTGAGAAACAAACTGAGGGTTCTAGAGGGGAGGGGGGTGGGGGAATGAGTTAGCCTGGTGATGGGTATTAAAGAGCGCATGTATTGAATGGAGCACTGGGTGCTATACTCAAACAATGAATCATGGAACACTACCTCAAAAACTAATGATGTAATGTATGGTGATTAACATAACATAATAAAATAAAATTTTTAAAAAAGTGTCCTTATCAAACACCAATATTAAATATCCTTAAAAAACAAAACTGTTATCTTGTAGTTCAATGAATGCATGGATTTTAGTGATTTTACTGTTTCATTGAGTTTTTATGTTGGTTTATTTATAATGAAGATGTGTGCAAACAAAAAAGAAGAAATCTGGACTATGGAAAAAGCAGTGGGAAAAATAGCTATAGTAGTAAGAAGAAGACAAAGAAGGCAATACTTAGCTCTTTAAGCATGTTGCCATTCAATCTTCAAAAACACTTCTTTATATAAGTGCTATGTCATCTACATTTTTTTAAAATTTTTTTTATTAACATATAATGTATTATTTGTTTCAGGGGTACAGGTCTGTGATTCATCAGTCTAAACACAATTCACAGAGCTCTTCATAGTACCTACCCTCCCCAATGTCTATCACCCAGCCACCCCATCCTTCCCACCCCCCTTCACTCCAGCAACCCTCAGTTTGTTTCCTGAGATTAAGAGTCTCTTATGGTTTGTCTCCCTCTCCTGTTTCATCTTGTTTCATTTTTCCCTCCCTTCACCTATGATCTTCTGTCTTGTTTCTCAAATTCCTCATATCAATGAGATCATATGATACTTGTCTTCTCTGATTGACCCATTTCACTTAGCATAATACCCTCTAGTTCCATCCACGTCATTGCAAATGGCAAGATTTCATTTTTTGATGGCTGCATAATATTCCATTGTGTGTGTGTGTATATACAGATAGATAGATGATAGATAGATAGATAGATAGATAGATAGATAGATAGATAGATGATAGATAGATCACATCTTCTTTATCCATTCTTCTGTTGATGGACATCTAGGCTTTTTCCATAGTTTGGCTGTTGTGGATATTGCTGCTATAAACATTGGGGTACATGTGCCCCTTAGATCACTATATTTATATCTTTGGGGTAAATACCCAGGAGTGCAATTGCTGGGTCATAGGGTAACTCTATTTTCAACTTTTTGAGGAACCTCCATACTGTTTTCCAGAGTGGCTACACCAGGTTGCATTCCCACCAACAGTGTAGGAGGGTTCCCCTTTCTCTGTGTCCTTGCCAACATCTGTCATTTCCTGACTGGTGTGAGGTGGTATCTCATTGGGGTTTTGATTTGGATTTCCCTGATGGTGAGTGATGTTGAGAACTTTTTCCTGTGTCTGTTGGCCATTTGGATGTCTTCTTTGCAGAAATGTCTGTTCATGTCTTCTGCCCATTTCTTGATTGGATTCTTTGTTCTTTGGGTGTTGAGTTTAAGAAGTTCTTTATAGATTTTGGATACTAGCCCTTTATCTGATATGTCGTTTGCAAATATCTTCTCCCATTCTGTCAGTTGTCTTTTGGTTTTGTTGACTGATTCCTTTGCTGTGCAAAAGATTTTTATCTTGATGAAGTCCCAATAGTTCATTTTGGCCCTTGCTTCCCTTGCCTTTGGCGATGTGTCTAGAAAGAAGTTGCTGTGGCTGAGGTCGAAGAGGTTGCTGCCTGTGTTCTCCTACAGGATTTTGATGGATTCCTGTCTCACATGTAGGTCTTTCATCCATTTGGAGTCTATTTTTGTGTGGGGTGTAAGGAAATGGTCCAGTTTCATTCTTCTGCATGTAGTTGTCCAATTTTCCCAACACCATTTGTTGAAGAGACTGTCTTTTTTCCATTGGACATTCTTTCCTGCTTTGTCAAAAATGCGTTGACCATAGAGTTGAGGGTCCATTTCTGGGCTCTCTATTCTGTTCCATTGATCTATGTGTCTGTTTTTGTGCCAGTACCATACTGTCTTGATGATGACAGCTTTGTAATAGAGCTTGAAGTCCAGAATTGTGATGCCACCGGCTTTGCTTTTCTTTTTCAACATTCCTCTGACTATTCAGGGTCTTTTCTGGTTCCATACAAATTTTAGGATTATTTGTTCCATTTCTTTGAAAAAAGTGGAGGTATTTTGATAGGGATTGCATTAAATGTGTAGATTGCTCTAGGTAGCCTAAACATTTTCACAATATTTGTTCTTCCAATCCATGAGCATGGAATGTTTTTCCATTTCTTTGTGTCTTCCTCAATTTCTTTCATGAGTATTCTATAGCTTTCTGAGTATAGATCCTTTGCCTCTTTGGTTAGATTTATTCCTAGGTATCTTATGGTTTTGGGTACAATTGTAAGTGGAATTGACTCCTTAATTTCTCTTTCTTCTGTCTTGTTGTTGTATAGAAATGCCAGTGATTTCTGTGCATTGATTTTATATCCTGCCACTTTACTGACTTCCTGTATGAGTTCTAGCAGTTTTGGGGTGGAGTCTTTTGGGTTTTCCACCTAAAGTATCATATCATCTGCAAAAAGTGAGAGTTTCACTTCTTCTTTGCTGATTTGGATGCCTTTTATTTCTTTTTGTTGTCTGATTGCTGAGGCTAGGACTTCTAGTACTATGTTGAACAGCAGTGGTTATAGTGGACATCCCTGCCATATTCCTGACCTTAGGGGGAAAGCTCTCAGTTTTTCCCCATTGAGAATGATATTCGCTGTGGGTTTTTCATAGATGGCTTTTATGATATAGAGGTATGTACCCTCTATCCCTACACTGTGAAGAGTTTTAATCAAGAAAAAATGCTCTACTTTGTTAAATACTTTTTCTGTATCTATTGAGAGGATCATATCGTTCTTGTTCTTTCTTTTATTAATGTATTGTATCCCATTAATTGATTTGTGAGTGTTGAACCAACCTTGCAGCCCAGAAATAAATCCCACTTGGTTGTGCTGAATAATGCTTTTACTGTACTGTTGGATCCTATTGGCTAGTATTTTGGTGAGAATTTTTGCATCCATACTTATCAGGGATATTGGTCTGTAGTTCTCCTTTTTGTTGGGATCTTTGTCTGGTTTTGGGATCAAGGTAATGCTGGCCTCATAAAATGAGTTTGGAAGTTTTCCTTCCATTTCTATTCTTTGAAACAGCTTCAGAAGAATAGGTATTAATTCTTCTTTAAGTGTTTGGTAGAATTCCCCTGGGAAGCCATCTGGCCCTGGGCTCTTGTTTTTTAGGAGATTTTTGATTACTGCTTCAATTTTCTTACTGGGTATGGGTGTGTTCAGGTTTTCTATTTCTTGGTTCAGTTTTGGTAGTTGATACATCTCTAGGAATGCATCCATTTCTTCCAGATTATCTAATTTGCTGGCATAGAGTTGCTCATAATATGTTCTTATAATTGTTTGTATTTCTTTGGTGTTGGTTATGATCTCTCCTCTTTCAGTCATGATTTTATTTATTTGGGTTCTTTCTCTTTTCTTTTTGATAAGTCTGGCCAGGGGCTTATCAATCTTGTTAATTCTTTCAAAGAACCAGCTCCTAGTTTCATTGATCTGTTCTACTGTTCTTTTGGTTTCTATTTCATTGATTTCTGCTCTGATCTTGATTATTTCTCTTCTCCTGCTGGGTTTAGGCTTTATTTGCTGTTCTTTCTCTAGCTCCTTTAGGTGTAGGGTTAGGTTGTGTTTGAGACCTTTCTTGTTTCTTGAGAAAGGCTTGTATTGCTATATACTTTCCTCTTAGGACCGCCTTTGCTGCATCCCAAAGATTTTGAACAGTTGTGTTTTCATTTTCATTGGTTTCCATGAATTTTTTTAATTCTTCTTTAATTTCCTGGTTGACCCACTCATTCTCTAGTAGGATGCTTTTTAGCTTCCATGTATTTGAGTTCTTTCCGACTTTCCTCTTCTGATTGAGTTCTAGTTTCAAAGCATTGTGGTCCAAAAATATGCAGGGAATGATCCCAATCTTTTGGTACTGGTTGAGACCTGATTTGTGACCTAGGATGTGATCTATTCTGGAGAATGTTCCATGGGCACTAGAGAAGAATGTGTAATCTGTTGCTTTGGGATAGAATGTTCTGAATATATCTGTGAAGTCCGTCTGGTCCAGTGTGTCATTTAAAGTCTTTATTTCCTTGTTGATCTTTTGCTTAGATGATCTGTCCATTTGAGTGAGGGGCATGTTAAAGTCCCCTACTATTATTGTATTGTTGTCAATGTGTTTCTTTGATTTTCTTATTAATTGACTTATATAATTGGCTGCTCCCATGTTAGGGGCATAGATATTTAAAATTTTTAGATCTTCTTGTTGGATACACCCTTTAAGTATGATGTAGTGTCCTTCCTTATCTCTTATTATAGTCTTTGGTTTAAAATCTAATTTGTCTGATATAAGGATTGCCACCCCAGCTTTCTTTTGGTGTCCATTAACATGGTAAATGGTTTTCCACCCCCTCACTTTCAATCTGGAGGTGTCTTTGCATCTGAAATGAGTCTTTTACAGACAGCATATTGTGGGTCTTGTTTTTTTTATCCAGTCTGATACACTGTGTCTTTTGATTGGGGCATTTGTCCCATTTACATTCAGGGTAACTATTGAAAGATATGAATTTAGTGCCATTGTATTGCCTGTAAGGTGAATATTGCTGTATATTGTCTCTGTTCCATTCTGGTCTATGTTACTTTTAGGCTCCCTGCTTAGAGGACCCCTTTCAATATTTCTTGTAGGGCTGGTTTGGTGTTCACAAATTCTTTTAGTTTTTGTTTGTCCTGGAAGCTTTTTATCTCTCCTTCTTTTTCAATGACAGCCTAGCTGGATATAGTATTCTTGGCTGCATATTTTTCTCATTTAGTGCTCTGGAGATATCATGCCAGTCCTTTCTGGTCTGCCAGGTCTTTGTGGCTAGGTCTGTTGCCAATCTAATGTTTCTACATTGTAGGTTACAGACCTCTTGTCATGAACTCCTTTCAGGATTTTCTCTTTGTCTCTGAGACTTGTAAGTTTTACTATTAGATGTCAGGGTGTTGACCTATTTTTATTGATTCTGAGGGGGAATCTCTGTGCCTTCTGGATTTTGATGCCTGTTTCCTTCCCCAAATTAGGGAAGTTCTCTGCTGTAATTTGCTCCAATATACCTTCTGCCCCTCTCTCACTTTCTTCTTCTTCTGGGATCCCAATTATTCCAATTTTGTTTCACTTTATCGTATCACTTATCTCTCAAATTCTCCCCTCGTGATCCAGTAGTTTATCTCTCTTTTTCTCAGCTTCTTTATTCTCCATCATTTGGTCTTCTATATGACTAATTCTCTCTTCTGCCTCATTTATCCTAGCAGTTAGAGCCTCCATTTTTTATTGCACCTCATTAATAGCCTTTTTGATTTCGACTTGGTTGGATTTTAATTCCTTTATTTCTCCAGAAAGGGATGCTCTAGTATCTTCTATACTTTTTTCAAACCCAGCTAGTATCTTTGTAATCATCATTCTGAACTCTAGTTCCGACATCTTACTAATGTCTGTATTGATTAGGTCCCTGGCAGTCCCCTGCCTCTTGTTCTTTTTTTTTTTTTTTTGAGGTGAGTTTTTCCATCTTGTCATTTTGTCCAGAGGAGGACAGATGAATGAGAGAACAAAATGCTAAAAAAATGGTAAAAGGGTAACAGTGACCCCAGAAAAATATACACTAAACAAATCAGAAGAGACCTGAAACTGGGGTTGGGGGGAGGGGTAAGAAAGGAGAAAAAAAAAAAATATGATCAAGCTGGTGAATATAACAGAGCCACACAATAGATTTTGGGTGTATTTTGGTCTGTTAGAAGAAATTGCCTCCCAAAATTTTGAAGAAAGAAAAACATATATATGAAATATAAGGGTAAATATGATGAAGGGATGGAATACGACTGTGAAGATGAAAATTAAAAAGAATTTTAAAAAAGGAATTGATAAGAAGTTGGTTGAAAAAAGAATGTAAAAAAATTTAAAAAAAAATGTGATCAGGTGGGAGACTAGGACAACATCATACACTAGATTTAGGGTATATTTTGGTCTGTTAGAAGAAACTGTATCCCAAAATTTTAAAGAGAGAAAAACTTATATATATATATATATATATATATATATATATATATATATATACAAAAAATAAGGTTAAATACAATAAATACAAGGAAGAGATATGACTGTAAAAATTAAAAAGGATTTTAAAAAAGGAATTGATAACATGGTTGAAAAAGGAAAGAAGAAAAATTCAACTAAAAAAATAGAAAAACAGAAAAATAAAGAAAATTTATAAATTAACTTTGAAAGACTAAAGAATCATGGGGAAAAAAGCCATGAATTCCATGTGTTGTATTCCCCTAGTGCTGGGGTTTTGCCGTTCTCATTAATCAGTAAACTTGGGCTTGGCTGGATGTTCTTGCTGATCTTCTGGGGGAGGGGCCTGTTGCAGTGATTCTCAAATGTCTTTGCCTGAGGCAGAATTGTACTGCCCTTGCCAGGGGCCAGGCTAAGTAATCTGCTCAGGTTTGCTCTTGGTAGATTTTGTTCTGAAAGCTTTCCATACAGCTTTGGAGGACAAGAATGAAAATGGCTGCCTCCCAATCTCTGGTCCCAGAGGAGCCAAGAGCTTGGGGCTCCACTCCCCAGTGAGCCCTCAGAGAAAAGCAGTCAACCACTCCTGTGTCCCTGGTCTCCGGCACACTCTGTGCACACCCGGCCTGTTACCGAGCATTTCTATTTCTGGCACATGACCCCATTTGGAGTCTCCAAACCAGCAGATCCCTGTGGTGCACTCCCATGCCACTCCTCCTGGGGGAGGAAGGGAAGTCTCCTCAGATCAGCCGCTTGTTGGGTCCCGGATCGAAAAGCAGTGGCCAGACTGTGCCACGGATCACAGTTTATGGCAACCCTTAGCTGAGAACCCACTTCTCGGCTCTGTCTTTGCAGCTGGCTTCCCTGCTCCAATACCTGGGAGCTCTGCCGCACTCAGGCACCGGCAGTCTTTCTGTGACCCCAAGGGTCCTGAGACCACAGTGTCCCAGCAAGGGTTCCACCCCCTGCTTAGCCACTGGAGTGCCGTCCCTCAGCAGACCAGACTTCTAAAAGTTCTGATTTTGTGCTTCACTGCTCTATCACTTGCCAGTAGCTGGCTGATGGAGGCTCTGTCCCCCGCAGTCTATCTTCCCGAATATCGCCTTGGATTCACTTCTCCGAATGTCCTACCTTCCAGAAAGTGGTTGCTTTTCTGTTCATAGAGTTACTGCTATTCTTTTCTTCAATCTTCTCTTGAGTTTTTAGGTGTTCTGAATGGTTTGACAACTATCTAGCTGAATTCCTGGGACCAGAAGAAATTTAGGTCTCCTATTCCTCCACCATCTTGCTCCTCCCCTCTTATGTCATCTACATTTTATGCAGCCAGGAACTGTGCCAGACACAGTCAAATCCTCTATTTCATTTATTCCTCATGAGCATTCTGCAAGAAGGGTGGCATTATTTTTACAAATAAATGCAATGAACTCTGAGAGGTTAAGCGACATGTTCAAGTTCTTGCAAGTAGAATGAAATGGAGCTGGCATTATCATTTATATCTTTCTGATCTTGCACATTTCACTGAGTCCTTCTACTTGGAACCTAATAAGAGATACCAGTACAGATGGCAAGAAAACAAAAAATGGGCATCATATTATTCTCAGGGCTCCAGAACCCAAGGGATCTTCAACCATGGACAACTGTTAATTTGTAGTTTCCAAGAACAAGGGCAGGGGCTCAAACAGGTTCAGGTTGCAGCTCTGCCACCATCCACCTGGGTATTTCCAACTTCCTGGGCCTTATGTTCATGAGAGTAAAGTGAGACCTCAAATAAGACAACACCTTAGAACTTTAGATTTGAAGGAGTGGGTGTGATAAGACAGGATGTATTTTCTAAATGGCTTACATCAGCTTACACTGCCATCAGTAAAGGAATGCAGCATGGAGGTGAATATTTGAGTCATTCTTTAAACCCCATCAGTCTCACCTCTGGGACCTCCAAAGTGTCTTGCACAAAGATATTCATTGCAATGTTCATTTTAAGAGAAAAAATTGGAAACAAATCATTAGTTAATGAATTTTTTTTTCCAGTCACTTCATTTTTACTGCTTCACATTTTCAGCAAACAAATCAAGGTGCAAACAGGATTTATTTCACATTAATATATTAACTGGGTTTTTTGTTTTGTTTTTGTTTTTTGTTTTTTTGTCAAATAAATAGGGAATTCTCTTTAAATAACCATTTCCTCACTTCATGGCCAGTCCAGAATTTCTTTTTGCTAGACATTTTGGACATATGCATTTGATAGAACATCATGTAACATATAGAACACTGCTTATGGGAATACCCAAGTTGTTTTTAAGTGAAGAAAGAGTGTAATCATTATATGTAAGAAATGATGACAACTAAATAAAAGTTCATGAATAACAACAAAAAAGACCCAAGCATAATGGCACCTCTCAAAGATAGTCATTATTAACATTTAAATATATTTTGCCAACCTTTTTTCCATCTACTTTCTATGTCACCTGAGAAACATTAGATCCCATCAACTCCCATCCATTGACTCAGGTGTTAATTGGGAGTGTTACAAAGTCTCAGGTGTGATCACAGTCCTGTCTTTCAGGTACTGTGGACAAAAAGAGCTCACCATGTTCTCCACTTCCAGCACTTTGCCGATGTTTGATATCCATGAGGTCAACAGGTCACTTCTCATCATGGTTGCTGCTGTCGCTCTCTTTGATAAAACAAACAATGGAACAAGTGTATTTTCACTGACATTCTCCAAATGATCATCTTTAAAAGTCCTAATCAATTTCCCTGAAGGAGAAACATGGCCTTCCTTCAGCTTTTGCTGGTTGATTCTCTCTCTAGATTCCAGAATAAAGGCCTTAGAGCTTAGGCAAAGGGAGCAACAGGTTAGAGAGACAAAATGGCCCCCTCTCCACAAGCCTAGGCAGCTACACAACAAGCTGAATTGGCTTGAAGTATTGCCAGCACTCCAGGAATGGTTTACTCTCCAATGATTCTGGGTAGTCTCTTCTATGCCCTTTAGCTGTCTCTTAGACTCTTGCTACTCAAAGTGTAGAGTGTAGACTGGCAGCTTCAGCATGACTTGGGAGCTTGATGGGAATGCAAAAGTTCAGGCCTTACCCTAAACCTACCGAATCAGAATCTATAGCTGATTTCTATGTACCTTGACATTTAAGAAGCACTGTTTTAGACCATGTTCCTCTAAAGTCTTTTTCCCTGAATTTTGGGGGTAATAACTCAAATCAGATTCTAGGCAAATTATCTCTCCTATTCTACTTGAAGTCTAAACTATATATTATCCTGACTCAATTCTAATTCTAATTTTACATTGATTGACAACTCAGCTTCTTTGTAAGTAGTAAAGACAGCCCTGGATGCACACTGACAGATGGCTCTGTACTAGGAGTGTGACCTTGGACAAGTTACTCACTTGACCTCTCCTAGCTTCATTTTTTAAAAAGATCTATTTATTTATTTATTTGAGAGAGAAAGAGCATGAGTAGGGGGTGGGGGAAGCAGGCTTAGGGAGAGGGAGAGAGAATATCCCACATGGGGCTCGATCTCATGACCCTGAGATCATGACCTGAGCCAAAACCAAGAGTTGGATGCTCAACCAACTGAGCTACCCAGGCACCCTCTCCCAGCTTCATTTTTAGAAGTCAGAAAGACAAAGATAACTTGAAAAGTGAGGCATTGGAACGTTATCATTCTTCTGTTCCCAAGACAAAACTCCAATAAAGAATTGTCATTATTTCATAAATTAAAACATCACTTGGGTGAGGGCTCAATTTCCAGCACAACTATAATCCACTAATTGGAACATCATGGATGGACACCAGCTCCTGGGCGTACGTCAGACATATACCTTCATCTACCAACTGAATTGATAGGTGCATTTGCATAGCCTCAACTATGTCCTCAGTACCTGAAAAGAATGTGGTTAAAAGTAAGAATATTAAAGGTGTCACCTCAACGGTTAGGCTGAATTTCTCTCTTTCTAAGTCTCTACTTTAACTCTGTCTTACCCATCATGGGGAATATATAGCAGAAAATGATGCCTCCTTCAGGATAAATTGATTTATAGAACTAGAGATTCTGTACCTCACCCTCAAAGCTTGATCCAAGAATCCATTTTTCTCTCCTATTGACCACACACACACTTGGTAGGAGTAGGAATGAGGAGGAATCTGAGTAATAGAGGTTCTCTGAAATCACAGGCCAGAGCATTTCTGAATAAAGTAGAGAGGTAATGGCATCTGGTCATGCTTCCAAAGATTAAGCTTCATGTTCTGTTCTGCATCCTTTGCCTTTTAATTTTAGATTCTTAACTAACTGAACATCTAAGACTTCACATTTTTATTTAACTACTTAACCTTTCCAACTCTTTCTAGAGGCTGAATATGGCCACTAACTCTGATTAAGTGGAAGCCAAATATGTTACAATGAAAGAGAAAAAAAAAATGATTCTTTCTGAGAGCAAGTTTTAGAGGGGCAGATGAGAAACACACACATGTACACAGCTACCTATACTCATGTATATGCAACACACACACACATACACACACAACCTGTTAGTGGGCCGCCCTAACTTTTGTGGGGAATAGTTACCTTTACTGCTATGGTTCTCTCTCTGTCTTCATAGCCTACTTTTCCCT
Organism: Phoca vitulina; assembly: GCF_004348235.1. Taxonomy (NCBI): domain Eukaryota; kingdom Metazoa; phylum Chordata; class Mammalia; order Carnivora; family Phocidae; genus Phoca; species Phoca vitulina. Next base: position 20,176,243 of record NW_022589704.1, read on the forward strand.
TCCACTAACCTGCTTATAGGAGTAACTGTAGGAATTAAGAATAATTCTAGAGATAATGAACTTTTGGGGGCAATTCATTGGCATTCAGCACTCTTTTCCACTAGTCTTTTTTTTTTTTTTTAAGATTTTTAAAATTTATTTGAGAGAGAGAGAACAAGCGGTGGGCATGAGCAGAGGGAGAGAGAGAAGCAGACTCCCTGCTGAGCAGGAAGCCCAATGCGGGGCTTGATCCCAAGACCTGGAGATCATGACCTGAGACAAAGGCAGACACATAACCAACTGAGCTACCCAGGCACCCCTCTTTTCCACTAGTCCTATAAGATAATTTCTTTTGGGTCCCTTAGTAAAGAGAACTGCCCCAATGAAGCAGTCACTAAGCTTAGATTACTCTAAAAAGAAGAAAAGGATGATAGATAACCTATTTTGAACAGTTATCTGTGCTAATCATTTTATATGTTACAGCTGCTTTAATCATAACTACCTTAAGAAGTAGATACTATTATTCTTATTTTACAAATAAAAAAGGGTTCACACAGCACAATAGATTCAAATCAAGGGTTTTTATGGTGGATCCATGGGCTGTCTCCTCTGTATGGACACTGCCTCAGGAGCATGGCCAAATATGGCAGCCTCTGATTCCAAAGGAGAATGCTCAGACTGGTATTTAGGGACCACACCTGATAGGACCTTTGGAAAATTCTTTCTTGTTTTCTTGAGAAGACCATAGCTATGAAGGCCTTGGGTCATTTTGTACTTTTAGCATGACTTTTGGATGGATATAATACTTTCCCATGCATACAGGACACAAAGAAAAGAATATAGGGTGCAGCGCCCAACCTGGAAATTGTTCTTTCTGTTTTTGGTCAAAGGATGTGGCCTTCTTACATCATTTGGTGAAGAATCTGGGACCAGGACACAGGTCTTTACTACTAATGCTGAGCTTTGTCCCATTGTCTTGTACTCTAGCTTTATGGTGGTGAATAAAAATGGTGATAGCTAAGAAAAGAACAGAGACATCAATACAAATTTTATCATTGAGGGAAAGGTAGTAAAGAAATCATAATCCTTTATCCACTGAATTTGTTAACAATGGGTCAGAGTCTGGAAAGGAAACAGCAGTAAGTGCACTATTAGGGGTTGTCAGAAGAAAGGATGAAAGGAACTGTGACATGTGAGAAGAGAATTAAGAGAGAGGGACCTGAACATGAGTCCAGTATGCCAAAACATGGCTAAGCAGTCATATAAGTCACATCCCCTCTCTGGGCCTCAGTTCTCACATGGAAAATGAGGTTGGGGAAAGGGGTTTGATGATCTCTAAAATTCTTCCCTGCTCAAAAATTCTGTTTTCTGTAGCTGTGCAGCAAGAAGCGGTTAAACACTGGCTTCTCCCCAGAAAAGCCTTCGGGTATTTTGCTCATTAAAAGGATTAGCTGTCCATTTGCAGGGATGTCTCTCCAATGAGGTAGGGACAGAATGGCCCAACACGGTTTTAGTTTTGATTTGCTTTATGAAGTACATATCCAATTCCCTGGCAAGTTAAGCCAAGCACGTCTTCTCATGTGTTTTAAGAATCAAGGCATTTGGCTGAGACAAAGAGCAAATGCCTCTTATTAATGTGTGACAAATCCATATGGAGAAAAACACTGTTTCTTCTCTCCCATATGGCACAGCTGAGTAACACTGGCTTTTCTGGCCTTGAAATGGTTCCATGAACCAGGTGGGTGGTTTATTTCACAGGCTAGTGACAATCCAGTGTGTCTCTCCTGCAGAGATGAAGAGGGGAGAGAATTCTTCCTTATAACCCAGGACTGCCAGCAAGGTCTATGACATGGACCATTGGCTCTTCTATCAAGATGAAGGGTGGATAAGCTACTGTGAGGAAGAAGGGAAGAAAAATCTCAAACCAACTTGAGTCCTGGACCTGAACTTTCCTTGAACCTCAAGATTTTTGAAGTTTTGTCTTAAGAAGGGTGGATCAGCTTTTTACCTTAGAAAACCCTCAAACCCCTTCCCAACCAATTTCAATCTAGTAAATGCGATGAGGTCTTTGGGGGAGAGAAGGAGCAAGGGTGAGGCAGCTCTGTGTACTAGCTTTAAACTGCGGGTCCAAGGGATTACCACTCAGTGGCTGTAGTATTAACCTAATTTTGGCAAGATGGGATGGATTAGCTATTTCCCCTCTCTGATGCTTAGGGTACAGAAAAAAAGTATAGAGAAGATTGCATTGACTAAGTATGAAATATAATCAAAACAATAGCAGCAGCAGAAGTCCAAATCAATCAGTACCTCTAAAATAATTCTACTTCTTTAAAAGAGCAAGAAATTATGCTGGAAAGAAGCATTAGTCATCTTTTCAGTCCTCTAGTTTAAGCCGGTATGAACTAGAAAGGGATGGTGACTTTCATTGTCCCTGCAATTCGTGATGCTAAAATTAAACTCTCGTATTTCATAAATAATTTTCTCAAATTAAATTTTTGACTCCTCTTTTTGTTGTGCTATGAATAACTGCTTTAATATGGATTAATTAATTAATACATATTAATATGCCTGTCATATGGCACATAACTAGAATCAAGCAAATGTGCATATTTTTCCTCTAATATGTAAGTTGCCATCATATGCATTTAGGCACAAATGCAAAAAGTTTGCTTAAAACAGAATGCAGGTAAGTGACAGCTTGTCAGGTTTGGAAGAAAATACCAAAGGTCTTACTACATTCTAGATAAGCAGAACCAGGTAAGTTAGAAAACAAGATTGGATAAACCCACACATGTGCGCACACAAACATACATACACATTTTGATTTCCTAGAAATGGTGATGGTAGATATGAACTTGCACTGTATTGGGAAGGTTCCACATTGAACATTAAAGGACTTTTAACTATGAGAATGATTTAAGAGTAGTTGAAGGAAGCTGTATTCTTTCTTGGATATATTTGTGGACTTTTCAAATTCTAAAAATTTAAGATTTTTATCCAAGTTCAATTAGTCCAGTGGAGAAATTCCCCTGTAAAATTTCCATATCAAATTAACCCACACTTGCTAGACTGATTCAAGGGATGGAAACATATCCCAAGACATGTTCATACAATTGCAATCATTAAAAGATTCTTCCTTATATTAAATCAATATCTATAATTTTCATTTTTGCCCCTCTGGAGCTATGGAGAAATCTGATTTGTTTACATGACAAATCTTCAGAATTTCCGGGCACTTGTTATATCCTTCATAATTCTTCTTTGGATTTCAGAATAAGCATACCAAATTACTTGAAGTGAGTAAGTGTAAAGTAAGTGGAAAAACTGGCAGGTTGGTGGAGGGATCTCAATTAACACTTACTAGTCACGTAGTATGTGTCCACAGTGTTACTAAGTTCTAAAGGTCCCTTTAAAAGTCCAACACCCTGAACCAATCTTCACACTCCAAAGGGTTCTTCTAAGATCAGAGTAGAATGGGTCTACCATTATTACTTACTATACTTTGCAGGAGGAGGGTAGTATTACTGAGAGAAAGAAGGCAGATGATAAGAGTTAACTTCACAATGCCCTTCTCAAACCTGTGAGTCTACAAACAGCTCTAAGTCTATAAAGGAGCTTAAGACTCTTGGTTTGAAAGCCACAAGAGGGCACTAGACTACTACATGGACCTAGCTCTACTTCTCACCCAAAGCACAAAACAAGGGGTCGGTATTGAGGTTACACTGACTGACAATAGTAGATGGCCACATCAGTTGTATGTCTTAAGTCTATGTCTGAAATACAGTATGTAATCCTGGATGATATACAAAGCTATTGGCTATGAGACATGTATTCAGATGCTAAGCTTGGGTTATGCTAAATACAGTAGAATTCACATGCAATTTGAAAAAAATGAAAAGGAGTAAGATCTGCTTCCCAATTTCTAAGAAAAAGTAAGGTGGATTTTTAGGCTGTGAGTTCTGAAAACAAGGGCAACATGGTGATTGTCAGGGACAAACAGCAGAAGTTAGACAGATGGGAGCCTTCTGCATCTACTTTTGGAAAGCCTGACATCTGATGAGGCTCATGTTTGGCCACAGTATTATCTCTGGACCATGAGATTTACACTGGGCATCACCCAAGGTTTTGTCTCTGCTCCTGAAGTTCTCTGTACTTAAGGTTCCAGGAAAACTAGTCTCAAGCTAAATAAAATACACTGAAGAACCTCTTACAAATATAAAATGAGTCTATACAATGTCATCACACCATGTGAAAGAGACAAAAAAATCAGCCAATTAAGTTGTAGGTTAGTCTGAGTAACATCAACCAACAGATTGTTTGCTTCAGTGAAAAAGTATCTACACATAATGCCAAAACAGTCAATCAAGTTAATTCAGCCAAATGTGAATCAAAAAAGGGAAAAATAATCAAACAGTTTGCTTGAAATCATGGAAATTAAACCCTAGTCGAAGGCCTGAGTTTTTCGCTTGTAATAACTATGTTGAATATTGTGTAGGAAAGGACTGTTTTGGTATCATAACTATGTATGAAATATACTTACCCATAAAGATAACTAGGTAGATAAATAGAAAGATAGATAGATGATAGATGAGAGATAGATAATTGATAGATAAATTGGTAGATAGATAAATAGAATAACTCAGATGAGCCTCAAAGAAATGAGTTACTTGCTTGGTTAAGGCAGAGATTCTTGCTTCAACAGGAGAGACAGGAGAGGGTCATTTGTCTGAGGCAGGATTTAGCTCTTTAGTGGCAATAAACACCCCCACAGCAATTAGTCCCTGTGAAAGAAGTCTCTAGTCATGGAAGTGGATTTGCAAAGCCAGCTGAAATCACTGAGGATGTTCTCTTCCTCCTAGTCTCTTGTTAATTTACTTATATTCTAAGTTCTGGATCGATGACCTTCATTTTTGTACTGTGGCAGAACCTTCCTGATTTTGATCCTCTTGCTTCCATTGTGTTTCTAACATTTGGCCAGGCATTGCTCTGTGGCTCCTTTCCTCCATTGTGGACCAAATAGAGCCCTCACCTTCTGCTTTCTGACTCCATCCTAAACTTTCTCCTCAGAAATCTTGCTTTTCCTGGAATTGATCTATATATGACATTGGCTCCATCTCTAGGTCCTTTTTAGTGTCAGATATATTGAGACTGTTAAAGGTATCTTGACTACTTGAGTTGGCTTTGATCAACTTGCTTGCTTGGCTGCTATCTTTTAAGTGACATTTTTTTTCCTCATGATTTTACATTTTGCTAAATTCTGGCCACCAGTTTTTGCATACTCTCTGTTTTTTGTTTTTTGTTTTTTTTTGATTCTTTTATTAGCTTAACACTGCACTTGAAATTCTATCTTGACACCTTCAGTTCTGTTTTCAGACCTCTAACAGCTAAACCCACCCCAAACTGATGGTGGCCATCCTCTGTGCAAGTTCAGGCTCCTCTCCCAGCACAGACCTCATTTTCTGGCATGCTCCCCAGCACTACAAGAGAGGTAAGTTCAGAGGAAAGTGGCCCAGAACCTTCTCTCTGCATTTTTTCCCATATGGCCGGACTTTGAGGCTGCCTTTCTGGCCTGCCTGCCCTCTGTTACCAAACACACACTTTTTAAAATTAGGAAATGAAAATGATAGTTCTACTTCTAGCCAAGAGTTTGTCTAATGTGCTCCAGGAAAAGGATGATTAATGGAGCTAAGGCTTTATGCCTGAGCCAGGGGGCAGCAGCTTGTGGGGAATAACTGAGATGCGCCAACTCAACCATAGCCTCGGATCAGGTGAACAGAACTGGCTTTGGGCCTACCAGAGACCTTAAAGTTAGCCAGTAGCTGTGGCAGAAAGGTTGCCCCAGTAAGGGTCTGGTGGGCACACGTGGCCCAAAGGAACATGGCAATTTTCTGATTTTTTTGCTCTATATAGAGAACCAACCTAGTCAACCCTGGCCTACAGGAATTAGTCAGCAGCTCGAATATTCAGACTGGTTGTCCAGACCGCCTAAATTATATGGATAATAGCAAACGTTTCCTTCTGCTGAATGTCATGTGGACTCATTCCAAAGTGCTTTTTGGGTTTGAGGCACTATGTGTAATAGTCTTTCACCAGAAGGGGGAAAAATAAAGAAAGAAAAATGTAGGGAATTTGAATCCTGCTTTGTTAACTCAGAACTGAGAGTAGGAAAAATCTGTATGATCTTGGCTGAGCAGTGGTTTTCCACTTCTCTCAATGTTGAAATTAACCTGACTGCATGAAATACTCAAAAAGCACATTCATATGGTTTCATGTCATCTGAGGTTTGTGATGCCAAAGACTTATGGCATAAGCCTTTAGATCAGTTCAGTTTAATATCGAGTGGTACCTAGGAGTCCATGAGCGTGACCCATCATACACTATATCTAACCCAAATGGTATTTCTTCCATGAGCTCTCACCTGGACCTCTCTTATTACCTTGTGGTTCTCTAGTATTTGGTGTGGCTTCCTTTGCTCAACTTGACAAGCTTTCTTCTTATCATTTAAGTTCATTTATTTCTCTTCATTAAAAAAAAAAATTCTTTCCTAGTGACCTCTGCAAAAATAAATAAGTAAAATAAAAAGGAATTTGCAAAAATAAAACCTACCCTGTACTGTCTCCTCTCAAAATCGAGAATTGCAGTTCCTACTCATCACAAAGGAAGGGGGTGGGAGCACCAAAGAAATGATATTAAGATTTGAGTAGCCCCCCAAAGTAAAACCAATCATTTTAAAATGCATGATCTCATTTGCTCCCTACATGGGGCTCTTTCCTCTTTAGTAAAATGATGATTATAATGATTAGGCCAGGAGAGGTAAAAATCACTCAGCATATAAATGGGAAGATTGGAATCAGACCTGGATTTCCTCTGTTCCTTTCTCTCTACCATGTTGAGTCCCAGTATGCCCCAGCATCCCTAGAGACAAAGGTCTGGAGGAAGCACAAAGGGACTTCTATTTTCACCGTTCGGTTCTAACAAGATGAGGATCAGCAGGCAGACAGACACACTTGGGAATAATGGCTCTGCTCTCTCAACCAGGCCCCCTCCCCCAGTGCCTTTATCCCCACTCAGGGTGACCTCGACAGAACAAGCTCGCTCTGTAATGATTACTTCGTCAGCAGGGGCTGTGTATTTAGTAGCAGGAAATATAAGCCTTTGTGGTCAGTGTGACGTCACCCACCCACTAAACAAGCCTTTATAATTTGACCACAAAAAGGCTTGAAAGAGATACACACATACACACAGAGAAAGAGGCGATAGGACTGTCAACAGTTGTCTGCACAGTGAAAGGAGCATTGTATCTTCCAAATGTTTCCCAAAAGCCTGATGTTTGGTCTGCCGTAGACAAAACATCTGGATGATATATGGCATTTTCTCTTGGTAGCAAGTGTCCCAACTCATCCATCTTGCTCTTCCTTTCTCTTTCCCTTCCTCTCTCCTTCCCTTGTTTTCTCCCTTCTTCACTCCCTTTATCCTTCTGCTTCCCTTTCCTTCTTCGCGTTTTACTATCCCTTAATCTAAAATATGCAAATATATATTTTTAAATCTTTTAATTGTTTTCCAGTATTTGGGTTCATGGCGTGTGCACATATACATGCACCCACATGCACACCCACACACATCAGCTTTATTCTTCTCCTGGATACTTCACTGCTAAAGAGAAAAAGAGAGAGAACTACAAAAACAAAAAGAGAGAGAGAGAACAGGAAGAGAAACATTTAAAAAGATGTAGCTGATATATTAGCATATTTAAATTTGCTTCCCACATATGTCTTGGTTTTCATACTAATTTTGTAAAGAAGTAAATGATCCCTTTTTAGTGCTAAATGACAAACTACCTTTTAGTGTCATAATGTGCAAATTCAAGGTAATATTTCACTTGTATATTTTACTTTATTTTATTTTTTTTAAGATTTTATTTATTTATTTATTTGAGAGAGAGAGAGAGAAACAGCATGAGAAGGGAGAGGGCCAGAGGGAGAAGCAGGATCACCGCTGAGGTGGGAGCCTGATGTGGGACTCAATCCCAGGATTCTGGGATCATGACCTGAGCCGAAGGCAGTTGCTTAACCAACTGAGCCACCCAGGCACCCTATTTTACTTTATTTTTTTAAATTTTAATTTAGGAGAAAAGATGAAGCATATTAATAATTAATTAATACCAACACTCTCATTAATGACTAATAGAGAAAGAAAATAAAGATGGATACGGATAAACAAAAGAGCAGATAAGCTGAGAAAGGAGGGTAGAAAGAATCATCTATACAATAACCTATATGATACACCTGTATTAACTTTTCGCTAGTTTGAGACTAGGGAGACTCTGTCAGAGATTGAGAGAGACAGGGAGAGGAAGTCTGAGAGGTGCCGGCTGATGTGTCTGACCTCTGAATTAAGGCTGATGGAGAAGTATGGCTTCCTCTGATTTGGATCATTGTGGAAACCTCCCTCCAAGGGCTCTGAGCTTTCCTCTGAGGCATGTAGCAGGAAACACCTGCTTCACTTCCCTGATTTTTTCCCCTTTAGGGAGTCTGGGTCCCCCCCACCCCTTTCTGCGGTGCACAAATGGACAAGTAGATTTTCCACATGTCCCAATCTTCCTTAAGAGAGGAAGTCTAGAACCATCTATTAGCAAATGATGCACTACAATGGCTTCCTTACCCCTTACTCTATTCTTTTTTTTTCCTCCTCTTCCAACTGGTTGTTATGACTGCTTCCTCAACCCAGCTTTTTTGCTCTATACTAATAATATTCTTCTCCCAGGATATATGAGACATAAGAAGTTGACCCAAAATATCTGATAGGCAAGTGTTCATTTTATTCATCATGATTCTTAATTTGGGGTTCTGCCATTTCCTTCCCTGTAATGAAGGGGGAAACAAATGGGATCCCATTTTGGAAAGGCATAAAAAACAGACACAAGTATGTATTGCATCAAGATAACAGCCCTCAAAAAGCCTCCCAGCCAGGGGCGCCATGCAATTAGCAGCTTCTTGGAGGTGCCCTCATCCACTGTTGAAAAATGGCAGCCAAGAAACCATCTACATAAGTGCAGAAACAAAGTCATTTTTTTTTATTAAATAAAAAGAAATTGTGAAATTTAAGAAATTTTCTTCAGGCTTGCAAAGACTACTGGAGGTCACCACATCTATTTCTCTTTCTCCAAACAGCAATATTTGTGACACTGGTATCTCCTCCCCAGTGTCTCCTTCTTCCGTTCTCTAGTAAAAAGAATCCTTGAGTAGAAAAGAGCAAAAGGCAGAGTAGACCCAAAAATGAGCTAAAATGCTGTTTTTTATTATTGTTTTTTCACAGGAAGCTCTCTATGATATCAAATACTGGGGTGAATTTAGAAGTATATTTTGCTTTATAAAGAAAGGCTGGGTAGTTTAATAGAAATATAACTAATCTGAGTCAATAAATCTTATTGAGTCACTGGAAAAATTGGGGATAGAACATGAGACCATGATGAATCACCTCTTTTCTCTAGACAGTTTAATCTGTACAATGGGAGGGTTACACTAAAATATGTCTGGAGTTACTTCTATCCATGTTTTGTAACATATGTGACAGAACAGAGATGACTATTTCATTTAAATTGCTCCTAGAAACCAAGAAGAAAATGGGAAACACCCAAATGAGGAAATAGACAAGGGAATAAAAAGAAGTAATTTACAAAAGAAATCCTACATCAGATCAGTGAACTTATGAACAGATACTCAACCTTGTTAATGATCAAAGAAATACAAATGAAAACATAGGCTTTCATGGTTACTTCTGAGCCTGGTCAAAAGGGAAAAGATAGATTTTCATAATATTTTCATCATAACATTTCATCATAATAGCAGAACATGAAAATAACACATATGGTTGTACATATGTGTTATATGTACATAACACATATGTATAATATTATGGTATACCCATGTATTGGAATACTATGAATCATTCAAAATGACTATATGGATCTATATGCCTTAACAATGGAAATATAGCTACCATATATTAAGAAAAAAGAAAAGGTCATAAAACATATGCAGTACTACTCTACTTAAGGAAAATGTATGTCATATGCATAAGTACACATGCACAGGAAAAAGTCTGAATGGACACTCATAATATTAACAGTGGTTTTCTCAAAGTGTTGAAATCATTATATAGCAATCTTCTTTATACTTTTCCATATCGTTGGGATATTTTACAGTGAATATGTGCTACTTTTATAATCAACAAAATTCATCTCCATTTGGGAATAATACATAATTAAATAAAATGCTATAAGTTTGCTGCTCATAGAACATTGCATAGAAAACAGGAGTGAGCCCTATTTGGGCAGTACATGGTAAGGGGAGCTAATAACCTGGTCTGTTCATTCAGAGCCCCAGAATCTTCAGTAAAATTATTGGCCAGTTCCTTGTAGTTCAGCTATGTCTCTTTGATAAGTTGCCTGTATTTCTTGAGCCCCAGTTCCTTCATCTACAAAAAAGGATAATAGCTTTTATCTTGCAAAGTAGTTGCCATAATTCAATGAAATCACACCTACATATTTCTTAGAGTACAATACTTATAATTGTTATATAATAAATACAATTGTTATTATACAGAATTACACTATACCAAACAGTGATTATTGAATTAAATTTGTTAATTGATAGAAACCACACTGGAATGATTTGCCTATATGTCATTTGCAGTTGTTGTGTGTTAACTACTAAGGTTAGTAGTAAATAGAATATTCTTAATAGGATAGGGACAAAAGCTTTGGTCATGAGTGACTTTACTTCCTTTAATGGACAGTCTCTGGAACTGTCTGCTGTGCAGCCTCTATGCCTTACCCAGCCTTAACAGCATATCTGGAGCTCCTAACATTAGTATAACCTTGACCTAGACACAGTAGGGGACATAAAGAAGAAAAAAGAAAATGCAAATTCAGCCTTCAATGTGCTTATAATGTAATGAGACAAATAAGCCAACACTCCACAAAATGCAGTATGATAAAATGTTTTATGTACAACAAAAAATTCACACTAAAAAGCTAGAGACATTTACATGATTCTCTCTGTAGGTGAAGACTTCAGAGAAGCTGTGGTGCCAGACTAGTTTTTAAGCAGGAATTTTCTACAAGGAAGATATGGAGAAGGACATTCCAGGCCGAGGAAGATATGTGCAAAGGCAATGAGAATATCATACCCGGGATACACCAGGAATTCTCACAAAGAGGCTGGCATGGTTGGTGCACAAGCCACGTGGTGGGAAATAGCATGAGATGGAGCTGTACGTGCACAGTGACAAGAGGGAGTGGGGAGGGAGTGTCTTGTAAGCCAGGCTGAGGGACGTAAACTCTATCCTGTGGTCCACAGCACATGTCTAAGAAGCTTGATATGGAATGATCTATCTTGATCTCAAATGTGATCCAGTCACACTTCCCAGTGGAATCAATTGAAAGGGGATGAACCCAGAAGAAGGGCAACATTAGGAAGATTTCACTGATGTCCTACTGAGAAATGATGAGGACCTGAACCAAGACAGAGGAGAGGATGGTGATGGCGATGGGGGGTCATGGTGACACACACTAATGTGAGAGCTGAGTGGTTCTCTACTAGCTCAATCACTGACTGACTTTTAGAACTTGGGCAGAAATCCCCAAGTCTGATACTTCACCTATAAGATGTAGGGGTATGGGCCAAATCAACCTACAAAGTTGATTTGGTTATGGAACTGGGACCTGAAGGTATGGTGAATAGACAGTCCTGGCTATTCTGATGAGGTCCAATATCTACAAGGGGCATATAGGGTGTGTGTGAAAAGTGCTGGACGGACAGAACTGAGTCTCTTTTCCAGAGGCAGGGGTGGGCATGATTCAGACAAGAAGCTTCCCTCTCCAGCGAGATGCGTAGGCAAGGTGGTATTGAAATCCCTCATGAACTTTCTGTGACCTGAGAAAGGGTCAGTGAGGACTGGGAGGGTCAGGAAGATGAGTTTAAGAACAAGCTGAGAAAATATGATACCACAGGAGAGTATCAGGAAAGAGCAGTCAGCAGCAGAAAACTGGGGCACCTAATCCCCACCAGTAGAAAGGGCCAGCTTGGAGGCAGGCAGAATCCTGCTCTGGGCTCAGAGCACATGAGCAGGCTGAGACAGAGAGGTCCTGGGATGTGGCACACGCAGAGCAGGAGTCCTGCCTGGCCTGCAGCACTCACATTGCAGCACCCCTGTATTTTCTCCAGTGCATCCTACTCACATTCTCTGACCTGTCCCCCACCAAGCCCGACCTGGCCTACTCCACCACCTGCCTGATGACCTGGGCTAGAAATCAGAAGAAAGGCCTGCCATGTGTAGGGGGCTGCATCACTGTCTGAGCCTTGGGATATTTATCTGTGAAATGAAGATAATCCACTCCCTATGCAGCTCACAGAGTTTTGGGAAAGAGCAAATGAATACTCTACAAATCATCTCATAATGTTAAAAAATACTCATGTTCAAAGTATGATCATCATCGTATCAGACCTTACTTAACTTTAACTTTTCAGGCCAAGATACATTGGAATTTCAATAAAAAAAGATCAGGGTATCTGGTTTTATTTGGCTTCCTTACCAATATTCCTTGGACATCTTAACTGGTACTACTTTATGAAATGTTACACAAATATTAGTAAGTATTGTAAAAAATTATAAAGTGAAAGATCTATTAGCTCAGAGCAAGAAACCAGTCCACACCTGAAATTAGCTGTATCCCTACACAACTTGGCTTCTGCTATCTGGAAAACTCTACAGACAAATGTGGTTGTACATAGAGCCGTTTGCTGAGAAACAGTAGACAAGGACTCTGACCCAAGCCTGGCTGCTCTGGGCCCCACTGAACACTGATTTCCAAAAAGAGGAGGTTGATCTGAAAGACCTCTACCATCCCACCTGATTCTGAGTATGCTACATCTTCAGTATTGATCGAGCACCTCCTTTATTCCTCAAGCTGTAAGGGACTTACTTGTAGGTGATAGAAAGAACACCATGAACACTTATATACATTAGGGTCTCTACCTCAAGAATCTTAGGGTAGTTGAGGAAATAAGATATAAATGTGCAGACACAAGAACAAAAAATCAGCAATAATTTCTCTCATGTCTTGTTCCATGAAATGTTTGATGCATTTGCACATTAAGGTACAAACAGTTCAAAAGTAATGTGAGGGGGAAACAACTGGAGGTGGAAGGGGGTGGCTTTGCATATGCATCTGATAGAGAGAGACACTGAAGATTCCCAGGATGAGTGGTGTGCTAAGCTAGAATAGAGACCCTAGTCTCTTGGCTCCTAGTACAGGTAGGTGGTATGGTGTAATTGAAAGCCCATGGACTATAAAGGCAGATGAGTCTGTATTAGAATCTCCTCTCTTGTCTGAGCAACTGTGAGTAGGATGTGATCTAATATTTTCATTTCACAGAAGAGTCAGTGGGCTCAGGTGGAGCTGTGGTGAGGATTTTGGAAAGAGACATTGTGTGTGAAGTGTCTTACACAGTGCCTGACATGCTGTAGATGACACCTGTCAGCTCCTTCTGAAACTTCAGGACATGGGGTTAAAGCCTGCTGGGGAAGGGCAGCTCAGACACACCCTGGCATGCTCTGCCCTCTCTTCTTTCGGTCAGATGTATGTCTTCCATGTCTTGGCTTGGAGTCCAAAAGTATGTTACTGGTAACTTCAGGAAGCCCAGGGCTGCCTGGAAAGCTCTCAATCTGAGGTGGCAATGACATAGCTGACCTGGACCTTGGGGATAGCCAGGGAAGGGGGAGTGCAGAGCTGGGCTCTTGGAAAGGAAACATGGTTTGTTTAGGTGTGACGTTAGGTTGTTCATTTGAGGTTTTTCTTGTTTCTTGAGGTAGGCTTATATTATTATAAACATCCCTTTTGGAACTGTTTCTGCTGTGGCCCAAAGATTTTGGACCCTTGTGGTTTCATTTTCATTTGTCTCCGTGTATTGGTTTATTTCCTCTTTGGTTGCCCCATTCATTGTTTAGTAGCACTTTGTTTAGTTACTTGTGTTCGTTCCATATTTTTTATTGTGATTGATTTCTGGTTTCATATCGTTGTGAGCAGAAAAGATGCTTGATATGATTTCAGTCTTCTTAAATTTATTGAGACTCATTTTGTGGCCTAACATGTGATCCATCCTGGAGAATATTCCATGTGTGTTTGGAAAGAATGTGTATTTTACTATTTTTGGACAGAAGGGGTTAAGAGGTACAAAGTTCCAATTATAAAATAATTAAGTCACAGAGATGAAAAGTATAGCACAGGGAATATAGTCAATATTGTAATAAGGCTGTGTGGTGACAGATGGTGACCACACTTACTGTGGTGAACACTGAGTAACATACAGCATTGCCAAATCAAGATGTTGTACACCTGAAATTAGCATTACATTGTATGTTGATTATATTTCAATTAAAAAAAAAAAAGGAAACAGGGTTGAGTCTAGAGAATACATCTACCTCTTTTGAGGTTTGAAACAGCCTTGACCTCATTGTTCTAGAGCTATTATCTCCTCTGATACAGAAGAAAGAGAGCAGTGAGGGAAAAAGAGTGGTTTTTTGTTTTGGTTTGGTTTTGGTTTTTTGCTTGAAATATTCAACACTTTTTATAAAATAGACTTTGTTACGACTTTGTCCAGCTGTAGGCTAAGGTAAGTGCTCTGAACTTGTTTAAGGTAGGCTAAGCTAAGCTACAATGTCCAGTAGGTTAGGTATATTAAATGCATTTTTTTCTTTTTATTCTTTTTATTTGAGTATAATTGATGTGTAATGCTACATTAGTTTCAGGTGTACAACATTGTGATTCAACAAGTTTATATATTATGCTGTGCTCACCGCTAGCATAGCTACCATCTGTCACCACACAACACGATTACAATATCACTGACTCTTCCTTATGTTGTGCCTTTTATTCCCATGACTTATTCATTCCATAACTGGAAGCCTGGATCTCCCACTCCCCTTCACCTATTTTGCCCATCCCCTGCCCCCCCTTCCCTTGGGCAACCATCAGTTTGTTCTCTGTATTATAGGTTTGATTCTGCTTTTTATTTGTTTATTCATTTGTTTGTTCATTTTTAGAGTTCATATATGAGTGAAATTATATGGTATTTGTCTTTCTGTGTCTGACTTGTTTCATTTAGCATAATACCTTCTAGGTCCAAACATGTCACAAATGACAAAAATCTCATCCTTTGTTATGGCTGCATAATATTCCATTGTATAGGTCTACTACATCTTCCTTATCCATTTGTCTGTTGATAGACATTAGGCTGCTTCCATATCTTGGCTATTGTAAATAATGCTGCAATAAACATAGGGGTGTATATATTTTTTCCTTTTAAAAAGTTTTTGTTTTTATTTTTTTATTTTATTTATATTCAACTTATTTAACATATAGTGTATTATTAGCTTCAGTGGTAGAATTTAGTGATTCATCAGTTGAATATAACACCCAGTGCTCATTACATCCCATGCCCTCCTTGAGACCCATCACCCAGTTACCCCATCCCCCATCCACCTCCCCTCTAGCAATCCTGTTTGTTTACTATAGTTAAGAGTTTCTTATGGTTTGCCTCCCTCTCTGTTTTCTTTTTTTTCTTTTTAAAAAGATTTTATTTATTTATTTGACAGAGAAAGACACAGTGAGAGAGGGAACACAAGAAGGGGGAGTGGGAGAGGGAGAAGCAGGCTTCCTGCTGAGCAGGGAGTCCGATGCGGGGCTCGATCTCAGGACCCTGGGATCATGACCTGAGCGGAAGGCAGACACTTAACGACTGAGCCACCCAGGCACCCCTCCCTCTGTGTTTTCATCTTATTTTATTTTTTTCCTTATTTCCCATATGCTCATCAGTTTTGTTTCTTAAATTCCACATAGGAGTGAAATCATATGGTATTTGTCTTTCTCTGACTGACTTATTTCGCTTAGCACAATACACTAATTCCATCCACATGGTTGCAGATGGCAAGATTTTTTTCTTTTTGATGGCTGAGTAATATCCCACTGTGTGTGTGTGTGTGTGTGTGTGTGTGTGTGTGTGTGTGTACCACATCTTCTTTATCCATTCATCAGGTGAAGGACACCTGGGCTTCTTCCATATTTTGGCTATTGTGGACATTGCTGCTATAAACATTGGGGTATATGTGCCCCTTTTAATCACTACTTTTGTATGCTTAGGATAAATACTTAGTAGTGCAATTGTTGGGTCATAGGGTAGCTCCTTTTTAGCTTTTTGAGGAGCCTCCATACTGTTTTCCAGAGTGGCTGCACCCCACCAACAGGGTAGGAGGATTCCCCGTTTTCCATATCCTTGCCAACATCTGTTGTTTCCTGAGTTGTTAATTTTAGCCAGCCTGACTGGTGTGAGGTGGTATCTCATTGCGGTTTTGATTTGCATTTCACTGATGATGAGTGATGTTGAGCATTTTTTCATGTGTCTGTTGGCCATTTGTATGTCTTTGGAGAAATGTCTGTTCATGTCTTCTGCTTGTTTCTTGACTGGATTTTTTCTTCTTTAGGGGTGAATATACCTTTTCAAATTAGTGTTTTCATTTCTGGGCTTGCTAATTCTCCCAGGAGTTTACATATATATGAGGCGGAAAAAAGACAACATAACATAGACAGGCATATTGGAATTGAACCTTGGCTCTAATATTTACTAACAATATTATTTGGGAGAAACTACTTAACCTCTAAGAGTTTTTTTTTTAATTTATTATTTTTAGTTATTTTTTAATTTTAATTCCAGTATAGTTAACATACAATGTTATATTAGTTTCAGGTGTACAATACAGTGATTCAATAATTCTATACATTATTCAGTGCTCATCACTCTTAATCTCCTTCACTTATTTCATCCATCCCCCCCACCCACCTCCCCTCTGGTAGCCATCAGTTTGTTTCTCTATAGTTAAGATTCTGGTTTTTGGTTTGTCTCCTTTGTTCTTTGTTCATTTGTTTTGTTTCTTAAATTCCACAGATGAGTGAAATCATGGTATTTGTCTTTCTCTGATTGACTTATTCACTTAGCATTATACTCTCTAAATCCATCCATGTTGATGCAAATAGCAAGATTTCTTTCTTTTTGATGGCTGAGTAATATTACATTATATATATACCATCTCTCCTCTATCCATTCATTTATTGATGGACACTTGGGCTGCTTCTATAATTTGGCTCTTGTAAATAATGCTGCTATAAACATACGGGTGCATATATCTTTTCAAATTAATGTTTTGTATTCTTTGGGTAAATACTCAGTAGTGGAATTATTGGATCATATGGTAATTCTGTTTTTAATTTTTTGAGGAACCTCTATACTGTTTTCCACAGTGGCTGCTCTAGTTCTTATTCCCATCAACAGTGCACAAGGGTTCCTTTTTCTCCACATGCTTGCCAGCACTTTTTGTTTCTTGTATTTTTTTATTTTAGCCATTCTGACATGTGTGAGGTGATATATCACTGTGGTTTTGATTTGCATTTTCCTGATAATTAGTGATGAGCCTCTTTTCCTGTGTCTGTTGGCCATTGGTATGTCTTCTCTGGAGAAATGTCTGTTCATGTCTTCTGCCCATTTTTAAATTGGATTATTTGTTTGGTTTGGTTTGGTTTAGTATTGAGTTGTATAAGTTCTTTGTATATTTTGGATACTAACCCTTTATTGGATATGTCATTTGAAATACCTCCTCCCCTTCAGTAAGTTGTCTTTTAGTTTTGTTTGTTGTTTTCTTTGCTGTGCAGAAACTTTTTTATTTTGATGTAGTCCCAATAGTTTACTTTTGCTTTTGCCTCCCTTGCTTCAGGAGACATATTTAGACAAATGTTGCTATGGCCAGTGTCAGAGAAATTACTGCTTATGTTCTCTTCTAGGATTTTTATGGCTTCAGGTCTCATATTTAGGTCCTTAATCCATTTTGAGCTTTTTTTGCGTATGGTGTAAGAAAGTGGTCCAGTTTCATCCTTTTGCATGTAGCTGTCCAGTTTTACCAACACATCCGTTGAAGAGACTTTGTTCCATTGCATATTCTTGCCCCTCTGTCAAAGATTAATTGACATATAATAGTGAGTTTATTTCTGGGCTTTCTAGCCTGTTCTATTGATCTATGTGTCTATTTTTGTGCTAGTGGTGTACTCTTTTCAATTACTACAGTTTTGTAGTATATCTTGAAATCTGGGATTGTGATTTCTCTAGTTTTGTTCTTTTTCAAGATTGTTTGGCTATTAGGGGTCTTTTGTGGTTCCATACAAATTTTAGGATTATTTGTTCTAATTCTATGAGAAAGGCTGTTCATATTTTGATAAGGATTGCATTAAATCTGTAGATTGCTTTGGGTAATATGGTCATTTTAACAATATTTGTTCTTTAAATCCATGAGCATGAAATATCTTTCCATTTTTTGGTGTCATCGTCAATTTCCTTTAGCAATGTTTTATAGTTTTCAGAGTATAGATCTTTCAACTCCTTGGTTAAGTTTATTCCTAGGTATTTTGTTATTTTTGTGCAATTATAAATGGGATTATTTTCTTAATTTCCCTTTCTGCTCCTTCATTATTAGTGTGTAGAAATGCAACGGATTTGGGTGCCTGGGTGGCTCATTTGGTTAAGCATCTGCCTTCAGCTAGATCATGATCCCAGGGTTCTGGGATCGAGTCCCACATCGGACTCCCTGCTTAGCGGGGAGTCTGCTTCTCCCCCTCCCTCCCCCTACTCTTGTGCTCTCTCTTTCTCTCTCTCTCACTCATTCTCTCTCTCAAATAAATAAATAAAACCTTAAAAAAAAGAAATGCAACAGATTTCTGTATATTGATTTTGTATCCTACGACCTTAGTGAATTCATTTATCAGTTCTAGTAGTTTTTTTGGTGGTCTTTAGGGTTTTCTAAATATAGTATCATGTCATCTCCAAATAGTGAAAGTTTTACTGCTTCCTTACCAATTTGGATGCCTTTTATTTCTTTTTGTTGCCTGATTCCAATACTATGTTGAATAAAAGTGGTGAGAGTAGACATCTTTGTCTTATTCTTGATCTTAGGAGAAAAGCTCTCAGTTTCTCACTCTTGAATATGACATTAGCTATGGGTTTTTCACATATGGCTTTTATTATGTTGAGGTATGTTCCCTCTAAACCTACTTTGTTGAGGGTTTTTTTTTATGAATGGACTTTGTACTTTGTCAAATGGTTTTTCTGCATCTATTGAAATAATCACATTGTTCTTATCTATTGTATCTTATCTAAAATCTTATAGGACATTTTTCCTCTCCCCATCACAGCTTACAGACTAGGTGTCTCTTATTGATGTGATGTATTACAGCAATTGACTTACAAATACTGAACCACTCTTACATTTCCAGAATAAATCCCACTTGATCATGGTGGACGATTTTTTAAAATATATTGTTGGATTTGGTTTGTTAATATTTTGTTGAGGATTTTTGCATCTATGTTCATCAGAGATATTGGCCTGTAGTTCTTTTCTTTTGTAATGTCTTTATCTGGTTTTAGTATCAAGATAATTCTGAGCTCAGAATGAATTTGGAAGCTTTCCTTCCTCTTTTATTATTTTTTTAATAGTTTGAGAAGAATAGGTACTAACTCTTCTTTAAATGTTTGGTAGAACTCACCTGTGAAGCTTTCTGGTCCTGGACCTTTTTTTTTATTGGAAGTTTTTTTTTATTTTTTTGATTCGATTGCATTGCTGAAAGAGTTTTAGATTTTAATCTACAAAATGGGAATAATAATTCCTGCTTTGCAAGGTTAATATGAAAACTTAAATAAATAAATAAATAAATAAATAAATAAAGTTATTTATATAACATATACTTATTAAATATATATAAAATATATATTATGTGTGTGTAGAACATCACAGAAGCTAGTAGAGAAGGTTCATGAATATAGCATGAAGTCTGGATTTGAAGCTGTAAGCAATAGAGAGGAACTGCAGGTCTCAGACAGAGGAGGGAGGTAATAAAAACAGTTTTAAAAAAGTAAATCCGAGGGCAGCATGTGGGGTGTATTGAAGCAAGGACACATGACAGAATGGAGATCAATAAGGACCTGGTGTAATAAACTAGGCAAATGATGTTAAAAGTCACAGGTGACAGGGAGATGGAGAAGAGTGAGTCTTATGTGACAGCTATAGGACATTTTTCCTCTCCCCATCACAGCTTACAGACTAGGTGTTTATGGCCCCCCTTTCTACCCCTCTAGCACTTTGAGTACCACAACTGCTAGGCAGGAGTTATGGAGGTGGTATCAACTCAAAGTAAGTTGACTGTCAGCCTATCAAAGCCTTGAGGCAAAGATGGACCACATTCCTGCTAGAAAAATCACTTAATACTCTTTGTAAAAAATATATGGAATGGCTAGAATGTATCAGTCATGTTCAAGGCACTGAGAATATAGCAGTGAATAAAGTGCCTGTCCTTATACAGTTACTTTTAAGCTGAGGAGACCTGAAACAAAATAGATAAGATAGAATATTTTAGGTGGTGATAAGGTAAAACAGGGTAAGGGGATAAAGAATGCTAGAATAGATAAGTCTCATTATTTTACAGGGGCTTATTAATGACCTCACTGATAATGAGACAAAACTGATTCTTGACAGGGTTAGGGATATTACCCTTGAGGATATCCTGGGAAAGATTTCCAGGAGGGGGAGAAGGACCAGAAGCAATGAGGTCAAGGTAGCTAGAATGTAAGGACCCAAAGGGAAGGGCGTAGGAGATGTGCTCAGAGGAGAGAAAGGCTTTTGTAAGGATTTTGGCTTTCACTCTGAGATGGAGAGTTGTTGGAGAGATCTGAACCAAGGACCAAAATGACCTGAATTGTGTGTGTGTGTGTTTTTTTTTAAGTTTCGAAATTACTTTTATTGCAAAATAAAACACAGATACAGAAAACCAATGTATGACTTAATGCATTTTATGAGATATCACCCCTGTAACCACCACTCAGGTGAAAAATAGAACATTGCCAGTCACCCAGCAACCCCTCTATGTGCCCACCTCAGTCACACCTGCCTCCCCCAACCAAGTGACCACCAACTGATTTCATAACAATCACATTTATGTTTCTTTATAGCTTTATCACCCAAAGAGCATCTCTGGACATTATGATCTAGGCTCATACTTCATGCTTTTCGCAATTCAAAATGTCTTAAGTCTCTTTTAATTTGCAAGTTCTCCCTCCACCTCTTCTTTCCTTTATAATTTATCTATTAAAAGTCCCAGGCATTTGACCTATCGTTTCTCCTAGTCTGGATGTTGCTCTTTGCATATTTGTGGTGCTGTTTAGCTTACCTCTCTGTCCTCAGAGTTTCCTACAAACTGGTTCAGAGGCTTGATGGACCTGAATCATATTTTAAAGGCTGTTGTATTGAGAATGGACAGTAGGGGAACATTGCTGTAATATACTTCTATTTGAAAACCAGTTAACTATCAGAATAATACCAACAATTTACTGGCCATTTACAATATGCCAGGCTTTATGCTAAGCACTTTTTAAGCAAGATCTTAGTTAAAACATACAACAAATCAATGAAGAAAGATTACTATTCCAAGTTACAGTTAAGGAAACTGGCTTAAAGGGAATAAAACATTTACCCTCAGTGGCATACCTAGTTAGTGACAAAAGGAAGATCTCATTGCAAAGCTTATTCCCTGACCAATATGCTACACAGCCTCTGGTTTTGCTTTGCATTCAAATCTTAAATCACCCAGATTCTTAGAAACCAATGTTGAATGGGCCCTAAAGAGGCCTCTGATAGAGGGCTCTAATCATCAGCTAGAGCTCTTTTTCAAAATGCTTCAAGATTTTCTTTAGATGGTGGGTAGGCAAAAAGAAGCCTTTTTCAGGTTTATTGTTTGCCTGAATCACACAAGGGGTTGATGATTGAGCCTGGCCTGGAGGCCAGATCTCCTGACTCTTCAGCCATCATGTCATGGAAAGAGCTTTAGGTGTATGTACATAAACATAGGCTGTCAGTGCTACAGCTGAGATCCAGCAATGTGCTGGTGTCCCTCATTAGGCAAGGGGATGGCTTATTGTCTAATACAAATCAGAACACCAGTCAGCACAGATTAATTTCCTCAGTGTAGCCCTTTGAATATAGTTGGCAGACTAGAGATTCTTTAAAAAGAAATAATTTCTTGTTTTAATTTTATATTGAATGGATTGGTGTTGGCTATTTGGCAATCAGTTCAGTGGGAGAAATTAGCTATTGGAGTGAAATCACATCCTGCACAGGGCTTAAAAAGTTTACAGTTTTCCCCCTTATCTGAGATTTCACTACCTGAGGTTTCATTTACTCACAGTCAACCACTGTCTGGAAGTAGATGATCCTCCTTCTGACATAAGGTCAGAAGTTCACTGGTAGCCTAATGCTATGTCATAATGCCTTTGTAATTCACCAAACTTCATCTTATCATGGAGGCATATCATCTCACATCATCACAGGGAGGAGAGAGACCACATTCACGTAACTTTTATTACAGTATATTGTTATAGTTATTCTATTTTGTTAGTTATTGCTAACCTCTTACAATGCCTAATTTATAAATTAAACTTTATCATAGCTGTGTATGTATGGGAAAAAACAAAGTATTCACAGATCTTCCTTGACTTATGATAGGGTTACATTCCAATAAGCTCATTGTAAATTGAAAATATTAAGTCAAAATGCATTTAATACAGCTAACTTACCGAACACCATAACTTAGGCTAGCCTATCTTAAACATGCTCAGAACGCTTACATTAGCCTACAGTTGCAAAATCATCTAATACAAAGTTTATTTTGTACTAAAGTGTTGAATATCTCATGTAATTGGTTGAATACTGAAAGTGAAAACCAGAATAGTTACCCTCATGATCATGTGGCTGACTGGGAGCTACCATTTCCCAGCATCATGAGAGAGTATCTACTGCATATCGCTAGCTGAGGAAAAGATTCAAATTCAAAATCTGAAGCACAGTTTCTACTGAAAGCATATCACTTTTGCACCATTGTAAAGTCAAAAAAATGTAAGTGGAACAATTGTAAGTCTGGGACCATCTGTATAGGATTTGGTACTATTCACAGTTTCAGGCAACCACTGGGATTCTTGGAATGTGTCCCTACAGATAAGGGGAACTAGTGCAGTTGTGAAATTTTTGCTGTTATAAAGCAAAAAAAGAAAAAAAAGTAAAGTAAAATTAGCAAAGAAAATCCTCTGGAAAGTTTCCTCATCAGAGACCAGTGTGCCACAACAGTTACTTTTTACACCCAGCTTTGGTGTTAAATGTACACATAATGATGTAACCATGATCAGTTCCCAAAGAAACAGATGTTGCTTGGGTATGTCTTGATCAAAGAGATGCCATTTACCAATTGTAAGTGGCACATGATTTAATTGTTTCTATCACTCCTTCCCTACCCATCTTGCATCTTTGATTGGGCAACTGAGTCTGCAGTGTTTGCAAATCACTGACTTGCCTCTGAAACCATTTATCCCTTTTGTTCCTTTAGAGGTAATATTTTAACTCTCCTTCTGTGAGCTAGACCTCTCTGCTACTCTTCCTCACCCTGAATAAAAGCAGTTAAGTTTTTTCTCTTTTAATGCCTTTCCACCAAACTTGAACCATTCTTGTGACCCTCAGTTTATTCCACATTTCTGTGACTCAGTTTCATGTCCACCCTATAAACTTCAAGATGCTTTCAGGGATGCCTGGCTGGCTTAGTCAGTGGAGCGTGCAACTCTTGATCTTGGTGTTGTGAGTTCAAGCCCCATGTTGGATGTAGAAATTACTTAAAAAGTGAAATCTTAAAAAAGAGAGAGAGATAGAGAGAGATGCTTTTAAGTCATTCCAGGCTATGGTTCTGAGTTAAATACCATTAAATCTGTTTTCTTAGGTCATCATTAAAATGTGTCAAGAGAAAAATCAAAACTCTCCACATCACACACAATTTGTGAGAGGAAAGAACAAAGCTGTTCATTTCAAGAATGAATGTTTATATCTTTAAATACATGGTGTTCATGTGACTAGCCAAAGTATGAGGCATGTGTCCTTTTCTGTAAAGAAATCACATGTTCTTCTCTAAGAAGTTCCTTCATTCTTCTCCTTTTTCAGAATGAAGCAAAAAGAGAAGACATCTTCAAAATCATGGTGGGAAATCTAGATCTCATGCTGAGAACAGAAATGGGATTTAAAATAAATATTGCCAGGCTGAAATGCAGGAATCCAGCCATCAACTGTCCATTCTTAACCCTCTGGGGAGCACCGCATTTATATTCTGCCAGACAGATGTGTCTGGTGGCCCCCGGAGAAGGGCATTTCACCCCACTCACAGAGCACTTGGTCAATGGGTCCAGTGTCCAAGAAGCTTGTCAGTTGTGAAATTCATTGTGTATCCTGAATCTCCTTAGCCACATTATTAACCAATATCCCCTTGCTCATTCCCCAGTGGACAAGAAGAACAGATGGCTATTCTCTTCTGTACGGGAGAGCATTTGGAAGCCTTGGAGTCTTTAGGCAAAGCTAGTCAGTTACTTCCTTTTGTCCATCATCAGTCTTCTTAATAACATCCCCCATTGCCATCCTGTATCCACACCACATAAATTCCCACCAAAATCCTAGGTAAAATACACAATGAAAAATATTTCACTATGAAAATATTGCAACTGCTGGTTTGTGGTGTCATTATATCAGCTCCTTCAAATGGGATAATGAAATCTGCATCCACATTTGTTTCTCTTATCCTACAGGATGATATATGAAAGTAGGTTTGAAGTTTATTGATTATGTCCAACAACTTAATATCAACATAATGTAATATATTCCGCGGCTATAAATGAGAGGCATTTTTTATTTGTTTGTTACATTATACTGTTGTTGGTGAATTTGTGGCTCAGATTTTACCAGTTTTTTGCAGAATGTGTATTATTATACTAATAAGAAGACTTGATCTGGATTTTATCAATATAGATATTTGGTAAATTTTATTAACAAATATTTATCTTGAAGATCTACTCATAATTGTACTCATAATTATAAAATTACTTACTGCTAAAAAGAAATCTCTATTCCATCTCAGTGAAATTAAATATTTCCTAAATATATTTGTATAATTTATTTCTAGAATTTCTGGTAACACATACAATAGATGTGAAAAGAATGACTATAAATATTTCACTCTTACTTGCTCAAAATCCAGTTGAAGAGGTGATGAAAATCTCAGTAATATATCTGACAATCATTATCAAGTTGTGTTCACTGGGATTTTCCTACAAAAGTAATGGATTATGTTATAAAGAATAGATGGGTTTCATAAGAGCTTCTATGTAGGTGCCAGGTAAAGTATATTGACTAGATATTGAAAAAAATGACATTTATTTAAGGTGGGAAGAAATCTCTAAAATTATGTGGTCATGAAATTGTGTGTGTGTGTGCATGAATTGCTAAAAGGAAAATGAATGAGGTACTGTAATCTACATTCTTGAATAAGTCAGATTGTTGGCATGTATATTATCACTAACTGATGAAATCTTCTCTCTCATAAACACTGAAATCTACATTCGAAAGCAGTACTAAAGATATTTCCTAGAGACTTGATGTTGATTGATGAGGCTCTGTAATAAACATTATATCAAATAAGAAATTCAAGGAAACTTTAAAAAATACATAATGGAAATAAAACACAGAGCCTGTTAAATCTTTTTAAGGTCTACTGCTCCTACTATTTTGCCTGTGGCCAATGGGCCTGCTTTCTTAATCTAGTGTATCTAAATACTCTCTGAGACAACATGAGACATGCAGTAGAAACCAGCAAAGTGCCAGGCAGATAAAAAGAGCAATTATGTGTGTGAAATCACCAGAGTTTACATTATACCAGAAACTATCTTATAGCATATGGAAGTCCCCAGAACCATCCAAGGTGGATTCCTATGGATTGTTCTAGGGACCTGTTTCTTCTTGAAGTCACATGATCCTAAAAGCCTCTGAGACCCTAAAATATCAACACACAAGGAGAGACAATGGTATAATTCAAGTCAAATATATCTGTAAGTAGGTAAAGCAAATTATTTACATTTTTGTCTAAGTCAATGGTTTAGGCTTAGATGGAATAGAGCATTAAGGAAAGAATAGTATATTCAGACAGGAAAGAACAAGGAGGACTTGTTACCTTTTATTTCCCTGATCATCATAGGAGAAAGACTTTATGGAAGAAGACTTTCCTTGGAAATTGCTGGGAAAATGACAGAGATCAGGCCTTTTAAGGAAAATGTAGAAGAGCAAGGTGGGAGCCTGCCTAGAAAAAGCTTCCAGAGAGAAGAGAGGTAATGATTTTGTTGGAGAGGAGCAGAGAAGCTGAGAAGAGGAAGGGACCAGGAGAGGGACAAGGAGTGAGGGTGTATGGGATTGTGGAAATGAAATGGGACTAATTCTAGTGGAGGAATTAGATCCCTTGGAGGCCAGTTTCCCATCCAGCTCATCTCCCTTATCTCTTGGAGACTAAACCAAAATGTAAAAATCTTGAGGAAAAGGAGTGTTTGGAAGCCTATTTTCTTGTCTCCCCACAGATGTTTCCATCACTTCTATAGTAGCCCTGCCACAAGGCTACCCTTGTTGACTCAACCACCATTTTCAAGAGCTCATTAACTTCCAAACCTCCATTCCATATTATGATGGCCCTAGCCATTTGAAAGACTTTCTTTACTTCTTTTAACCTGAACCATTCTGGATTTGGATTTTCCTTGCATGAATGTCCTCAATTTCAGACCCAGTGACCTGGTGGAAAAGTATCTTCTAGTTCCCTCAGTGCTCAGGGAGCCAAAACCACAGCTGCCTCCTTCCAAGGGGCACTGACAGCATCAGGAAGGCATATTCATCTGACTGAGGCTTATTGAAACAAACTGGTTTTTATGTCTCAACTTGCTCTAGGCCCATACACTAACCCTCAATGCCTCATTTCTTAAAATGTATTAATTTAATCTAAGACTTTAATAGAATTCAATAATCTTTCACTATCATGTATTCAAAATTCAATTCATACCAGCTTAAGTATAAAAGGTCATTTATCATATATATAGTGGGGTATCTCATAAAACCCTGAAAATAGGAATATGGTTGAGCAATAGAAACAATTGAAAGCAAGAACTTTAATGCATATGTTTGTCTCCCTGTCTTTAGCCTCTGTTTTTCTCCACACACATGCTTCCTTCTTCGTTCACTTAGTGGAACTTTTCTTACCTTTCAGCCACAAAGCAAAATATATATAGTTTCAACTAACAACATCTGAGCTTTATGTGTGATGGAGATAAACTGACGGTTTAACAGTTCTAGTTCCAATGGGCCTCTGAAAAGACTATGTTCATGTATCCACCTCTGAGCCAATCACCCCGATCTAGAGACCACGTTTGGTCACATCCATATGTTTTCATGATAACCCCTTAATTAGCAAATCAGCTGGGGAGGTAAAGAATAGAGTGAGTAAGAGGCCCATCCTGCCAAGGTGTCCACGATGTTCCTAAGCCCTATAATTGTATCAAGTGTTCTCACTGTTAAGAACTGCATAGAGTCCAGCACAGAACCTTCTATGTATGAGATTAAGGAAAGATTTCCATGGTGACTCTCCTTGCTACCTAGATTTTCATTATTTTCTGAGACCCCACTCGGCCTGTGAGTGAGACTTACTTTCAAGTGTGACTCCAAAACTGAAGTCTTCTTAATAAAATCCCTCATCCCCATCCTGTATCCACACCACATAAATTCCCACTGAAACCTTAGTTAAATATATAATGAAAAATTCTTCACTATGGAAATGCTGCACCTCTTGCTTTGTGGTATCATTGTATCAGCTCCTTTAAATAGGATAAAGAGATCTGCATCCACATTTGCTCCTACATGATGATATATGAAAGCAGATTTGAAGTCCAACACCTCAATATCAGGATATAAAATAATAATCTATTCCCTGGATATAAATGAGAGAAGCATTTTGTATTTGTTTGTCTAAGTTATGTTAAACTAGTATTGGTGAATTTGCAGCTGGGATTTTATCAGCTTTTTGGAGAATGTGTTTCTGGGCCTCCACTTCCTCATCTGTAAAATAAGTGCTTTGAACTCTGAAAGATGCCTTTCAGCTCTAGAATCCTATGATCTTATTATACTTTGCACTGTTCAATAATGTATCCAGTAGAGTTGGCATCCATATATCGACCTTCTCTGTATCTTTCATGGCATCCAGCAGAAAATGGAACCCATAAAAGGCTCAGTAATTATGTGTTGTTTATCAATGATGGTTGTGGTTATGAAATCCCTATCTCAGGACATTGAGGAATCCCAAAGAAAATATGCTCTTAAGCACTTCCCTATGCCTATGGTACAAGAAGATGAGAAAGGTGTGCTTAGACTCTCAGCAAACTTTTGAAACACATTTATTTCGAAGATGAAGATAAGTTTAAAACATTAATATTTTCCAGAGGAAATTTTCCTGAAAGTAATAGGACAACTATTTTCACATAAGAGAAAGAGAGAGAGATACAAAAAGAAAAATAGGATAAAAAAAAAAAAAAACTGAAACACTTGCAAAACCTTTAAGTCCTATCATACCTTGGTACTCAGGCTCTGGAAGTACTTTCTCCCCTTTGGCTCTGGTTCACACCTCGGTCACAGGACTGAAATACCTTGTGACCTCACTCCAGAGACAGGCAAAGGGTGTTAGGATCTTAGCCACTGCACAGCTGGTGTGAGGGCTGAAGCAGGACCCTGGAGGCTTTCTTTGGAAGAGGGAAAGAGAATCACTTTGTACTGTTTATTTTTTACCACAAGATTACTCCTACCATCAGATCTAAATCCTTCTTGTTACATCCATACTTGATTACATCATGGTTACATCTTTTAGCCAGTGATAAGTTGAAGAACCAGTTAAGAGGGTAAATTCTGGTGGGTGACTCACCCTTACACACTTTTAGCACAGTATCTTATATTCAGGTTAGCACCCCCTCCACACACATATATATCTCAAGCTCTCTCTGGGAGTTAATTATTTCCATTATCTATACAGGGAAACTGGACACTGAGAAGGGGAACACTAGGCTGAATCAAGAAAGTCTGTGAATCATAAGGCTTAGTTCCACTGCTCAAAAACAGAAACCTTTCTTCTATAAGTGAGTCCTCTGGGGTACAATTTGTCATGTGGTCAAAAGAGAGAAGACACAGAACCAACACCATGCAGGACTCATACACTGGGACACCCACAAGGCAATATCAACAGATTAGCTGTCACCACCTCCTCTCTCCTTCCCATCTCCCACCAACCCAGGCTGACTTGAGTCTGAGAAAAACTCATTGATGTTGAGGTGTCGGGGGGAAAGAAAAAAACCTCCAGGAATGACTGAACCAGATGAACACCAACAAGGGCAATGCTAGGACTAGACCATTCAATATAGGACAACTAAGTGTGACTATTTTTTTAATCTCCACACTTCTACACAACTAAGATGGTAAATTGGTTGCATTGAGGTCTCCAGTTTTTCACTACGACCACTGTGGGCAAGATGTTCTAAGTGACCACTTCTTTCTGGGCTCAGCTGTGTCACTTGCTTTCGCCAATGGGAGTTAGCAAACAAGACCCAAGTGGAGTCTTGAAAACACTTGTGAACTAGTGTTTGCTTTCCTGCCCCATTTGTTCCTGAGCCATGAATATGAAGATATGCCTCAGCTAACTGGCTGGAGAAATGTGAGAAGTGCATGGAGGAAGGCTAAGTTTACCCAGCAGGGGCATCCTAGACTAGCCAGTCCCCTTGAGATCTGTAGGTGATAACTCCATGAGTGAGTCCAAGGAAGCTTTCTGAGGCTGGCTCAGATCAACAAAACTGCCCACCCAGTCCACAGAGTCATGACACACAGTAAATGTTTATTAGTTCAAGCAACTGGGCTTTGGTTTGGTGTGCTTAACAATAGCTGACAAATAAACCTTCTGATAATGGTGAGTTAATTTGGGGGAGAAATATTGACAGAGTAGTCACAAATGCTAGCAAGACAGCTGCCTCAGGGTCTCTGTGAGAGAAAGAAATGTGGCATTGTGCTACTAGAGAAAACATCTCCTTTTGCTTCCCTCCTGTTGTCCAACCCCCACTTTCCAGACCTCATATTTGCTGAAATTAATGTTTCAGTTTGTGTGTGTTTCAAGGTACTCATGGCCAGAGGTGTGGTGAGTGTTCAAGTATGTACATTTGCACTCATGCTGTGGGTTCAACCTAAAAGGCTCTAAAATTGGATCTGAGAATTTAGCCTGACCTGTCAGATCTCTTTGATCTTATTTTCTGGGCTTATGAGCCTCATGCCCTGTTTCAGATAAAGCAGCAGGTATTTGGCACTTTTCCTGGCCATTCACAGGGACCGAGTCCAGGACAGTCAGTGGCAGGCTTTTATAAAAGATATCAAATGGGTTGGAGAGTAGGGTGGTTGAGGGAAAGAGGAAGAAGAACATGGGAAAGATAACAAAGAAAAGTTTATATTTCTGCTATCTGGCAAATCAAATGCTTTTCTAACAGTCTCTAAGTGGAATGCATTTGTTCATTTGCCAGGAAAGCTCTTCATAGATTAAAGCCTTAGCTGGATCGTGATGTGGGGTGTGTCCCAACCATCCTTCTGACACAGGGCATACCTCTGTTAATATCCTAGAGATACTGATGAGAACACCTCTTTCCTGGCCTCATAGTCCTTTTACTGCATCCAGAGCCAATGTAGTAGATAACAAAAATGGCCATCATTCTTTGCACTTGACTCCCGCCAAGAGGTGGAATCTACTTTCCACTCCTATAAGTTAGGATTGGCCAGGTGACTTTCTTTCATTGATGAGACATTAGCAAATGTGATATAAGCAGAGGCTGGAAAGACCTTATATATAGGAGCTTGCCTTCTCCATGTCTTGGAATCCAGAGCCACCATATAAATAAGCCATCATATGACAAGGGTTATTCTCCTGGAAGGTAAGAGGCAAATAGCACAATTTTTCATTGCACCAATCAATAATCAGCCCAACTCCAGAAACAGACTAACAGATAAACAGAAACTAAGCTAACAGCTGACTGAAAGTCCATAGTAAACCCAGCAAAGACCAGCAGAAAAAACACCTAGCTGAGTTTAACGTAAATAGCTGAGCCACAATTTAATTAAATAAGTAAGTATTTTATTGTTTCATTCTACTGAGTTTGGAGGTGAAAAGCTAACTGAAACAGCCAGCTTACAGTTTTTCCAAGGCAAGATATTATCACAAAAATTAAACAAAAAGAAGGCAGAATTTCAATTTGAATTGCAGGTTGATGTTTATTAAATTTTCAGTATACTTTACTTTAGCACCCTCCAGATGACATTTAGAGAAAAATAAGTACTTGTGAGAGTATTTATAAATACCTTTGGGAAGCTTTCCACTTGGGAATTATTTCCATCATAGATTAGATAGGTCTGCAATGTGTATGATCAGGTTATACATTAAATAAAAGCTATCAGGGTTGGGGAGAGGGTGAAATGGAAAAAAGGGGTCAAAAGGAATGAACTAAAATATAAAAATATTTATAAAATAAATGTCATGGAGTTGTACAACATGGTAACTAGTTAGTAATACTGTATGGCATATTTGAAAGTTTCTAAGAGAATATTTCTTAAAAGAGCTCATCATAAGAAAAAACATTTTTGTAACTATGTATGGTAATGGATGATAACTAGACTTACTGCAATGATCATTTTGTAATGTATACAAATATCAAATATGTTTGTTGTATATCTGAAACTAATATGACTATATGTCAATTATAAATCAATTAAAAAAGGTTATTGGTCAACAGGCTACATAGATAATGAGGAACTTCAGTATCCAATTCTTTTTTGTTTATCACTTTCTTTGGTTTAGGACATGGGGAAACATGTTTATCATACACACTGAATTCTTTTATGCTTGTCACTTTCTTTGGCTCAGTACATGGAGATGCAATGTGATATAGTAGAAGGTCCTCTGATCTTGGATCCAGTATTTCAAACCTGTCATTTCCTTAGCCTCAATTTATTTATATTTAAAACAAGATAATAATGATTACATAAATTTAACTGAAGAGGCTGTAACATAGTGATCATTCTGTGATAGTTGACCTTAGAAGCCAGAGAAGTTCCTCACTGACAGATGAATGGATAAAGATGTGGTGTACCCAGCCATCAAAAAGAATAAAATCTTGCCATATGCAATGACATGGATGGAACTAGAGGATATTATTCTAAGCAAAATAAGTCATAGAAAGACAAATACCATATGATTTAACTCCTATGTGGAATTTAAGAAACAAAACATGAACATATGAGAAGGGAAGGAAAAAAATAAAATAAGAAGAAAACAGAGAGGGAGGCAAACCGTAAGAGACTCTTAACTATAGGAAACAAACAGGGTTGTTAGAGGGGAGGTGGGTGGAGAGATGGGATAATTGGGTGATGGGCATTAAGGAGGGCACTTGATGTAATGCGCATTGGGTGTTATATGCAACTGATGAATCACTAAATTCTACCCTTGAAACCAATAATTTAAAAAAGAAAATAAATAAATAAATTGCTGACAAAGACAAAAAAAAAGACTTCAGTATGACAAACTGAGGTGTAATTGCATTGAATAGAACAAAACTTATCCTAGAAATTCATTTATGGTTGCCTGCACAATGAACCAACTGATATGAGACCCCTTCATTTAGTGAGAGCAAAAATAATGAAATAAACAATGCACAAACAATAGATAAAATTATCAAAGCAAAAAACTTGTTCTTTGAAGATATTAGTGAAATTGCTAAACCTTGGCAAAACTGAAGGAAATAAAAAGAGAAAACACAAAGTGGTATACCAGGAATGAAAGAAATAACATCCCATGGAGATTACAAATATTAAAAAGACAATAAGAATATTATGAACAAATATAAGTCAATAATTCTACAACTTACAAGAAATGGATAAATACCTTAAAAAATACATTTTGCTAACATCTTAAACCAGTAACCTAATCTTCCCACCATATGAAACTAGAAAAAGTAGAGTAAACTAGACCCAAAGCAAGCAGAAGGAAGGCAATAATAAATACTTGGGTGGAAATAAATGAAATGAGGATATAATAGAAGAGAGAAAATGAGCAAAACCAAAAGTTAATTCTTTGAAAAGATCAATGAAGTTGACAAACCAGTAGCTCCACTGATCAAGAAAAAAAGGGGAGTCAAATTTATAAAATCAAGAATGGAAGAGGTGACATTACTGTCAACTTCACAGAAATAAAATCAATTTTAAGTGAACAAGATGAACAACTTTATGCCAACAAATTAGATAGTCTAGATGAAATGGACAAATTCCTAGAAACATAAAAACTACAAAACTGACTCAAGAAGAAATAGAGAATCTGAATAGACTTATAACAAGTGAAGAGATATAGTTAGTAATCAAGAAAATTTCTCACAAATAAAAGCCCAGGGCAAGATTGTTTCACTGGTAAACTGGTAAATTTTACCCAATGTTTAAAGAGCTAACACTGATCTGTCACAAACTCTTCCAAGAAATGGAAGAGTTTAGAATACTTCTCAACATACGTTATGAGGTCAGTGTTAATTTGATACAAAATCAACCAAAGACATCACAAGGAAAGAAATGCACAGAACATTACTCCTTATGAATATAGATACCAAAAATACTCAACAAAACACTACCAAACTGAATCCAGAGACATATGACAAGGATCATTACACCATGATGAGGGAAAATTTATCCCAAGAATTCAAGCTTGGTTGAACATAAAAATCCACATAACACATGGTATCAATAGAATAAAGAATAAAAACTTCACATCATGTAACTAGATGAAGAAAAATCATTTGACAAAAATCCAACACATTTTTATGAAAAAACACTCAACAAGCTAGGGATAAAGGGAACCTGATCAAGAGCTCTACAAAAACCCAAAGATTATATCGCATTAATAGTGAAATATGAAAGCTTTTATTCTCAAATCAGGAACAAGACAAGAGGTAACAATGCTGCTACCTCCGTTCAAAACTGTACCAGGAGTTCTAGCCAGGAGGGAATTAATTAACTAAAAGAAATAAAAGACAGCCAGATTAGAAGGGAGGAAATAAAACTATCTATATTTGCAGATGACATGATCTTATATACAGAAAATTAAAAAAAAATACACACACACAGAAAAAAAATGATTAGAATAATCAATGGATTCCCAAATTTTGCAGGATCTAAGATCAATATACAAAATCCATTGTATTGCTACACACTAGCAATAAATAATCCGAAAATAAAACTAAGAAAGTGATTCCATTTATGATACATTCAAAGTAAGTTTCTTAGGAATAAACTTAATAAAATAAGTGTGAGACTCAAAAAATACAAAAAAATCACTGAAAGATTAAAAAAAGATCTAAATTAATAAAAAGATATTTATGTTCTTGTGTTAGAAAACTTAATATTGTTAAGATGGCAATATTCTCCAAACTGATCTATAGATTCAATGCAATTCCTATCAAAATCCCAGCTGCCTTTTGTTGAAATCAACAAGCTGATCCTAAAATTCATATTAAAATACAAGAGACCCAGAATAGCCAAAACAATCTTGAAAAAGAACAAAGTTTGAGGAGTCACAGTTCCCAATTTCAAAAATTACTACATAGCTACAGTAATTAAGACTGTATGATACTGGCATTAGGATAGGCATATAAATCATGAAATAAATTGACAGTCCCAAAATAAAACCATACGTGATCAACTGGTATTCAACAAGTATGCCAAAACAATTCAATGGGGGAAAGAATAGTCTTCTCAACAAATACTGTTGGAAAAACTAGATGACCACATGCAAAGAATAAAACTGGGTCTCTTCCTTACAACATATCCAAAAATTAACTCAAAACAGATCAGGAACTTAAATGTAGGAGCTAAAAAATAATTAAAAAAAAAAACTCAAAACAAAACACAGGAATAAATCTTTAAAATCTTGGATTAGGCAATTTTTTTTAGATATGACACCAAAAGCATGGATAACAAAAGAAAACATAAATTGGACTTAATAAAAATTGAAAACTTTCGTGTTTTATTTATTTATTTATTAGAGAGAGAGTGAGAGAGAGGAGCAGAGGGAGAGAGAGAATTTTTTTGTTTTTTAAAAGATTTTATTTATTTATTTGAAAAAGAGAGAGACAGAGTACAAGCAGTGGGAGGGGCAGAGAGATAGGGAGAAGCAGACTCCCCACTGAGCAGGGAGCCTAATGTGAGGTTCAATCCCAGGACCCTGAAATCACAACCTGAGCCAAAGGCAGACGCTCAATGGACTGAGCCACCCAGGCACCCAGAGAGAGAGAATTTTAACCAGGCTCCACACTCAGCACAAAATGGGGCTTGATCTCACAACCCTGAGATCATGACCTGAGCTGAAATCAAGAGTCTGATGCTTAACCCACTGAGCCACCCACGTGCCCCAAAAACTTTTGTGCTTTAAAGTACACTATCAAGAAAGTAAAATGACAATCCAGAAACTGATAAATTTTTGCAAATCATATATCTGATAAAGGTCTAGTATCCAGACTATGGAACAAACTTCTACAACTCAACAATAAAAAGGCAAATAACCCAATTAAAATAGGGTAAAGTATTTGGAGATACCACGTCTCCAAAGAAGATATAGAAGTGGCAATTAGCACATTAGTCATCATTAGTCATTAGAGAAATGCAAATCAAAGCCGTAATGAAGTACAATTCACACCCATTAGGTTGGCTATAACCAAAATTTTTGAGCCCTCATACATTGCTGGTAGGAATGTAAATTGGTACAGCTGCTTTGGAAAACAGTTTGGCATTTCCTCAAAAGGTTAAATATAGAGTTACCATATGACCCGCAATTCCACTCATAGGTATATATCCAAGAGAACTGAGAAAATGGATTTACCATACATAAATACTAATGCCAGTATACTTCATAATAGCCAAAAAGCGACACAACACAAGTGTACATCAACTGATGGCTGGAAAAACAAATATAGTGTATTCATGCAATGAAATATTATTCAGCCATTAAATGAATGACATGTTTATCCACATTACAACATGGATAAATCTTGAAAACATGCTAAGTGAAAGAAGCCAGACACAAAAGACCACATATTGTATTATTCCATTGATATGAAATATCCAGAAAAGTCAAATAACCGAGATAGAAAGTTGATTAGTGAGGGGGCGGAGCAAGATGGCAGAAGAGTAGGAGACCTGGATTTTATCTGGAAACAGGAATTCAGCTGGATAGGGATCAAACCATTCTGAACACCTACAAACTGAACAGGAGATCGAAGAAAAGAATAGCAACAACTCTCTGAACAGAAAAGTGACCACTTTCTGGAAGGTAGGACATGTGGAGAAGTGAATCCAAGGCAATATTCAGGATAGACAGCAGGGGAGGGGGTCCGTTGGCTGCTTCTGGCAAGTGATAGAGCCATGGAGCACAAAATCAGAACTTTTAGAAGTCGGCCCACTGAGGGACGTCGCTCCAATGGCTAAGCGGGGGGTGGAACCCTCGTGGGACAGTGTGGTCTCAGGACCCTCGGGGTCACAGAAAGACTGGGGGTGCCTGAGTGTGGCAGAGCTCCCAGGTATTGGAGTGGGGAAGCCGGCTGCAGAGACAGAACTGAGGAGTGGGCTCCCAGCTCAGGGTTGCCATAAACCATGATCAGTGGCACAGTCGGGCCACTGCTCCTCCAGCAGGGATCCACCAAGTGGCAGATCTGGGGAGGCTCCCCTTCCTCCCCTGGGAGGAATGGCACAGGAGTGCACCACAGGGATCTGCTGGGTTTGGAGACTCCACACAGAGTTGGGTGCCAGAGATAGAAACACTCGGTCACAGGCTGGGTGAGCACAGAGTGCGGCCAGAGACCGGGGAGATGGGAGTGACTGACTGCTTTTCTCTGGGGGCTCACTGA
The DNA here is from genome assembly GCF_004348235.1 of Phoca vitulina. NCBI lineage: Eukaryota > Metazoa > Chordata > Mammalia > Carnivora > Phocidae > Phoca > Phoca vitulina. The sequence goes on from NW_022589704.1 coordinate 20,213,220, forward strand.
GGAGTGGGGCCCCGAGTTCTCGGCTTCTCCGGGATGGAGATTGGGAGGCCACCATTTTCACTGTCATCCTCCGAAGCTCTACAGAAAGCTTGCAGGGAGGAGCGCAAATCTGAGCAGATTACTTAGTTGGGACCTGCAAGGGCGGGGCAATTCTGCCTCAGGCAAAGACGTTTGGGAACCATGGCAACAGGCCCGTCCCCCAGAAGATCAGCAAGAACAGCCAGCCAAAACCACGTTTACCGATCAATGAGAATGGCAGAACTCCAGTGCTAGGGGAATACTGCACAGAGAATCCATGGCTTTTTTACAATGGTTCTTTAGTCTTTCAAAGTTAATTTTTTTTTAACTGTCTTTTTTTTTTTAATTTTTCTTTTTCCCTTTTTCAACCAACATCTTATCAATCCCTTTTTAAAAAAACCATTTTTATTTTTCATTTTTAGAGTCATATTCTATCACTTCATAGTAGTTACCCTTATTTTTGGCATATATATATATACAGGTTTTTCTGTCTTTAAAATTTTGAGATACAGTTTCTTCTAACAGATCAAAATATACCCTAAATATCTAGTGTATGGCTTTGTTCTAGTCTCCTGCCTGATCACATTCTCTCCCTTTTTTTTCTTTTTTTTTTAAATCCTCTTCTTTCTTTTTTCAAACAACTTCTTATCAATTCCTTTTATAACATTTTTTATAATTTTCATCTTTACAGTCATATTCCTCCCTTCATCATATCAACCCTTATTTTTGTACATATATAAGTTTTTCATTCTTTAAAATTTTGGGAGGCACTTTCTTCTAACAGACCAAAATACACCAAAATCTAGTGTGTGGCACTGATCTATGCACCAGCCTGATCATATTTGATCATATTCTGTTTTTTTGTGTTTTGTTCTGTTTTTGTTTGTTTTTATCTTTATCTTTTTCTTTTTTTCTCTTTTTCTTTTTTCTTTCTTTCCCTTTCTTTTCCCCCTGGCTTCAGGTCTTTTCTGATTTGCTTAGAGTATATTTTCTGGGGACGTTGTTACCCTGTTAGCATTTTGTTCTCTCATTCACCTATTCTCCTCTGGACAAAATGACAAGATGGAAAAAAATCACCTCAACAAAAAGAACAAGAGGTAGTACTGACTGCCAGGGACCTACTCAATACGGACATTAGTATGATGTCGGATCTAAAGTTCAGAATCATGACTTTAAAGATACTAGCTGGGCTTGAAAAAAAGCATGGAAGTTATTAGAGAAACTCTTTCTGGAGAAATAAAAGAACTAAAATCTAACCAAGTCAAAATCAAAAAGGCTATTAATGAGGTGCAATCAAAAAGGGGGACGCTAACTGCTAGGATAAATGAGGCAGAAGAGAGAATTAGTGATATAGAAGACCAAATGATGGAGAATAAAGAAGCTGAGAAAAAGAGAGATAAACAACTACTGGATCACGAGGGTAGAATTCGAGAGATAAGCAATACCATAAGACGAAACAACATTAGAATAATTGGGATCCCAGAAGAAGAAGAAAGAGAGAGAGGGGCAGAAGGTATATTGGAGCAAATTATAGCAGAGAACTTCCCTAATTTGGGGAAGGAAACAGGCATCAAAATCCAGGAGGCACAGAGAACCCCTCTCAAAATCAATAAAAATAGGCCAACACCCTGACATCAAATAGTACAATTACAAGTCTCAGAGACAAAGAGAAAATCCTGAAATAAGCTTGGGAGAAGAGATATGTAACCTACAATGGTACCAACATTAGATTGGCAACAGAGCTATCCACAGAGACCTGGCAGGCCAGAAAGGACTGGCATGATATCTTCAGAGCACTAAACGAGAAAAATATGCAGCCAAGAATACTATATCCAGCTAGGCTGTCATTGAAAATAGAAGGAGAGATAAAAAGCTTCCAGGACAAACAAAAACTAAAGGAATTTGCAAACACAAAACCAGCCCTACAAGAAATATTGAACACTATATCTAAAACTAATGATGTAATGTATGGGGATTAACATAACAATAAAAAAATTAAAAAAAAAAAAAAGAAAGAAATATTGAAAGGGGTCCTCTAAGCAAAGAGAGAACCTAAAAGCAACATAGACCAGAAAGGAACACAGACAATATACAGTAACAGTCACCTTACAGGCAATACAGTGGCACTAAATTCATATCTTTCAATAGTTACCCTGAATGTAAATGGGACAAATGCCCCAATCAAAAGACACAGGCTATCACATTGGATAAAAAAAACAAGACCCATCGATATGCTGTCTGCAAGAGACTCATTTTAGACCCAAAGACACCCCCAGATTGAAAGTGAGGGGGTGGAAAACCATTTACCATGCTAATGGACACCAAAAGAAAGCTGGGGTGGGAATTCTTATATCAGACAAATTAGATTTTAAACCAAAGCCTGTAATAAGAGATGAGGAAGGGCACTATATCCTACTTAAAGGGTCTATCCAACAAGATCTAACAATTGTAAATATCTATGCCCCTAACATGGGAGCAGCCAATTATATAAGGCAATTAATAACAAAAGCAAAGAAACACATTGACAACAATAAATAGTGGGGGACTTTAACACCCCCCTCACTGAAATGGACAGATCATCTAAGCAAAAGATCAACAAGGAAATAAAGACTTTAAATGACACACTGGACCAAATGGACTTCACAGACATATTCAGAACATTCCATCCCAAAGCAACGGAATACACATTCTTCTCTAGTGCCCATGGAACATTCTCCAGAATAGATCACATCCTAGGTCACAAATCAGGTCTCAACCAGTACCAAAAGATTGGGATCATTCCCTGCCTATTTTCAGACCACAATGCTTTGAAACTAGAACTCAATCATAAGAGGAAAGTTGGAAAAAATTCAAATATACGGAGGCTAAAGAGCATCCTACTAAAGAATGAATGGGTCAACCAGGAAATTAAAGAAGAATTTAAAAAGTTCATGGAAACCAATTAAAATGAAAACACAACTGTTCAAAATCTTTGGGATGCAGCAAAGGCGGTCCTAAGAGGAAAGTATATAGCAATACAAGCCTTTCTCAAGAAACAAGAAAGGTCTCAAATACACAACCTAACCCTACAACTAAAGGAGCTAGAGAAAAAACAGCAAATAAAGCCTAAACCCAGCAGGAGAAGAGAAATAATAAAGATCAGAGAGAAATCGATGAAATAGAAACCAAAAGAACAGTAGAACAGATCAACGAAACTAGGAGCTGGTTCTTTGAAAAAATTAACAAGATTGATAAACTCCTGGCCAGACTTATCAAAAAGAAAAGAGAAATGACCCAAATCAACAAAATCATGAATGAAAGAGGAGAAATCACAACCAACACCAAAGAAATACAAACAATTATAAGAACATATTATGAGCAACTCTATGCCAGCAAATTAGATAACCTGGAAGAAATGGATGCATTCCTAGAGATGTATCAACTACCACAACTGAACCAGGAAGAAATAGAAAACCTGAACAGACCTATAACCACTAAGGAAATTGAAGCAGTCATCAAAAATCTCCCAACAAACAAAAGCCCAGGGTCAGATGGCTTCCCAGGGGAATTCTACCAAACATTTAAAGAAGAATTAATACCTATTCTTCTGAAGCTGTTTCAAAAAATAGAAATGGAAGGAAAACTTCCAAACTTGTTTTATGAGGCCATTACCTTGATCCCCAAACCAGACAAAGACCCAATCAAAAAGGAGAATTACAGACCAATATCCTTGATGAACATGGATGCAAAAATTCTCACCAAAATACTAGCCAATAGGATCCAACAGTACATTAAAAGGATTATTCACCATGACCAAGTGGGATTTATCACTAGGCTGCAAGGTTGGTTCAACATCTGCAAATCAATCAATGTGATACAATACATTAACAAAAGAAAGAACAAGAATCATATGATCCTCTCAATAGATGCAGAAAAAGCATTGGACAAAGTACAGCATCCTTTCTTGATCAAAACTCTTCAGAGTATAGGGATCGAGGGTACATACCTCACTATCATAAAAGCCATCTAGGAAAAACCTACAGTGAATATCATTCTCAATGGGGAAAAACTGAGAGCTTTCCCCCTAAGGTCAGGAACGTGGCAGGGATGTCCACCGTCACCACTGCTTTCAACATAGTATTAGAAGTCCTAGCCACAGCAATCAGACAACAAAAAGAAATAAAAGGCATCCAAATTGGCAAAGAAGAAGTCAAACTCTCCCTCTTTGCAGATGATATGATACTTTATGTGGAAAATCCAAAAGACTCCACCCCAAAACTGCTAGAACTCATACAGGAAGTCAGTAAAGTGGCAGGATATAAAATCAATGCACAGAAGTCACTGGCATTCCTATACACCAACAACAAGACAGAAGAAAGAGAAATTAAGGAGTCAATCCCATTTACAATTGCACCCAAAACCATAAGATACCTAGGAATAAATCTAACCAAAGAGGCAAAGGATCTGTACTCAGAAAACTATAAAATACTCATGAAGGAAATTGAGGAAGACACAAAGAAATGGAAAAACGTTCCATGCTCATGGATTGGAAGAACAAATATTGTGAAGATGTCAATGCTACCTAGAGCAATCTACACATTCAATGCAATCCTTATCAAAATACCATCCACTTTTTTCAAAGAAATGGAACAAATAATCCTAAAATTTGTATGGAACCAGAAAAGACCCTGAATAGCCAGAGGAATGTTGAAAAAGAAAAGCAAAGCTGGCAGCATCACAATTCCAGACTTCCAGCTCTATTACAAAGCTGTCATCATCAAGACAGTATGGTACTGGCACAAAAACAGACACATAGATCAATGGAACAGACTAGAGAGCCCAGAAATGGACCCTCAACTCTATGGTCAACTAATCTTTGACAAAGCAGGAAAGAGTGTCCAATGGAAAAAAGACAGTCTCTTCAACAAATGGTGTTGGGAAAATTGGGACAGCCACATGCAGAAGAATGAAACTGGACCATTTTCTTACACCACACACAAAAATAGACTCAAAATGGTTGAAAGACCTAAATGTGAGACAGAAGTCCATCAAAATCCTAAAGGAGAACACACGCAGCAACCTCTTCTACCTCAGCCGCAGCAACTTCTTCTTAGAAACATCACCAAAGGCAAGGGAAGCAGGGGCAAAAATGAACTATTGGGACTTCATCAAGATAAAAAGCTTTTGCACAGCAAAAGAAACAGTCAACAAAACCAAAAGACAACCGACAGAATGGGAGAAGATATTTGCAAATGACATATCAGATAAAGGGCTAGTATCCAAAATCTATAAAGAACTTTGTAAGCTCAATACCCAATGAACAAATGATCCAATCAAGAAATGGGCAGAAGACATGAACAGACATTTTTCCAAAGAAGACATCTAAATGGCCAACAGACACATGAGAAAGTGCTCAACATCGCTTGGCATCAGGGAAATCCAAATCAAAACCTCAATGAGATACCACCTCACACCAGTCAGAATGGCTAAAATTAACGAGTCAGGAAACGACAGATGTTGGCAAGGATGTGGGAAAGGAGAACCCTCCTATACTGCTGGTGGGAATGCAAGCTGGTGAAACCACTTTGGAAAACAGTATGGAGGTTCCTCAAAAAGTTGAAAATAGAGCTACCATATGATCCAGCAATTGCACTACTGGGTATTTACCCCAAAGATACAAATGTAGGGATCCGAAGGGGTATGTGCACCCCAATGTTTATAGCTGCAACGTCCACAATAGCCAAACTGTGGAAAGAGCCAAGATGTCCATCGACAGATGAATGGATAAAGAAGAAGTGGTATATATATACAATGGAATATTATGCAGCCATCAAAAGGAATGAGATCTTGCCATTTGCAACGATGTGGATGGAACTGGAGGGTGTTATGCTGAGCGAAATAAGTCAATCAGAGAAAGACACGTATCATATGACCTCACTGATATGAGGAATTCTTAATCTCAGGGAACAAACTGAGGGTTGCTTGAGTGGGGGGTGGGGTGGGAGGGATGGGGTGGCTGGGTGATAGACACTGGGGTGGGTATGTGATATGGTGAGTACTGTGAATTGTGCAAGAGTATTGAATCACAGAGCTGTACCTCTGAAACAAATAATGCAGTATATATTAAGGAAAAAAAAAGAAGAAGAAGAAGATATCAGGAGGGGAAGAATGAAGGGGGGGAAACTGGAGGGGGAGATGAACCATGAGAGACAATGGACTCTGAAAAACAAACTGAGGGTTCTAGAGGGGAGGGGGGTGGGAGGATGGGTTAGCCTGGTGATGGGTATTAAAGAGGGCACATTCTGCATGGAGCACTGGGTGTTATGCACAAACAATGAATCGTGGAACACTACATCAAAAACTAATGATGTAATGTATGGTGATTAACATAACAATAAAAAATTTAAAAAAAAAGAAAGTTGATTAGTAGTTGTCAAGGACTGAAATGGGGAGGAATGGGGAGTGTCCAGGTATGGGGTTTCTTTTTGGGATGATAAAGATATTCTTAATTAGATAGTGGTGATCATTACACAGTCTTGTGGATATAGTAAAAACTACCAAATAATCTGAAAAGGTGAATTTTATGGTATGTAAATTATATCTCATCTTAAAAAATTAAATGACTCAGCAATTCCAGTCATAAATTCATCTGAGGGAAAATAAAGCATACATCTACAAAAAGACTTGTATGAGAATGTTCATGTCAGTTTTGTTCATATAATCCAAAAACTAGAAATCATCCAAAAGACCATGACCAGGAGAATGAATAAGCAAATTATGAGATAGTCATATAGTGGTTTACGATGCAGCAATAAAAAATAATTAACTACAGCAATGTGAATAAATTCAAAAACCATTAAATTGAATGAGAGAGGACAAGCTGAAAACAATAAATATAATTAATAAACTTTTCTGAATTTTAAGAACCGGCAAAATTAGCACATGTGGTGTGGGGTTTCACTGGAAGGGGCCTAAGGGAAATGTTTAAGGTGATTGAAATGTTCTGAATATTGATTGGAATGGTAACCAGATGGATATATACATTTACCAAAACTCATCAAATTTGATAGTGATGAGTATTAAGGAAGGCGTGTGATGTGGTGAGCACTGGGTGTTATACGCAACTAATGAATCATTGAACAGTACATCAAAAACGAATGATGTACTATATGTTGGCTAATTGAATTTAAATTTAAAAAAAGAAAAAAATTGATAATGAAGAACTATTCATTTCATTGATGTAAATTTTACATAATTTTTTAAAGTTAATGTTTTAAAAGAATGACTGCAATCCAACCTAAGGCCAAGGTCAGAGGTTTATTTTTAACAGCTTTATTAATATTTAATTGACATACAATAAAGTGAAGATATTTAAAGTACATAATTTGATGTTTTCTGGTGGAGGTGAACTCATGAAGAAGAACTTCAAGGGAGATTTCAGGGAAACAAAAAGATCTCATGAGGAAATGAAGACTTTACATGAAGTAATCACAGGAGACTGGGACTTAATATTAAATTACACAGGCACAGAGACCACAAGCTGTAACTGAGACTCCTCTAGAAGGAAAGATGAAGAAATGTTAACTGCTTTTATTTTAACCCCATCAGCCTACTCAAGCCTCAGGAGGCCCCAGGTTTCACTCTTTGAACTCATCTCTTTTCTTTTATAATAAGATATTTGGAGTACCTTAAATTCCTTGTCTTGCATTTTGGAGAGCTTGTATTTATTTGGTGGAAGTGGCAGCAGAGTTAGAGATAGGGTGGGAGAGGGGAAAGTTTTCCCAAATGATGAGATTTTTCAACAATCCCAACCATTTCATGAAAAGAGGGTCAATGAGGTCTTCAACCTACATTTCTTTCTGGATTTTCTCCCCACATCAACATCACTGCCAACCATGAATCCAATGTGGTTATTATATATTACAAGAAATGGTATATAATTACTTACAGCCTGGCAGCCTGGTTGCCTGGATTTTAATGCATATCCACAAAGGCTAGATTTTAGCCTGGATACTATGGTCTTGGGAAAAGCAACAAAGATGCAGAGGTCAGCCTCACCCTGAGTCTGTTGATGAGTTTACATGACCCTCATCCAACATGGGGTATTTTTCCCGTAACAACTCTAGCTTCTGAAACCTTAACCTGCAGATAACAATAAAATCATTTAGTGCCATGCTTCCCACGTCTTCAGCTCTAGTCACCAACTCTGGATTAAAACTCTTGCTTTATGTCTACCAAAGTCACTGCAAAATGAAAAATCAATGAGAAATGTAAAAAAAGAGGGATGTATTACTCTTCTTGTGCTTAGAATTCCACCCTCCCACCAGCTCCTCCCATTACTCCAGCCCCCAAACCAAAATGTTTACTCCGATTGTACCCAAATAGGCAGCAAAGAGGACCCTTCTCTCTGAAGGCTGCCTGATTTTTGCTGAGGGACCACTCCTAGCCCTGGGGAATATCCCCTGCCCCAGAAGAAGCCATTATAAAATTATCTGGCGATAAAACCAACCACAGGGGGATTGTGGGGCATTTATCTTTTCAAACGCCTTGTTGTTTTTGTCCATCTGGTTGCATTTAGTCCAGAGGTATAATTTCCAGTGCTGCTCTTTTCTGGTAGACTATACAATTAAGGTATTTGAAAAACAAACAGCTCCTAACCACTGCACGGTGAGAAGCTAGTTTAGCAATCTGTGACCTATTTTCCCAGAGCAAACACAGTTATATATCCAAGATGATCATAAAGCAAGAATGGAGAGTCAGGAATTATTAGTTAATGTAATAATAATCTAACCTCTTCTGGAACTTCTCAGAGAAGAGAAAATGAGCTATGAAGATGGCAGGGATAAGAGGCTGTTGAAGAAATTATACTTTTTGTACCTTTCCAGTGGAAATTCTTAATATTTTCTTTAGGACTTTCATATGACTTTCAATGTATATATGTATTTGAAACACACAGAAGGGAATGACTCAATGATGGTAGGCTTATACTGACAGACATGATCATATCAGGGAAAGAAGGGTGACTGAATCACATTCAAGACAAGCATGGTTGTGAAGTTTTGAAAGCTGTTAGATCCATGCATGAACAGTGCTAAGTGTGCAAAATAACTGATACTAGAGTCACCACTGTACCCTTGTGCTTATACCCAGGTTATGAGACTACTTTTGCTTTTATTAATGTATTTTTCTGAATAAGTATCACACTTTAATCTCACATGGGAATTTCTACGCATATTTTTTCCATGGTGGTATGGCACAAACACTTTGGAATCTTTCAAAATCTTTCACTAAAGTATGAAATAAGTGTGTGTGGTGTGTGCATGCACACACACACTGTTTTCGGTCAAAAGTGCTACTCACAGCTTAGTCATTGATATTATTCATCAACTTTGGTTCTGAAAGACTTTTTTCCCCTCAAATCTCACCCAAAAGATATGAAAACATTCCACCAACAAAGAAATTCAAAGGAATTTGTTTTGGATTTTGAGAGTCCTTTGCAAAATAAGAGTCCCTAGAGGTGTTTTAAGCCTTGCTGGTGTTCTCTGGGGACAGTGCTCCAAGAATTCTAAAGCAGAACTCAAGATATGGGAGAAGTTCCAATGATCTTGTAATGCCACCTTTACCCTCATGATGGTGGTTACATCCTCAAGGGCATGCCCCCTGTTCCTTCAGTTGTGTCCTGACTTGCTCTGAGAAGAACCTTCCATTTTAATTCCATGCTTGAGTTAGTGGGGTTAAATTCCTCTTCTCTGTGAGATATGGAAAGGTTCGTCTTGACAGTGATGCATCCCCCATGCTAGGAAGGCATATGGGCACACTAGGAATTGGCATTCAACTTCTGAAGACCAAAGAATGTGTGCATTTGTTTGGGTTCCTAGTCCTGGTTTGGGTCTCAAGAGGTGGGACTGTGTTGTATTGGGTTTGTTGTTTTCTTGTTTCCCCCACTGTGTGGATGGCATTTAGAGAATCTAGGTGTGGGGTGATGAATGAGATAAACCAATTAGAGAGGAAAAGATTGTGGAAAGAAAAGTATTATGTGCTTAAATATTAATGTCTGTATTCTCTCAACCCTGATCCACTTCTCTCTCTATTTCTCTCCATTCATTCATTTCCCATATAACATATATAATTCAGCAAAAATGTGCTAGGTACTGGACTCTGTGTGGAGTACAAAGGTGATTGTGGATCCTCCCACCCTCAAGGGGTCCATATTCTAGTCTCTCTTTTTGTCCTTCACTTTCATCTCCAGTTCCTAGTCTATACCTATCACTGCAAGGTGTAAGATATGAACATTTATTTAGGAACAGGGTTCAGGAGAATTCAACTTTTTTTTCTAAAAGTATTTTTTCTAAAAGTACGTTGAAGAAGAAATCAAACTAGAATTATAAGAGCAGGGGAAATCAGATCAAGCTTAAAAAAAAAATACTGTGACGTTGTCAAGCATTGAAACTCCTTATGGAAGCAGAATCAACTTTCTCCCCAAGGGAGCTCCAGGATCTGGAGTGCCTTCCCTTCCCCTTCCAACTCAATTGGATATGACTTAAAGAGATGCACCAAATGAGTGGTTTAAGAAACCCCATGTTTTCCATTTGACAGTTTCCCAGGCTTCGCTCATCTTCTTTCCCACTTACCCACAACAGTTGCCCCTCCTCCTCCCAGAATACAGAGAAAGTTCCAGGGCCTCCTCCCTACTCTCCACTTTGCCAGTCACCTGTGCAGCTGAGCTCCTCACATCCCCTCAGCCAGCTACTGCTGAGTGAAGTCACAAGGTATTTTGGTCCTGATGACAGAGGTGTGAATGGCAACTTCCACCCAACTCAGATGAGATCATGCATGTGAACTCTCTGCAAATGATAAAACCTTGATTAGACAAATGCAAGAGGTGGTTACTTTACAGCTCTGAAGCTCACTGCCTTATGCACACAGCAGACATGCCATAGGGAAAGGATCACCTCTTTTGTACCCAGGGACAAGGGTCCATTTCCTTCTCCCATTGACAGCATCTCGCTTTCCTAGATTTGTATCTGTTGGAGAGAATTGAGTTAGAGAGCTCAGGATGCAAAGACAGGCACAACTATTTATTGATCACCCCCAGTTACAAAATGTAAAAGATTTACCACCAATTCCCACAGGGACATTAAGTGTCACTAAAGATGAAAGCAGCAAGCCTGAAAATGAGTTCTCTCTGATGAATGTGAGTTCTTATACTTTCAGAATGTTTACAGGTCACAGGTTGTGTCTACAATGACTAAATGAAGGGAACACTTAAGGCATAAAACTGGATAATTCAGAAAGAATGAGGAAGTGAGAAAGGCCTATTATTTGGTTTCCTTCATTCCTCAGAGGTTGCTTGCCCTGGCCAGCGTCAATATAGACTCTAAATACCAGCTTCTTGCCTCTAGTCTTTCCTGAGCTAGTCATTCCTCCATTCTATTAAACAAATTTTAAAAGCAAATCTGATCATTCACTCCCCTACTTAAAACCATTTACAGGTTCGCTTTGCCTAAACCCAATTCTCATCCACTTAGTCAATGCACAGACCCTCCATATTCTGCTTTGCCATTCCCCTCCCTACCCTGATCCATCCCAGTTCTCTTCTCTTGTCTCTTTCATGGACTATGTGTTCATTCTCATCTTTTGTGGTTCCTCCAACACAATCTCTGGATGCTTGTAACCTACCACTTCCAGAGAATGCCATGAACCTCCTCCTTGTTTCTTCCCATAAAATACCTATTCACTCTTCAAATCCCAACTGAGACATCACCTGTTCTGTAATTCCTCACCACATCTTATTTTTTCCACCTCTCTGTTTTCTCTGCTCTTTATAGTGACCCTATTGCTGCATTTTATGTTTAATTAAAACATAATGGCTTAGGATTTAAGTCATGAGCTCTGGAGTCAGACTGCTTGGATTTGCATCTTGCTTTAGTTGTGTGATTTGGGAGAGTTATCTAATTCTTTGTTCCTTACTTCATTCATCTGTAAAATGAGGGATTAAGAAAATCATAGCCACCTCAGAGGTTATTGTGAGAATTAAATGAGTAAATGCTCAGAACACTACCTGGCATACAGTAAGTGCTCAATAAATGTCAGCCACTGTTACTAAAATCACTTCTCTGTCTGTCTGCCTCAGGACCGGATTGAGCTCTGCTCAAGGACAGGGACTGGGACATTGAATCTATCCAACAGAAAATTCTTCCCAGAGCCTTAGAATGGGTATTTTTTTCTTTTCAATTTAATTATGGAAGTTTTAGCCAACAGCTTCGACTGCATAATTTTGGAACTTGGAACTCCATCCTGTAAGTGCCTGAGACCCTTACACCCTTTTAAATAAGGGGCAACCACCTCTTATCCAAATTTCCCATTTCAAACCAATAATCCAACTACACTGACTTGTCTCCTCCCTTTGGCCCTTATCTCTGTCCTTATCCACCCTTCCCCCCTCTTTTTTACGCTGCCTGGCCTATCCTCAGTGCCTATCTGGAGACTCTATTTAATTCTTACAGCTGTCTGAACATTTGGAAATGGGAAAACTAAGAGTGAGAAAGGGAGTCATTAGCAGGAAGGGACTACAAACAAGGTTTACCATGCGGTGACTGTTCAGGGTAGTCTGCCACAGAGAGGAGAGATGGTTGTCCTCACTCTGCTCTCACACATTCTCAGAGTGTGACAAACACATTGCCCATATCAGAATCCCCCAGGGCTCCTTTCAGAGTGTAGTGTCCCAGGCCATACCTCTTCTGCCCCCCACAGATCTAGTGAACCAGAAGGAGCCCTGTGGGTAAGGTCAAGGGTTTTTCAGGTTAAACACAACTCCCAGGGGAGTCTATGCATGCTCACACTCAGAGCCACTGGTCTAGAGACACGAACTTAGATTCTGCTTCTGGTGCAAACTTGAACTGTCTGGGGGCAATGGGGATGTGCTCTATTCTGACTAACATACCTCTTCTCTTCCTAAGACCTCCACTTCTGCTCCAGATGTTGAGCCTGATCCCAGAAAAACTGACTTAAGCTTCTTTCCCCAGAAAGATCTCCTTTGATTAAATGCACCCACCCCATCTCTGTACTTTGGCCATGGACTCCACCTCGAGGTGTGAGCATGATTCAGAGAGTCACAGGCATAAATCTCTTTGCCTCCACTTTCCAGCCTCAGGTATTATCCTAGGTGATTTCTTTCTACAGCTTAATTTATTTTTAATTAACATAGTTGATTTGTGAAGACACTTTTCTTCTAAGGAACCAAGACTCTACAGATAAAGCTGAAGTTCTCATGACCCCTTTCCTTCTATACCTCTCTCTAGATGTAACTACTTTTATTGTTGGGTATGAGTCTTGCTAGAAATATTTCTGTACATTTACATTTATGGAAATATATACAGAGAACATGTGTGGGGGAGTAGTTAGGGATGGTTTTATATATATATATAACATATACATATATATACATATACATATAATATATGTAAAACATATGCATATAATACATATATATGTAAAACATATACATATATATATATTTTTTTAAAGATTTTATTTATTTATGTGACAGAGAGAGAGAGAGCACAAGTAGGCAGAGCAGCAGGGAGAGGGAGAAGCAGGCTCCCCACTGAGCAGAGAGCCCCACATGGGGCTCGATCCCAGGACCCTGGGATCATGACCTGAGCCGAAGGCAGACGCTTAACCCACTGAGCCACCCAGGCACCCCTGGTTTTATATTTTAAAATAAATTATACCATACTACCATACTGTATATATTGCTTGGTAGGGCTTTCTTCCCCCATTTAAATTAGTCTTTGAGGTTTTGCCATATCTTCATAAAGCTCTACCTCTTTGAAAGGAAAAAGATACATTGCACTCTATCTTATGGATGTTCCATTATTTATTTAGCATTGACGCAATAAATTGTGTTTAGGTTGTTTCTTATAAAGGGGACTGCAGTAAACACTGGCTGGTGCCTCCTGTGGATTCGTGTGAGTTTAGCTCTATAAAGACACTGAACATGGAATAGGGGATGAAAGGTTATTTTAAATTTTAATAGATATTGGCAAATGTCTTTCCAAAAGTCTGTATTAATTTTTAATGCCTCCTGTCCTGTTAGGAAGGTATCCCATTCCCACATGTGTCAGTTGTTTCTTGCTGGTCCACTTTTCCTATCCTGAGCTGGCAGGTGCCACTGGTTGTGACTCAGCTCTCATGTGGCTGTGCCAGTGTCTGTGACAGGATATCTGGGCATTTAGGATGTGGGGGCCTTGCTGGTTTGGAGTGGCCTCTGACTTGATCCATTTCAGAAGGCCATCCTGAGACAAAGATAATCAATGGCCTCCCACCTGTGTTTTAACCAAGTCAGTCCAAACTGATATTTCCTTCCATGAATGAGCTGTTGAGCCATCCTTTGAACAAGAAAATGGGCAAGCCATTTCAGGTGGATTTATTGCTCACTTGTCAGGGGCTTGGGTGATGCTAGGTGCTGTGCATTTTAGATGTGAATGCAGACTTCACCCCTTGCCCCCAGGGAGCTTGTGACTGGGTTAAGAGAGCAAGGTCAGTTGCAAGCAAAAAACAAGCATAGGGTATACTTGGTTGGAGGACACTAACCAGAAAAAGAAAATGGATGAAGTATTCTCAATCCATGAGGTATTCAGGCTCCAGTGGTTCCCTCCACCTTTCTCAGCTTTGTTGAGTTCCTTGTTGAGTTTTCCTTCCTATCCTAAGAGCTCCCACTGCAGGGATGAGATGAGGGAGGGAACAGCAGAGGATGTATCCCATGACAGTTTGAATGAAAAGGGAAAGCCTTCATTGCTGAAATAATCGGTTATGAAAAATCCATAAGCTAGGGGCACCTGGGTGGCTCAGTTGGTTAAGCAACTGCCTTCGGCTCAGGTCATGATCTTGGAGTCCCGGGATTGAGTCCCACATCAGGCTCCCTGCGCAGCAGGGAGTCTGCTTCTCCCTCTGACCCTTCCCCCTCTCATGCTCTCTCTCTCTCATTCTCTCTCTCAAATAAATAAAATCTTAAAAAAAAAAAAAATGAAAACTCCATAAGCTCTAGAGTGCAATGTAGCTTTTCCTTTTGAATGAGATAGACTTTTATGAAGGTGTGGCAAAACCTCGAAGACAGATATAAATGAGGAAAAAAAACCCTACAGAGCAACACATACAGTATGGGTATAATTTATTTAAAAATACAAAAGCAAGCAGTGTGCATGTTGGGAAGGGGAAAGGAGGAGCTAAACGTCATTCTGTTGATCCTCCTTCCTCTAAGTATGTCAGCCTACTCACTGATACTCTTCTCCCAGCACCTCTCCACCCACCCACCAAACAGCCACTTTTGTTCCTAGAAGACTTTGTTCAACACCCAACAGTTACTGAGCAGCTGTTTAAACAGCACATAATACATTGTGTTAGGTGCTGTGGAGGAGAGCAGGATGAATGAAAACCAGCTCCATCCTTCACTGGAGCAGCTGACATTTATCAGCAGAGATGTTCTGCCGTTATGTCTGCTCAAATACTTCAATATCAGTGCAGCTGGTTTATCACCAATCTTTTGTCTCTGTCTCACTCACCCTCTCACTTGAAGGCAGGGGAATGTTTTTTTTTTCTTGTTTCATGGAATATAAAACACATCGATAAATCTCTGCTAACAGGGCATGGCATTATCTAGATTGAGATTATAGATAGTGGGGGATGAATTTCTTTCATAAAATTTAGGTGTGTTAACATTTTGATTACATTTCTTGCACAAGGATGATCAGACATTTAGAGAGTGTGCTGAGTAGAAAATGGCCTCACTAATCAATTCTCTCTCCCCACTCCCCAAATATCCCTTAATGATTGTGGAGGTACTTTTGAACAAAGGAAGGGCACCTATAGGAGTTATGCTATTTACCGTGTTTGGAGTCCTGTTATCTACAGGGAAAGCTTGCTGAAAGTAAGCTTTGGTCTGTGTTCTGACACAGGCTTTACATTTTTGTGTTAAATGAATCATAGCCAGAAGAGCCCATTTTTGTTTCAGTGTAGAATTGATTTTTTTTCTGCAATAGAGGCTAAGCATATGGTAAGAATGGGACTTCAGCTCATGAGATAACTCGCCAGATGATTATGGTCTGGCCTGTCTTCATTGTGGCTACCCTGGTTCTGGTTCTGAATGCATAACTCTCCTTAAGGAATCTGATTTCCCTAAATGGGTTACTACTGGTTCCTTGGGAACTAGTGTAAGTACAAATAGTAAGTCATTCTGTAGGAATGTCTATCTCCTTCACAGGAAACTCCATGGCTCCCCACAACCACACCCTCTCCACCCCAAGACTTGGATTTGAGCACAGTAACAATGGTCCATAGTGTATTTGTCAAACTCTGCTTATTCTATCTAAAACAACACCAGACCTGGGCCAGGTTGAGGACCTCCCTTACCACCTTTCTCTCATGGTCTTTCCTCCTGCATCAGATGAAGACAGAAGACATTCTTACCCCTGCTGCAATTGTTTAGCCTCCTGTGAGAGACTGCTTCTATAGAAATATCTACATTTCTGTTTCACACACACACACATAAAAAGAACAGCAGCTTTCTGGATATTGGACACTGGGTAAATGAGTATTTGGAGAAAGGCATCACTTAGAGATGCATCCAAGTTACATTACTGACCAGAATTTTTAATATCAGTTGAAAGCATCAGCATTGTGACACTTCACTGGCTTAGGAAGTAGGAATTCTGAAATAGGAGGTGGGTACTCACGTAGTGTCTGAAGTATTAAGGCTTACAAAATGTGTTCTTGCTAAAACAAATGAAGGCGGGCATTATGGACCTATGATCAAATTCCCTTTTCCAGTCTAGAATACAAATACGGCTTACAATCCCTCAAATTGAATTTGAAATCCATTCTCCCTGACTCCACTCTATACAAGCACAGAGTATCTAACCAGCATAAATATCAGTTGATTTCCAGCTGGAGAAGTAGAGATAAAAGCATGGAATTATAATTCTGTTCATTCAAAAGTGAGAGCAAAATCCAGGTGAAACCACTTACTGATGATTATGTTTGTTTGCATGTGTATGCACCTGGATGTATACAGGCACATATATTTGGACTTGGGTGAAAGTAGGCTTTCTACTGAAGTACAGGCCAAGGCGGCATATTTATCCCAACTGGGAAGCATAAGAGAAGTCTGGATGTGGGGAAGGGTCTGACGTTGTGGCAGAAGCACCTGTTCCCCTAATCTCAACATGTGTGAAATGATATCAAAGGAAAACTAGGAAGCATCTTCAGTAGAATTGTCACACAGCTTCTCAGGTAGTCAATCAGTATGTGGCTTTGAATTTCCACCTGTTGAGATGGATCCAAACCACCAGGAATTTCAAGAGTCCTAGAATAGGCCTATCAACCTAGAGTAATTGGAAGGACCATCTTCAAAGATTCAAGGAATTGAAGCATTCTAAGAGTTATTATAAAGAATTTAGAGAAGTTACAGTTTTTGTAAATTTGCCCATTTCTCCTCCCTATACCTGTGTGCCTCCCATAGTTCTTGTCTTCTGCCTACATCTTAGGTGATATCATGTACCATCTTTCAGGGTATACTGTATCATAACCTCTTATATGCCAAGGGGAAGAACAGAGAGATCTTTTCTTGATTGTTCTCCAGTGTGGTTGAGGTTAAAATATATTCAGCTCCATCTTCTGGCCAGTATATATTGCATTTTCAACCCAAGTACAATGGAGATTGTCAGAGTTGAGGAAAGGATAAAAATGAGACCTTCATGAAGCTTAAACAGCACGTTAGCAAAGAGTAGAGGAAACAGTAGAATGGAAAAAGGGAAAGAAAAAGAAGAAAAGCTTGTCACACTGTAGCTGTTCATCATCTTGAACACAGTCAAATGAGAAGATGCTGGCAGTGGACATGAGACTTCCTTAGATGCTGTGGTGGCATTAGAGAGACTGCTGGTAGTTACAGTGGTAGCAGTAGCGTTCACTTTGGACAAATTATTCTGAGAGAGCTGGTCAACATGGAAGTGGAGATATTTGTTTCTGTCTTGACCCAGATTTTACAGCACAGATGCATCCTGGACCAGGTAACCAATACATCCCATTCAGTATTGCTGAGTGAATAGTGGAAAGGGAAGAACCTTTTTGGGACTTGAAGGCTTAATGCCACGGGCTTTCTTATCACAGCTGGAAGGTTGACCATAGAGATGAGGGAATACACCTTATTGGCTAATTTGGTTGGTTAGGCCATAAACATTCAGAAAGGGTCAGATGAGGAACATCTTCAGTTGATGCCAAGAAGTTAAGGGCAATTCTATGTGACTTCAGAAAGGAAAGCAGATTATTAATGAGCAAAGGCAGATTATTAATCAGCAAAGATAGAATTCACAGGAAACACTCATACACATTTATGTAGGTGAAGCCAGATAATTCTTGCTGTTTACAGGCATTATGAAAAGAAGAATCAGGTTGGGGGGATGGGAATAGGAAAAAGAGGAAGAAGAGTTCAGCAGACTGGAATTCCAAATATCCTGCTTAGTGTCCAGCAGGATAGAGGGATAAAAAACTGAATCCTGAGGGAAGAGGAAACTGACTTTGCCAGAACCAAGGCAGTATTTTCCCCACCATTCTTAACCCCTATAGCTGATAGTCATTTCTCATCAGCCTGTCTTCCTGCATTCCATTGGCAGTAAGCTGTCCATCAGAACCCCTGAATGGACAACTTTTGGTGGACTGGAAGCCATTCATACTTTGCCAGTTGGATAATGCCAGTTAGTTCATACCTTTCTCATAAGGTTTTGAACACCCGGCTAATACTGTTTCCAGTGAATACCCACACCCTTGGTAGATTAAAAAGAGCTTTCCATAGCCTCCCACCCTGAGTGAATAGAATAAGTTGACTACCCAACTGGGAGAGGAAAAAGAGAGAAAACATGGGAATACAAAAAAAAAAAAAAGAAGAAGAAGAACGAACGAACGAAAGAAAGAAAGAAAGAAAGAAAGAAAGAAAGAAAGGAAAGGGAAGTCATAGGGCCAAATCTCCATAGTCAAGTAATACCATGCAGGGAGAAAAGGAATGAATCAGACAGAAAAATAAGTTGGGAGAAACCACCATGTCTGGTAATAAGGCAGCAGTCCCCAAAGTAGTAAATCAGTTTTATAGCCACCATGTAAATTCCAATTCCACTACCAGTTCTATAGAATAGGAACCCTACAATTTTGTCTTGCCCACTTCCTAATGGGCTAAGGCACAACTGGAATTGGAATAATGCACAAAATTATCCCAATTTAGAAAAATCTGTAAAATCCCCATTTTCATTACTATCTACAAAGAGAAAATTCAAAGAAAAATAATAACACTTTTGAGCCAAGGAATGCCAAATATTGCCAGCAACCATCAGAAGCTAGGAAGAGGCAAGGAAGGAGCATGTAGAGAGAGCATGGCCCTGCCAACACTTTGATTTTGAATTTCAAGCCTTTAGAACTGTGAAGGAATACATTTCTGTTGTTTTTCAACCATCCAGTTTGTGGCAAATTGTCACAGCAGTCCTAGGAAACTAACATAACTCCTCTCTCCCCTGCTCCCTATGGAAATCTTCTCTCAGAAAAGGCATTGATGGTGGCACACTCCTTTCTAGGGAAGCCTGTGGTGAACAAGATCAAGAGAGGACCAGCCATTATGGCTGCAAAGAAAGCTTTTCTCGAATGCCCATTGACAGCAAGGTATTCAGGTCACTCTGTGTTTTATGAACCCTGAAATCACTCCATAAAATCTGCACTGCTGATGGGCCAGTCCCTGCTTTGCAAATTAGGAAAGGAAGGGCAAGGATAGATATAAATAACTGTACTAAGAGTTTTTTATATACCGGGCACCAGTCTACCTTCTCCTCATGTAATATTCCACCTAGACCCCAACAATTTTCTGAGGTAGGAGACGATTAGTATCCATACTTTAAGGATGAAGAAGTTGTCTCCAACCCCTGAAGAAGTTGTCAGGGGTTAAGTTAACATGCTCAAAATCTCACAGTTAATAAGTGATAGAACCAGGATTTGACCCCAGACAGTCCCTGATTGGTTATTAAAAGTTTAGAGACAAGGGCATTTAGCGGTCTCTCAATCCAATATGGTGTCCAATTAAGAATAGCCTGCATTAGGTTCCCAGGAATGGTGGTCCAATAGCAGGGGGCTCGTCGCCTCACCTGACAGTCCTCCTGTGGTAGAACAATCTGATCAGAGGTGTCAACTGAAATGCCTTTAGGAGCTAGGAAAAGAATGTTAGTAGTAGGTAGGCAGGATGGTCATGGCCTGGGGAGAGCAGCCCATCTAGAGGTGTTCAGCACCAAATAAAAAAATAAACACTGGGGAGAAACAAAGGTTTCAGTCACTGAACTGGCCAGGGAACCTCTGGCCAGATTCAGTTCAACTGAAGGAAGTGCCCAGGACAGGACCCAGAGCTGTGTGGTCACATCCTGAGCAGGCTGTACTGTTGGACCCAGAGAGTGTGGCTCAGGCAATTATGATGGCCTGCTCTCAAGGGCCAGTGAGGCCTTAGGAAAACAGAAAGAAAAGAAGGAAGAAAGGAAGGAAGGGAACAAGGGGAACAGAAGAGATTAGCTGTATCACAATATCTGATCATTCTGGGTAGTGCCTTGGGGCAGTTTTTGGTTTTTAAATGGTTTCCCCTCCCCATGATTTCTTGTTTATACTCCCACCATTCATGTATACAGCAAGTTTTATACTTAGTGCTTTAGGAGAACCGTTCTACAGGACTTCCATGCTGTTGTTTCTGGAAGCAAGACCTACTGAAGATACTAGAGTGTAAGGACAGAGGGGAGACGGCCATGGAGAGAAATGTGGAGAAAGAAAGGGGTTGACTTGTCTGCAATGGGATTCTCCAGGGCAGAAGGGTGGGTTAGAGTGAGGTTTGGGGCAGCTCCTGATGGAACACAAAGGGGTGGAAGAATCTTAGAGAGACAGCCAAGGATTGCACCCGGTGACATGTCCTCAGCCTGACATTTACAGCCTCTCCAGAAGTTCTCTCCATGGCTTCAAGCACAGCATGAAAGTAGAAGAGAGAAGGGCCCAAAGGGAGCATAAGGACATAGAAGTAGACATCTCTACCATGAGAGAGTGGACAGCCCACCAAGGCCCACGGGTGCCTCTTCAAGCAGTTGGCCCTATGTAAGATCCTGAATACTCAGCCCAGTCCCTGAGTGGGAGTTGGAGATGAAAAATAAGACTAAAGTCCTAACACCCCAGACTAGGAATTGAAGTTAATCTAATTCATGAAAAAATACAGATGCAGTATTTCTCGACACTTAGGTCCATGTGTTGAGGTTGGAACCAGCAATAGTTTTACAGCCAATAAAAATCTTTCATTTGGAACCATGCTTGGTCACCAGGAGCATAGTTTGCTTGGCTATCTCAGAAAGACCATGCTATACCATAGACAGAAGGTATCAAACACCACAAAGACTATTCAACACCATCTCTTCTCTGTCCCCTTGCAACCTGTGAACACCAATCAGGCCACCAACGGCCTGTCATTCCCCAGCTGGCCCTCAGGCACACTTCCTGACCTTCTCTTCTAGGATTGAGTCCAGGGCTCTCTTTCAAACGAAGCCATGTTTTAGTACATGAGATTAGCAAAAGAAACTTCATCTTGCCTCATTTGGAAATTCTTTTTCTGGGTGAGGAGATCCTTTCTAATAAGGGACCACAGTTAGAAAACTAGGAAGATATCAGGAAGGGATAAAAGATAGATATGAGCACCATGCCCCTACTTGGCACACATTGGACACGTTGCATGAACACCAACTTTCCTTGCCGAGTACCCAGGTCTGAGATGAACATTAAGGAGTCACAGATTCATGCCCTGACCCTTGCTTCTAGCTAAATAAAGAGATCTAAAGTCTCTGCTGTACTCCAGGAAGGGGAAGAGTGAATTTTGAGTACCCACTCAGTAGCTACATCTAATTTATTGGTCTGTAAATTCATTTACTCTCCTGGAATCATGTAATTGTGCCATTAAATACAGAAAAAAATTAACATGGAGCTTACCTTTATGGAGGGAAGGGCAACAGCAATAAAATTCATGCATAGGAAACTGAAATTTGTCAGGGACACAGAAAGGACACCCTATATGGAGGGTCTTTTGAATATTTGACCCATTCTATTTTCACCAGAAACCTCCTTGTGCTGGTACTGCAAGTAGAACCACCCTGAGCCATGCAGAAATTCAAGGAAAATAAAGCAAGCCTATCCTAAATTCCCTTTATGGGTGGTGCTTAGGGAGTGGATGGGTCACAGATGGAGAAGTCCCACAGCTGGCCTCCAGGAACTAAGGCCCAGCCTAAATTCATTTGTCATCAGGAAATACAGTATACAGGCAAGAGGTTTATTAAATTATCCAACTAAATTGTCCATCATTTCTTCATTCTCAAAATCCTAATTTCTCTTTCACTCAAGTTTTACTGCTATTATTATAGCAAGTATTATTGCTATTATTTTTTCCTTAATCCTTTGGAAATCAGCACTAAGCTAGGCCCAAATGAGAGCAAAGTAGACCATCACCCTATGGGCTCTGGGTGAGTGGAAGAAATGTTGGGGTTAAGTCCTGGGTTCTGGAGTCCATTCTGTCACTAAGCTAATCTGTATCAATAAAATGAAAGGTCCCAACTCAGGTCCCAACCAAAGCTGGTCTCTTGGTTTAGGGAGTCCCATGCCCTCCCCAGAGTCCTGCCCAGACCAAGAAAAACAATGGAACCCAATAGAAGGGACACATAGACAGGCATCAGTCCACTTAGACATACCCAGAACAACACTTTTTAGATAGGACATAGCCAATCGCATTTGCAGACTAGAGTTTTCTAGACCCATACTTCCTTTGAGAAGGGTTTAATTTTCCTAGTGGAGTGAAGGAACAATCCCTAATTCCCAGAGCAAACCCATCATGAAACATGATCTGGGCCCTTCAGCAAGCCGTCATAAGGCCCAAACCCCAAAAGAAGCCTAGCAATGAAAATGAGAGGAAATTATATGAACAAAAATATATATTTCTTGCTACTATTTATGTCTGTCATAAAGATTCAGTTGATTGTTGTAACTTACCATATGCGCTCAAGAGAGCAAATACCACAAGAACCAAAATCCATTATTTCTCTCAACCACCAAGCGCCAGCTGTAAACCAAGACACCCTGGTTCAGCATTACTGCTCCTCATCATGGGCAGCTATTCCCAGGTTGTACTTGGGTTTGGACCAAAAGTCTGAGTATGGTCATTGTGCAGCTGATGGGTTTGTTTGGCTCCCATTCAGATTCAACACCATGGACTCTTCCCCAAAATATGCACATTATTGTGATGGGACTTAGAAAATACAATTTTCAGTTTTAGTGAGAAAGATTCTGATTTAGACCATGAACTCTACAAAGTCAGGGTTGTATGTTACATATTCTTTACTTCCAAGAAGTAGCCTAGTGGTTACCACATGGGGATAAGTGCACAATAGCTTCTGAAGTGAAGTTATGAATATTGTTGGTAGTATATGCTGTCCTCTCCCTGCCTGCCCCACATACATACACACAATCCTTTATCTAGCTGCTGCCAGGCTCTGCTATGTATTCCAAGCAAAAGGCAAATGGCAGCTTCATGCATGTATAGACATGCAGGCTACTGTAGTGCAATGCCCTGCCCACTACCTTCCCCAAGAATGGAGCTCTATCGTTCAATGAAGGGAGAGAGAGCTTCTGAAAAACTCATCTCACTTTCCTCTTTGTGTCTCTCCTTGGTAATACCTGGAATCTGGAAATCTCAATAGGGAGGCATCCTCAGCCCTAAAAGGTTAAATGAGACCTTAGAGAAAGAGACAAAGTATGACAGCTTAAGACCTATGGTGGAACTTGTCCTAAAGGAGGAGGATCAAAGAGAAGGGAACAAATCAAGATCTCTGTACTGTCCAGCTCAGCTCACATGGTTTGGGACAGAACACTGGTTGTATGGGGCAGCATTTTGCTGGAAGGTTTCTTATTTCTCTTCTCAGGAGCCAAACCTAATAGGAGATAATTGGACAAAGTACCAGGTGCCAGATAGTAGAAAGAAAATTTCTACCACCGTGTATGAACCTCAAGCAGGGCTTCCCAGCACTCTGAAGGAGATAAATCTGTGAGTCTTACCAAAACCTTGGAATCAAGAGGCCTACACAATGATGGACAAAGTTTTAAAATAAGTTGACCCTATGTTCCAGTTTGCCTGGGACAGTTCCAATTAATGCTTACTGTTCTAGTATCTTATCCTGCTTCGCAGGATTTTCCCTCTTCTGACAAAGTATCATCATTAATGGTTGCATTAAAGTCAGCTAAAAGGGGTTAGATTGAATTCCACTTTGGACTTCCTCCTTCCATCATGGTCATTTACAGTCATAATACACATTTTAATACATGATTACATTTGAAAATGACCAGCAATAATTCATCTCTATTTTTCTGGCTTTTCCCATGTAACATAATGGACATCTTTCTCTTAATGAGAGCATGTAAGGTGCTCTCTGATGAAATAAAATTCTTGGACATAACCTTGGGGAAGTTAACTTCCTCAGTTGTCAGGTAGTTGTGGGAAGAGGATTCAGTGGTTGTACCCATTTCAGATGCCTGGTGTGCCAGTCAATTTCTGTAGGCTGTGTCATGTGCTGTAGAGGCCGACAGGCCACTGCTTGGTGAGGGTCAGTAGGAAGTGTGTAAATTTGTAGGTTAATATAGACATGAGACTATTGGAGAAAATAGAAGCTGAGCAGTCCTGCTGGGAAGCATATAGAGTACCAAATATTCTTGCCACAATAGCTTGTTTCATTTATTATATGATATGCACCTATTACTATTTTTTTTTATTTTGATTGTTTCATGTTTTTCATTTTATTTTTTTATTTTTATTTTTTTTCATGTTTTTCATTTTAAAAGAACCTTTTGGAAACAATAAAGTAAAAAATAAGAGTGTAAGTTTAATGAAAAAAATAGGTATTGAATTCCCATTTTTTAAGAAAGTTGAAAGGGAACATGAAACTTGCACAAAGGGTTAGTCAACATTAGCTATCCATCATGGGGGCTGTGGTCATATCACTACCCAAGTGGAAACTAGAGAACACAAATCTGTTGAGGAATCATTGGTATCTCTCTCAGAAGTTAGTGGTTATTTTTGAGAAGAATGTGCCTGAAGACAACAATTTAACTGCACGGTTGTAGTGTGTTTATATATTGTGTGGTGTGGCATGACTTTTCATTCAGATCAAATGACTCTCCTAAATTCATTTTACTCATTCTTGATTCCAGTTTGTCTTGTGCATAAGTGAAAAAAAAAAGAAGGTAAGTTGTTACGTGGACATTTTATTGACAGAGGAAGAGGCCAAAAAATTGGCTCAGAGGAAGAGCCAAAAATTTTATTGGCACATGGTTAAAGAGGCCAGTTTTATATAAATGTCATGGATACTTCAAGCTGAAAATCAGTTCATTCCAATTACTGGGTTTTTTTGCATATAATTCACAGAATCAAACTAAAGCATTTTAAAGTTCATTCTGTTGAAAGTGAAACATCTGACCTGATTGTAAATGCTGTTGTAAATTCACTTAGAGAGTACAATGTTGAAGATACAATTAGTTTTTGAATGCAAACTATCTGTGGAAAATGTCATAGTGAAAATAGTGTTATTACTCAAGAAGTCAGTGGAGTAGAAATATATTTAAATTTGTTGTCATGCACAGATAATTTATAATTTTGTTCAAACAAACTTCAAAGTTCAACATTAAACAGTAGTTGTAGGCTGGAGTATCTTGTAGTGCCAGAAAGTATGAACATGCTAAAAAACACATTAATGGGGGTGAAAGGTAAGAGCCAACAGAAAGAACTGGTAATGTCCAGGGTTCCTGGGTGGCTCAGTTGGTTAAGCATCTGCCTTTGGCTCAGGTCATGATCCTGGAGTCCCAGGATCGAGTCCCACATCAGGTTCCCTGCTCAGTGGGGAGTCAGCTTCTCCCTCTGACTCTCCCCCATCTCATGCACTCTCTCCCTCAAATAAATAAATAAAATTTTAAAAAGAAAGAAAGAACTGGTAAAGTCCAAAGTGGAAAAATTTGAGCAACATATATATAATATAGTATTGGATTATAATCCAAAGTATAAAAAGAAATCCGTAAGTCCATACTGATATAAATAAATGGATGGATAAATAAATAAATAAGTGGGAGAAAGGAGACACATATTATTTACATAAATAATTTATTTAGACACTCCCTCTTATATAAGGAGTTTAATGCCCTACTCTTGCCCTTGAGTATGGGCTGCACTTAGTGACTGACTTTGGAAGAACAAAGTGACTTTGCAGTAGAGAACCCTGGCAAACACTAAATTAGTTAGGTGATCAAGGTTAAGATCCCCAGTGATAAGTCATGTTAACAGCATGTGCGCCTGATGTGATGCAATGAGAAGGGCACTTCCCCTCTGTAGTCTTCTTCCCCCAAACTCATAATTCCAGTCTAACCATGAGAAATACATCGGACTAACTCAGATTGAAGGACACTCTGCCAGATGCCTGGGCAGCCTTCCCCCAAACTCTCAAGGTCATGAAAAACAAGGAAGGGCTAAGAAATTATCATAGACCGGAGAAGACTAAGGAGACATGACAATCAAATGTAATGTGGTATCCTGGATGGAATCCTGGAATAGAAGAACATTAGGAGAAAAACTAGTAAAATCTGAATAAAGTGGGGAGCTCAGTTAATAGTAATGGTGGTTTTTTCTCATGACCGAAATGTACCAATAGTAATGTAAAATATCAATAGCTCAGTGGGGGATACTGAGGGAGAGGTACAGAGAAATTCTCTGTACTATCTTTAGAACTTTTCTACAAATCTAAAATCTTTCTAAAATAGAAAAGTTATTAAACATAGTAGCGGGAGTAGAAAATTTTTAGAAATGTTTTAATATACACAGAAAAATTCCACAAGTTTTTGTGACAAAGCACATATTTAATCCAAAACAACAATTTAGCATGGCAGAACACACGTTTGCTCTTTGCTGCTCCTCATGAGTAAAATTTTTAAAATATTTGATCCATTAAAGAATTAGTAAGTCAACCTAAGAGCTGTAGGTTAAGGGGATTTAACTTTTTTGTAAGCAAGTTCTCTACATTTTGTATGTATTTGATTCAAAACATTGGAAATCTTTCATTAAAGTATTCAATGAATGGAAAGCCAAAAACATCAGCATTTGGAGTTTTTACTGAATTTTAGTTGTTGGCAACAAAGATTACAAACAGGAAGACACTGAAATATAGCCTGTGAAAATAAAGGAGGGGGTACTAAACAAATTTTGGGAGGTGGTGGGGGAGAAAGAGAGAGAGAGAGGAAAGATTTTCCATGAAATGAAATACTTGGGACATACTTATACTAAAAAATACCTCTTGTTTATCTAAATTCATATTTAGCTGGAATTCCTGTTTTTATCTGCCTAATCTGGCAGCCCTAATTGTGGAGAGAAGACTGGCTTCCAACCCAGCCTCATTTACACAACAAACTTCTGTTAGCCTGGCTCTGTCTTAGGTACTGGGGATAAAAACATTAAAAGATATGAATTTATTGTTGAGAGACTCTAGTCCCTAATAATTTACTGTGCGGTCTTGGAGAAGTCACTTAGCCTCTCTGAAATCTGTTTTCATCCGTAACATGGGTATAATTGCAGTCTTAGGTTAATTTGTGCACAAATGGAGCTCTGAATATGAAGGAATTTTGGAAAAGTCTGTTATTAGACAAACCCGTTTTAATTACTCCACCAAGTATTTTTGGCAAACCTGAAACTAGGGCAGATTTGTGGACCAAGTCCCATACGTATGTCCTGAAGGATCCAATATTTTTGCCAGTTTGCCCTGTTTTAAAGAGTTGGTCTCCTCCCCATCTTGTTAAAACTATTCCCCTAGTCTGAACCCCATCCCTGGAAAGAGGCAGGAGGAGCTCAAAACCAACAGCTGCAGCAGAGTAAACAGTTGGACCCAGAGACAAGCAAACTCCTCCTTATGTCACCACAGGTCTCTGATGGGGAGAATGATGGGAAACAAGAGGTATAGTGTGACTAAGCTCAAGAACCCCCGAAATGTGAGCAGGACACAGCTCAGGAGGCTGCTGACTTCTTAGTGAGTATGCCAAGGCTGAAATGCCCCCCTCAAAGTCACTGCCACTAGGCATCAGATGGGGTAAGCACTACGGGACAGTTGGATCCGATCTCCAACGTCCTGAGAGAGGGAGAGATGCATGCCTGCCCATCACTCCTCCGCCTCCTCTACGTCCACCATGAAGCTGATGAAGTCTGATGTCTACTGGATGTAAGTTAGAAGCTGGGAACATTCTGCTAGCAAAGACACCGCAGTCCAGTTGGGGAGACAGAACCCATGCCATGATGCCTTGCATTGTCTTTTGATGATTTTTATGTATCAGTGGCAAGCAGCAAGTCAATCACTGTCTGACTTAGAACTCTAAGAGGATTATTATAGTAGAAACATTTTTTTTTTCTTATGACAAAATGCTATAAATAGTAAAGGATGCTACTTACCTTGTTTTTCTTGTCCTGGGTAGCAAATTGTTATTTAAATAGATTCCTAGATTGAATAAAGCTAGAGAGGTTGTCCTCCTCGAACATTATTAAAATTGACAAAAGTATTCATCAAGTATGTATTGTGGATATGGAATGAAAACCATTCACAATTTTTTCAGCACAAAATCTACAAAGATGACACTTCCAGTCACTGGAGATCTGGTAGTTATTCTCCAGTAATGCCTTACTCCAAATCTGGTGTAAACCCTTGGTCCCGGTGGCCAAGAGAAGTCACTCCATCCAGGAGGGATTTCTCTGCTTCCAGATCCTGCTACAGTGACTCTCTGTCACAATCACATCCTGCCTGTCCCTTGCTTGTGTTTTTTGATTTGCCTTTCTTCCCTGGTGGTCCTTAACTATTCAGTCCTTGCTAATGTGATTGCTCAACATTCACGAGACTACCATGATTTTTTTTTTATTTGACTTCTAATAAAGTTTTCTTTTCTGATATGCTTCCTAAAATATTCCATTAATTTGGGATTGGCTTTTGTCCATTGCTTGGGCCTCCCATGCTCCCAAGCTGAGGTCTCTGCCTTACATTCGTGCTCTGCAGTGAGAAGCAGAAGGGAGGTAAGTGGGTTATCTGCCACTACCCCCTTGCCATCTTCCACCTATATAAATGCAGTTAGCTCTCTTATTTTCCCTCCCTTTATAATGTCAAAAGAAAACAATTGGACTGATTGTCACCAAAAGTCGGGTGCACGTTTGGGATATCTGCTCAAATACAAGCTATGGCACAGAACATGGAATTTGCTTTGGAGGGCCCTGGGGGAACCTGAAGATATTGGGCAATCATCCTCAGGGCATGTTCCAAGGGCTGCGGATCCATAAAGGGATTAATAGGATATGAACAGAGAAAACAATGTTTTCAAATGTAAGTCCCCAAATAGAAAGTCACAGCACAGATGTTGGTTTACCCATCAGAATGACTTCTCACAGCCCTGGGAGGCATGTGTGTGTGCACATGCACAGTTATTGTACATCATGTGCTAGGCATAATATAAAGTATGTTCTATGAGTTATAGTCAACGATACCTAAGAGAGTTATATTATTATCAGGCCTATTTTACAAATGGGGAAAAAGGTCCAGAGAAGGTAATAGCTGTGTGACCTTGGAGCAAATAACTCAAGTGGAAAGTTAAACTTGAAATGCTGACTCCTTTAGAGTCACTTTTTGAAGCCTGTACTGAAAAACTAACAAGGATGCCACATGACACAGCCCCTCTGTAAGCCCATTGAATGCTGCCCAGGTCCCCGCGTACATGCTGCTGTCTGTGTGAGCATCACATGGACACTCACTCCCTTTCACCTGTACTGGCTACTCAGCCAGGAATATTGGGCAGACACTGGGGCAGAAGCCGTGCTATCAGCTGTCGTCTGACCTATAGGGAGAAACATTCCAAATACAAGGTAGCGATTTTAGCAGGATGTAAAGAGGAACTATCCTCCCTGGAGGTTTGAATGACATCAGAATAGGTAAGCAGGAGAATCATATCATTTACTTTCCAGGGGAACTTTAAAAATAGCAGCAGCTTCCTTCTGTTGGAACAGTGGTAATAGTATATCTAGGTCACGTCTGTATGTGATGCCAAATCAGCTATTGTAATGCATCAGTGCAGGAAGTAAATGCAGTTTATGTCAATACTGCACAAAGTTTAAGCAATTTGGCAGTTGTCAGTTTGCCTGGTAAATCTTGACAGCAGGTGACTTGTACACTAATGTGCATCATAGGGCTCTAATTGTTCAGTTTAGTGTCGAGCATGATCAAATGGAACATAATGTTCCATTTGCCCTGGGCAGTGGAAAGCGATCAGTGTCAGTATACTCATTCATTCATTAGGCACCCACTACTTTCCAGACACGACACTGGGTAGCTGACCTCATGGTGCAACCGTAGCACATCTTACTCCAGATAGGATGCTGGGCACTGGAGTTACAGGATGGATAAAATGCATTCCTTGTCCTGGAGAATCTCACAGCCCAGTGGCCTGGGTTCTAGTTTCAGCTCTACTATTAATAGCATCATGTTCTGTACAAATGACTTGACCTCTTTCTGGGTCTGATCTAATCTGTAACACGAGAAGAGCAGACTGAGACCCCTTGCCTGGGATGGGCATAAGTTTACATGGATGTTGATGCCATCTCTTCTACTAATATTTGGACTTCTTCTATGTACCAGGCACTGTGTTTTGCAGAGATAACATGACAAGGATGCCATCCCTTTCTTTGAGAAGTCCTGTGGGAGGGAAGAACATTGAGGCTGGAGAGTGGGGTGTAATGTTGCATTACAGAGGTAGACATGAGGCATGAGGGCGTCAGGAAATAGGCTGTCTAGAGGAAAGCTCAACTGGGTCCTAGAGATTAAGGAGGAGTTAGTTAACAGATTAAAGGGATAGGAGAAGGAATTCCAGGCAAAGAGAAGATCATTAGCAAAGATCCGGAGACAAGAGGGAGGGTGGGTTTTTTGTTTTTTGTTTTTTGTTTTGAGAATTACAGGCAGTCTAGTATGAATGGAGGGGAAAGGGGGGAAGAACAGAGGAAGGGGAGAGGTGGGCAGGGAGTTTAGAAAAACAGAAGGAGGGGGATGCGATGAGAAGGAAGAAGAGTGGGGAAAGTAGGGGAGAGGACAACGTATATGGGATTATGGAAAGTGTTGAGAGGCAAAGTAGAAGGGAAAAGCAGGGACCAGATCATGAAGAACTATATCCTCCAGGGCGCCTGGGTGGCTCAGTTGGTTAAGCGACTGCCTTCGGCTCAGGTCATGATCCTGGAGTCCCTGGATCGAGTCCCGCATCGGGCTCCCTGCTCGGCAGGGAGCCTGCTTCTCCCTATGACCCTCACCCCTCTCATGTGCTCTCTCTCTCTCTCATTCTCTCTGTCTCAAATAAATAAATAAAATCTTTAAAAAAAAAAAAAATCTTAAAAAAAAAAAAAAAAAGAACTATATCCTCCATGTTTAGGAGTTTGGTCTTGAACTTGGGGCAATCAGAAGTCACAGAGGGCTTTCAGAAACAGAATTCTGAGGTTGGAAGGGAGATTTGGGGTCCAACATGAGGAACATATACTGGAGGGCAGTCAGAAAGAGCAATGCAAAGGTTGCTGGATGACTTGGGTCTTACTGGAAAAGATTTTTTTCTCTCCTCCCCTCCCCTTTCCCTTCCTTTCTTCTTTTCTCTTCTCTTCTTTTGGGTGTTGGGGAGGTCCACAGAAGCTTCACAGGCAGGAAGGAATGCAGTGCGGGTGCTCCATGTCTCTGAATACAGCAGAGGTAGTTTTGTGACTGTATAAGGAGCTGGTGACATCCATTCTTGCTGAAATTCCTCTCTGTCAAGACCAGGCTCCAGCCCATAAGAAGGCAGTGACTGCTTGGAAGTGACTCATCATGGGTGGCTCAGATGATACCAGATTCTAAGAATCTAAACTATGTGGCTTGACTGAGTGCCCTTGACAACTCAGTTGTTTCTCTTCTTTCCTTGTGTGGTTTTGGCCCAGAAGAAGGTGCCAGGTTTGGTCATATCCATCCTCAAACCCTGTAAAATATTTGTATAGGGCCCCTGGAACCCCTGGAGCCCCATGACTCTATGCATAAAGGCCTGAGCTAAATGCAGTTGAAGTATTTTCAATATAAGGCAAGTAGAACCGAGAGGGAGCTAAATGCCAGAGGCTTTACTTGAATAAATAAGAGGATCTCATTATAAAATACCCCCTATATGAATAAGAAACTTTAGTACCTAAGTAATTAAAGGGCAAGTACCAGAGGTGAACATCAGCAGGAGAGCTGCAGCATGAAGTGACGAAAGAGGGAAGGACAGTGGAGCCAGACTGCCTAGGCTGGGGATCCAGTCCCACCACTGATGAGCTGTGAGGCTGGGACAGGTCATGTGGCCTCTCTATGACTCAGTCTCCTCATCTGTAACATGGGGATAATAATACCACCAACTTCATGAGTTGTTGAGAGAATTAACTGAGTTAATCCTTGTGAAGTCCTTCAAAGCAGCTCCTGGCACATAACAAGTGGTATAGAAGTGTCTGTTAAATAAAAACAAAAAAAAAGTTACCTTTCCCTTAACAAATAAGTTGTGCAAGCATTCCTGGAGGGGAGGCTGAGGGGTGCAATGACATTTTTTTTTGATTCTGGGTGAAGGAGATCTGAAAATAGGGAGAACGTGTGGCCAAGGGCACATAGTCATGCTGATCCAGCACAGGGATCAATGATGTCTCTCTGTTATGTCTTTGTAATAGAGAGTCTGAACAAAGAATTGGATGAAGAAGGAAAGGAACTTTTCTTTTAAACCCTTAGATATCAGGCCGAAATTAAACCTATTTAGGTTAGCACATGGAGAATAAAATTTCTAAAAGTAAGCTTGAGGAGAAAAAAATGTTAAGAGACCCAGAGTTGGGTAGTTAAGAGAAGAAAAAGTGGAATAAAAATAACTCTGCACCCCCATGCAATCCCACACAGGCAAAAAAATTTATCCAGAATGTAAGGCTGCCCCTGCCTCCACCTTTCAGAAGATAAGGCTCTCCCATAAGCTTGACCCAACCCAACCATGATCTCTCTGCTTTAGGACCTCTGTGCTGGCCACAGGACAAGGGATAACTCCACATTGTCTTTCTTGTTCCACTAGGTTGTTCCTCCTATGTAAGACTGAATCCCTGGCAGAGTTCCCTGAGATCTGGTCCTAGGCCTGGGCCAGCAGAAAACACCAATTCATAGTTCAAGTTTGCTGTGGAATAATGTGATTTGTCTGGGCTCTGTTTCTTTTTGCTTTTTCCAAGCATCTTCTCTTTGCTTCAGGATTCTTGGATCCCCCTTTGTACCATTGCTCCACAGGACCCACGGTCTCTTGGTGTTTTCTGGAGAAACCAGAGAGACAGTTTTAAGTTTGCAGTCATCAGTTCTCCTTATAACATTTTCTAAGTCATTGAATAGTCTGTTCCGGGAGTCCTTGACATCACTACCCAGAAGCCATCTGCATGATTAATAAAGATAGGTGTCCATCAAGGGAGAGGATGGAGGAGACAAAAAATCAGAGGTTCTAAATCTAACCTCCATCCCCATATACACACCCCATGCTCCTACCACGCGCACACACACACACACACACACACACACACACACATTCTTCCCTCATTTCTGGGTGTGTAACCTTAGACAAGTGCATGTCACTATTATTGGCTTTGATTTACTTATCTGTAAGTGGGAAAAAATAGTTTCTGATCTAAACATTTTTAATGAATACAATAACAAATTAATTGCTAATTAATACTTGCATAGCATTTTATATTTTATGACTGTTGTTCATGTCCAGCAACAATTACTTAAGCAGGTCATTACAAAGAGGAAGATGTGAGACAGGTGACTTAGTGAAGGGCTGTGTGAAGACAGGAAGGTTTAGTGCTTACATAAGGAATTTTCTATCCAGTCCATGGAAAAGTGTCCCTAGCCTTCTTTATCCAAACTACTTAGTTCATGGTTGTTGTACAATAAATGATAATGGCAAATAAATGGCAAGATTCTGACCCTGGCCCTGAATAACAGTCCTGGAGTAAAGAGCCTGTAGATAGATACTTTATTTTGCTTTTGTTTTGATTTATCTCTGGTCTACACATACACACACACATACACACACACACACACACACACACAACATACATACACACACTATTTCCTATTTTGAATGATACTCAGGAGAGTTCAGAGAGAGCTATATGTGCTATAAAAGAAGGGTCCCAGGATAAATAAATAAGTTATTTTATTTTTTAAAATTTTATTATGTTATGTTAGTCACCATACAATACATCATTAGTTTTTGATGTGGTTATTTTAAAATCTCAATTTAAAAAATCCAGGTAAAATTCCAAATAAAGTCACATTTTGGGCTGTACATCAAATAAAAGAGTTTTGATGGTAATGATCATTATACACCAACTGAAAGAAGCTGAAGATTCTTCATTAAGAATCTTTTTAGTGACTTTGAAACAGGGTTGTTGTTGTTGTTTCAAACAGTTCTGTAATGAGTAATCTGAGTAATATTCCATCCTTCCTGGAGGCTGGGGGATGAATGACATCAACACTCAATATCTCCTAAACCTGAATTTAATGTTCTTACATTGCTGTGAGCATCAAAACTGAAAGCTGTCATACAGCTGTTATTTCTAATGGGACTAACAATGAAATAAAGATGCCATCATTTACTGTGAGGAACAAATGAGAAAATGTATGTAAAATGCTTAGTAAGATATCTGCTATTTAAATGCTTTCAGCAAATATTGGTCTTTAATAATGATGATGGTGATAATAAAACTATACTTCTTTCTCTGTGCAGGGTTTTTTATGCAGACCAGGTGAGAACAGATGTTAAGAGATAAGAATTTGTTTAAAATGAGTTCCTGAGAACCTTTCCCATAGCCAATCCCATTTTCCTGAACCTTGACTAAAAGCCTTGAGAAAAATTGAGAGCCCGTATTTTCCCTACAGCAGAGTTAGTCATCACCAGTCTATAAAATTAAACTGGTTATTGGCTTAAAACACTGATAGTCATCAGAGGTTTATGGTTAGTCTGTGAGTTGATTCATTTGATTTTTTTTCCCCATCCTAAGATATGATTTTGGTCACTCAATATAAGAACACAAAACCAGAAAGAAAGCCAGAGTGGTCATGGAGGAGGAGGAGAAGGGGAACCTAACTTGAAATCTTCACTTGTTAAGACAAAAAAAGCAAATTATCTTTGTTCTTAAAATCTGGTAGCAGGGGCAGAGAGACATGAGAAAAGAGAAAGGTATTGAAGCTTTAGATGCAAAAAAATATTTGTTTAAAGATTACACTTGAAGGGCAAAAAATCTTCTAGTGCCGGACTTGCTAAAAAACAGGTTGGAGGGCTCTGGGGAGCTATAATGGTGGTGGAAAATGGGTGCCCTTATGCTGTGTTGAGTAAGCTATTATGGTTAGCCCCATTTTTTTTTAAATTTTCCCTTGAGTTTTTAAAAATTAATAATTGAAAGGATTCACATCACATTTTGGATTTCTGGCTTCTTTTGAAAAGTCAGGAAATGAGGCACAGCACAGACTACCCTCCTCCAGAGCAAATGTCACTATGTCCCTCCCTTTCAGTATGTGCTCCCCAGCTTGTCATAACCTGAATTCTACTTCTTATTGAATTTACATGTAACTGGCCTTGATTCTTTCTATGGTCTGCCTGTCCCATGTAGGCACTGGAGTTGCAGCCCTCGGTTCAAAGTCATTGAAGGTTGTCTATAGGAACATGGTAAAGAAAGGTGACTTCCAAGGAATGAGCTAGCTAATAGTCCTTCAAAGGCACCTAGACTTAGGGGACTTGATGACAAGAAAGATGCATTTTTATCTTTGTGTTCCAGGACTTTGTAACTCATTGGGTCTGTGTACATTTTTTAAAAAATGAATGAAGTTTATAGATATTGACAAACTGATTCTGAAGTTTGTGTGGAGAGGTAAAAGACCCAAAATAGACAACAAAGTATTAAAGGAGAACAAAGTTGGAGGATTGATACTGTCAGACTTCAAGACTTACTTGAAGTAATCAAGACAGTATATTATTGGTGAAAGAATAGGCAGATAGATCAGTGGCACAGAGTAGAGAGCCCAGAAATAGATTCACATGAATATACCCAACTGATCATTGACAAAGGAGCAAAGGCAATACGGTGGAACAAAGACAATCTGTGTTGGAACTGACTAGACATGCAAAAAAAAAAAAAAAGAATCTGGACACAGACCTTACACTCTTCACAAAAATGAACTCAAAATGGATCATAAACCTAAATATAAAACATAATACTATAAAACTCTCAGAAGATAATACAGGAGAAAACCTAGATGACCTTGGATATGGTGGTGACTTTTTTTAGACACAACACCAAAGGCATGGTCCATGAAAGAAATAATTGATAAGTTGGACTTCATTAAATTAAAAATTTCTGCCCTATGCAAAGCACCGTCGAGAGAATGAGAAGACAAACCACAGACTGGAAGAAAATATTTGCAAAAGAATATCCGATGAAGGACTGTTACCAAAATATACAAAGAACTCTTAAAACTCAATAATAATAAAATGAACAAGCAGATTTTAAAATGGGCAAAAAACCTTAACAGACACCTCACTAAATAAGATATGCTGAGGTTAAATAAGCATAGGAAAAGATATTCAACATCACATGTCATTAGGGAATTGCAAATTAAAACAACAATGTGATACCACTACACACCTATTAGGATGGCCAAAATCCAAAGCACTGACAATACCACACGTTGGTCAGGATGTGGAGCAAAAGTAGCTCTCATTCCTTCCTGGTAGGAATGCAAAATGGTATAACCATTTTGAGAAACAATTTGGCAGTTTCTTACAAAACTAAACATACTCTTATCATAAGACCCAGCAATCGTGCTCCTTGGTGTTTACCCAAAAGAGCTGAAAAGTTATGTCCACACAAAAACCTGCACAGGGATGTTTATGTAGCTTTATTTATAATTACCCAAACTTGGAAGCAACCAAGATGTCCTTCAAGGTGATTGGATAAATAAACTATTATATTCAGACATGGAATATTATTCAGTGCTAAAAAGAAATGAGCTATTAAGCCATGAAAAGACATGAAGGCAACTTAAATGCATATTACTAAATGAAAGAAGTCAATCTGAAAAGAATAAATACTGTATAATTCCAACTATATGACATTCCTGAAAAGGCAAAACTTTGGAGCCAGTGAAAAGATTAGTGGTTGCCAGTGGGGAGGAGAGAAGAGAGGGATGAATAAGCAGAGGATAAACAGGATTTTTAGGGCAATGAAACTACTCTGTATGATACTATAAAAGTGGATACATGTCATTATACATTTGTCCAAACCTACAGAATATACATCACCAAGATTTCACATTACAAAGGTGAAGTAAACTATGGACTTTGGGTGATACTGACATGTGAAAGTAGATTCACTGACTGTAACAAATACACCACTCTGGTAAGGGATGTTGATTGGTGAGGGAGACTGTATGTCTATGGGGTACGGAGTATGAGAGAACTCTGTGTACTTTCCACTCAATTTTGCTGTGAGCCTAAAACTGCTTTAAAACATAAAGTCAATTAAAAAAAAATAAATGAATGAGCCCAAAACTTTACTGAGTATATGGTGGGCAGAAAAAAGGGAATAAGGCAAGTGATCATGTCCCTGCCCTCAAGGCATTTGTAATGTAATTGCAAAGATAAGACAACATTTCCATAAAGAGGATAATATTAAAAATAAGTGATCAAGTAAGATAAGTTCACTGAAATTATTTTCTATCTACATTAGTTCCCCTAGGGTAGAAATCTTAACACCTAGCACATAGGAGATCAGTTGAAGTCCTAAAGTGAACAGAAGTTTGTGGTTAGGGGCACCTGGGTGGCTCAGGTGGTTAAGCATCTGCCTTCAGCTCAGATCATGATCTCCAGGTCCTGGGATTGAGCCCCATGTCAGCTCCTAGCTCAGGGGGGAGTCTGCTTCTGCCTCTCCCTCTGCCTCTCCCCCTGCTTGTGCTCTCTGTCTCTCTCTCTCTCAAATGAATAAATAAAATCTTAAAAAAAAAAAGAAGTTTGTGGTTAAAAAAAAAGAAGTTCTGTGGTTAAGTATTAACTTTTTGGAGGAAAAGGTACTTCTCTCCCCCCCTCCTTTTTTTAATGGAATCATAGCCATAAAGACTTGGCTTTTTTTATTTTTTTTATTTGAGTATAGTTGACACATGATGTTACATTAGTTTCAGGTATGCAGCACAGTAATTCAGCAATTCGATGTGCTATGCTATGCTCATCGTGAGTATAGCGACCATCTGTCACCGTACGATAGTATTACACTAACATTGACAATATTCTCCATGATGTACCTTTTTTCCCATGACTTATTCATTCCATAACTGGAAGCCTGGATCTCCCACTCCCTTTCACCCATTTGCCCATCCTCCCACTCCTCTACCCTCTGGCAATCATCAGTTTGTTCTCTGTATTTATAGGTCTGATTCTGCTTTTTGTTTGCATATTTATTTTGTTTTTTAAACTCCACATATAAGTGAAATCATATGGTATTTGTCTTTCTCCGTCTTACTTAGTTCATTACCTAGTTCATACCCTCTAGGTCCATCCATGTTGTTACATGTGGCAAGATCTCTCATCCTTTTTCATGGCTGAATAATATTCCATTGTCTCTATATATCTTATCTTCTTTATCCAATCATCTGTTGGTGGACACTTGGGTTGCTGCCATATCTTGGCTATTGTAAATAATGTTATAATAAACAAACTTTTTTTTAAGATGGAGAACTCTCGTTCAATGAAAATCTTACTGAAGTCCAAATGGAAAGCAAATAAAAATGGATTTGTCCTTGTAGAGCAGGAGGGTTGATCTTGGTTGGTACCTTTAGTTCCTCACTCCTCTGGCAGCCTCTGAGTGAAGATCCAAGGAACCAAATTTTATATCAATGGATCTAGGTGCTCCCTTCTGTGTCCAGATAAGGACACAAGGACTTAGAATGGGGCATGACCCAAGGGTACAGAGGGAGAGCTTTTTTGTTCTGATTTCCAGTTGGTTGCTCATCCCACATATATAACTGCTGTCTCTACCACCAAAGGACAGCTTCACAATCATGTCCTATGTGTATATGCACAGGTGGCCTCAGATGGTTGTTGTGTCTATGTTGAAGACAGTAAATTTAGTTCAGCCAATTCCACCAAACCACTGGTTGATTCAGTAGAACATGAGAGGGTGTTGAGAAATCTTTCTGACCCTTTGTTTTTTTTGGCATTGGGTAGACTAAACAATTGGTTGACCACCTGAATGGTCACTTCTCTGCAGTTTAAGATACACCCCAAAGCCCTTGAAGCTGCTTTTGGTGAGGTAGAAAATGGTATCAACTCACAGGGCTGTTATGAGTGTTAAATAAAACAGTGGATATAAGAGGGCATTTATAAATACATGGATTCTGTATTTTCAGAAGGAAAACTTGTGGCAATGAGATCGGGAAGATTGGGTCAAGATAGAGTCAAAAATTAAATCCTGACCTCCTGATTCTTAGTCCAGATGTTTATCCTTGTACACCACCTATATCAGCAAAGATTTAATCTTGACCAGGGTCAATAAACCATAGTTGCTTTCCAAGTTATGGCAGCCTACACGTAGGATATTGCAGGGAGGAGGCAATTTTTTTGCATTCTTCCCCTCACCCCACAGGAATTAATCACCAAGAATTTCCCTCTTATTTTCAAAAAGTAAAGAATTCTGACTTAAGTCCTTTTCTCTAACCACAGAGACCCCATGACAGTTTTCTATGTACTGGGCCCCAATAATCTCTTATTTGATTTTTCGACCTCCCTTTCACATGCTTCAAATGTTAAGAGATGTGGGTCAATGTATCATCAATGATGGATGAATGGAAGTAATTAAGAAAAAGAAGAAATAATAAAATATTGGTTTAAAAATTGGATCAGGAAGTTTCTTCTCCATCAGTGATTATAAGTTAGGTGTAAATGTAGCATACAGATGCTCTTAGGATCTTGTCTTCAAGGTGGTTCTTGTGAAAATATATCTTTCTACGACAGCACATCCAATAGCATTTTCTGTGATGATGGAAATATTCTATATCTGCACTGTAGTCACTAGCCACATGGTGGCTATTGAACACTTGAAATGTGACTAGTGTGACTGAAGAATTAAATTTAAAAATTGTATTTGATTTTAATTAATTTATATTTAGATAACCACATATGGCTACTGTATTGGACAATGCAGTTCCAGAATAAAGTATTAGTATATCTAAGTTTATAACTATAGAAGGTTAATATTTACTGACTCTATATTGTTAAGGAGGAAAATAATAATAAAACTTAGGTTATCAAAAAGATTTTGACCCCAATTTTATGTTATTTTTAAATGTGTGATGGATAAAAAGGATATATTCAGAATATTAGTAATATGGTCTCTGAGAATGGAATTATAGTTGTTTTTGCTTTTCTGTATTTTCTATTTTCTCTAAAATAAAAATTTGCTATACAATTTTTAAGTGGTTGTTTATCTGCCCACATACTCCACCACTATTCCCAAGCAGTGTTTGCAAAAAGTAAATATTTATTGTATTTAGTTGAAACACTCTTATGTAAAAATCTCATGGCAAGAAATGTGCACAAACTTGCATGAGAGTAGGAAGATAAAGAGATGCAAAATGATCTGGGTATGTCACATACAGACATGAAGAAGAGTGGAGACAGAGAGGCCATACCAATTCAGGCCTTGGGTGGGCACCCTGGAGAGCCCCGGGGATCCCAAGGGCCTGGGTACCCAACTACAGCCCATGATTTCAAGAAGATCTCTTAATGCAGAGGTGAGTCATGCCCCTAGTGGAGTGGATCCTGAACCTGGGACTAAGCCAGTGGGAAGTCAGACTTAGCACACCCTCTAATAACAGACACAGACCCAAGTTGAGGCCAAAACAAATGCATTGCATCATCTTGGGTTATTATCCTCTATCAAAGCCTCTATCCCTTAGGAATAAAAATTGGGTGGTGGTGGAGAAAGGGGGAGGAGAGAGGAAGTAGGCTGTAAATATGTTCTGCTGCAGACAGATCATTCCTTTGGGATCATGAAGTCATTTGAATGCTGATGCTGAAAGGGACCTAGAGGGGTCATTGCATCCATCCCCCTGCCTCTATGGCAGGAACCCACATCATCTCAACTAGTTGTAAAGCTCTTCTGTGTTGCCAGCCCTGCTGAGACAGTGATAAGGACAGGAAATGATTTCTTGCATTTTAATATACCCAGGTGATATTTTATACTTGCTATTGCTTTGCTAGAAATCTATCATTCTATTCTGTGTATATACAAGTCCATTCTCACTCACTTCCCCATACACACTGTATGTCTATTCACTTATGTATATATTATTAAAGTACTTTTCTGGAGATAATTTCTTTCTTTTTTTCTTTCAGGTTTCTTCAACTAAGGTAAGGTGGAAAAGGGAGAAATTTGAACTAACACTGGTGTAAATTATACTGCAGGTGGCCATACAATAAGTATGTCTTGATGATGGAGTTAAAAAACAGAGCCCGACTTTCTTTAATCCTAGATTCTTTATAAATGTATGGCCAAAGTGATACAGAGAAAGAAGATTGGGATGACTCTTCCTTTGTTTCAATAATTCCCTTCCTCATAGCTGACCCCAAATTATAGAACCCACTGAGCTATTTCCTCACTAAGACTTGGAGAAATTTCTTATGGATTGGAATACTCCCCTGTATTTTTTTCTCCCCTGATCAAACCAAAAATTCTTCATAAGAAGGGGGGAAAAACACAAAATTTTCCATTTCACATATCCCATTTGAAACCCAGTGGATTTTTCTCACACTAAACTGGTTTTAACTCAAGGTCTAGAATTTCACTAATGCAAATATAAGAAGAGAGGCAAAGGTGAAATAGAACCAGGATGAACCAACCAGTCTCCAAGAATAAAGTATGAGGGAACACATTTTCACTCTCAGGACCTCACCCACTGCATTGATAAAATCCCATTGCTCTGACCAGGGCAGTGTCCTGTTCTGTCTGTACTATAATAACTCCACTGATTGTTCTTAGGAGGCAAAGAACATTGAGATTCTGGTACTGCAGCTGGGCTATGTAAGATACAGTTTGGATGGAGAAGGGGATGAGGCAGGGTATGTCTCAGTAGCACAAAAGGTTGGGTAGAGGGAAAGAAGAAGCAACATGAGCTGTCTAGGCTAAGTTGAGGCCAGAGACATACTAACCATGCTGAAACCAAAGTTCTATGCTGGATTATAGTATTAGAAAAGGAGGCCCTGGGATACTAGCCTGAGGAATCTCAATTCAATATGGCAGGCAACTTGGAATCATTGGAAGCTCTGAAGCAAAGGGATAATATGGCAAACCATGCCTTTGAAGAATGTTAATGTGTCAGGAGTGTGCAGGCTTATTTGCAGGAGAGAAGAGAGATTGCACGCAGAGACCCCAGTAGAAAGACGTTGCAAGAATCCTGGTCAAAAGTGGTGAGAGCTTGGAGAGGAGGCTGGCAATAGGGATAGTAATAAAAATAATAATATAGCTCACATTTGCTGACACTTATTACTTGCCAACCATTGCACTAAGTCAGCAACACTGACCCAAAACCAGACAGTAAAGAGAATCCAGAGACAAGGGCCTTTGCCCTTCCCCATGTGGGCATGGGTCACCAGTGACCTTCTGATCAACCATGGGATTGGCTGAAGGCCCTGCTCTTCCCTACCTCTTTCTTCCACCTGCCTTTCCTCAGCCACCTCAGGCTCCTGCACCGGGGGGAAAGGCTGACTTCATTTCTTTACAAGTGCACCATGTAATTCCCAGCTTTTGGTTTCCCTCGGGTCTGGGAGAGGGGTATGTTGGGGAAGACAACAGCAGTAAGAATGCCTCTGTGAAGGATGGGACCTCCAAGGGGGTCTGAGAGCCAGTATCTGCCAAAGGCCACTGGGAGGAGGGGCAGGGAGTTCTGACATCAAAGAGCCTCCAGGGTCCTGACACAGAATGAGATAATGGCTTATTTCCTGAGGGAGTAAACCCTCCTTGTCCCTAGGTTCTGGTATAACTCAGGGCACTAGGAGGTTAACCGTAGATGAGAATCTTCTCCTTGTTAGGTTTGCCTTAGAAGATGTGCATATGTGTCACATACATATGTTCATATATGCATGCTTTCTCTGGGTAGAATTTAAATGTCATTACCCTGTGTCTTCACTTCCTCTCTCTTCTATATGTCTTCTCTTCAACAATCATGCCTTGTCCTTTTCTTGAACTTTCTCTTCTCCTTCCTACCCCAGTGAGTTAGAGAAACCTTAGACTACATAACTTCCATGAGAGGAATGAGAGCAGGTAACGTTTCTATTCTCCTCTTTCCCATGAAACCCATCAAATTGGAGTCAATCACCCCATAATCAAGTTAAATAGGTACCAGGGGAAGGCATAAGACTCTTCCTAATGGTCTGAAGTGTGGGATTCAGGTTCATTGAATGAAATCTCAAAGAAGCCCATCCTCATTTATGACATGCTTATCAGTCCTTACAGGTGCTCAGCAAGAACCCCCCCCCCCACACACACACACATACATTATCTCCAGGTCTCCAGGTAATGCCTCTTAAAGTCCTTCTTCTACAGAGGATCTTGAAGGAAAGAGTCAAAACTGTAGCTTTCCTGAGTGGTTATTTTCAGAGCAGCCAGGGCTCCCCTTTTCTTTTTCTTTCTTTCTTTCTTTCTTTCTTTCTTTCTTTCTTTCTTTCTTTTTTTTTTTTTTTTCTTTCTTTCTTTCTTTCTTTCTTTCTTTCTTTCTTTCTTTTTTTTTTTTGGAGCAAAATGGTGGTTTATTAAAGCACAGGGACAGGACCCGTGGGAAGAAAGAGCTGCTGCACTGGGGTTGTGAGGGGTGGCTGATTATATACTATGGTTTGGGAAAGGTAAGGAAAAGGGAGGTTTCAAAAGGATTTTTGTACAGACTGACACC
The DNA here is from genome assembly GCF_004348235.1 of Phoca vitulina. Classification (NCBI taxonomy): domain Eukaryota; kingdom Metazoa; phylum Chordata; class Mammalia; order Carnivora; family Phocidae; genus Phoca; species Phoca vitulina. The sequence continues at coordinate 20,257,361 of NW_022589704.1, forward strand.
AAGCCACTCCCCTTTTATTTCCATATCAGAGGGCAGGATTCCCCTTGCTTCAAGATTTCCACTTAATTGTCTGACCACATAATTTTACTTTGCCTACAACATCTACATCCTCTTAGACAAAACGGAGCCCATAAGCACATAAGTAGGCCATCAACATCTGATGTCTGACCATTTTGACCTTAGTTTTCCATTCTTCTTATAGAATATAGGAAGAAACCCATTACTCAATCAGTTAACAAGTTAGTATTCTGCCTAAGTAGAAGAAAGTCTCTAGAAAGCCAAGGACCTTGTATATTGTGTTCCCAAGTTCCCCCCACCCCTCAATCTAGAACCTGGAGCAGTGTGGGCACATTCCTGATGGTTTACAGTCATTTAACTGCCCCCCTCCCCTCATTAGAATCTCTTGGGATATCAGAGTTGAAAAACATCTAGCCTAAAGGTGATGCATGGAATAAAATAATATTTTCTCATTTTGCTGGCTAAGCAGGCAGGTTTTGGTGTGCTAACTCTTCTCCCAAGATTCATTGGCCCTCTACTTGTATTCTTCAGTGGGCGAAGGAATTTCTCCATAAATCCTGCCTACACAGTGGTCTGATTGTTGAAGGATACCGCATTTGTTTCCTAGGGCTTCTATGACAAAGTACCACAGGCTGGGTGGCTTAAAACAGCAGAAGTTTATTCTCTCATAGTTCTGGGGGCCAGAAATCTGAAATCAAGGTGTCAGCAAGGCCATGCTTCCTCTAAGACTCTGGGTAGAATCCTTTCTTGTCTCTGGTAGCTTCTGATCATGGCCACTGATCCTTGGCATCCTGGCCTTGCAGCTGTATCACTTCAGTCTCTGCCTCTGTCCCCACATGGTGTTCTCCCTGTGTCTTGGTCTTCTTAAAATGGCACAAGTTCTATTGGATGAGGGCCCATCCTAATGACTTCATCTTAACTTGAATTTATCTGCAAATTCCTAATTTCCAAAGAGTGTCACATTCTCAGGTTTAGGGTTCAGGACTTGGGCATATTTTTCAGAGAGGATACAAGTTCAACCCATACTTGGGCCTCAGCTTCCCCTCTGTTATAGGCAGGTTCATGTGCAAGTAAGCACACGGCCATACAAGGCCAAGCTTTGCCTCCTGCAGAGGTGATGCCCAGAAGATGGGCTTGACCAGGAGGTCTGAGAGTGACTTTTGATTCTGGGCTGACTAGCCATCTGACCTTGAGCAGGCCACATGTTAACCCCAGTGTTGAACAGACAAGGAAACTGAGGTTTTGAGTGTTTATCTAGCTGACTAAACTCACGAGGAAGTTGTGAGGATGGGATGAAACACACTCTGAAAATAAATTGTAAAACCTGGAAAGCTGAAAATGTGAGGGGATATTCTCATTATCCAGGCTGCTGTGGCCTTTATGGTGAGAAGGTAGAACCAGGAATGTTGGGATTTGCTGAGTTACAGTTAATCTTCACCCCTTTCCAGTTTCTTCCAGAATCCAGAGGTTTTCCACAGAATCCCAGGAAAGCTTTTCTAAAAGCCCTCTTTCCTTAATCATTATTTCTGGCTGGATTTCCAAGAATATTCCACCTTCATGTCTTAGATGCATAGACATGGTAACAAGAAGGGCTTTTGGTTTTATCTCTGAGAGATGCACTGAAGTCAGAATGAGGTGGTTTTTCAAGCTCCAATCCTAGAACTTTGGGGGTAGTTCAGAGTTCAACACAATGAAGTAGAAACCAATCCCTCTTGTCTACACTCACCTGTCATCCTCTATTGCACTTGTCACTCTGCAACTAGAGTGATCTTTCTCAAAGGTAAATCTGATTATGTAACGCATGCTGAAAAGTCATTGATGGATCCCTATGACTTACTGGGTAAAATATGCAATCTTTGTCATGACTTGTGGGCCTTCCACAGTGTGGCCTCCCTCTGCCCTTGAGCCACATCTCTCCCCATGGACCTCCAGCTTATCCGTGATGATCTCTTTGCAGTCCTCTGGCTATGCCAAGTTCTCACCCCTCTTTTCCATTTTATATCCTCATCTTTCAGTTAGAGAAAAACAAACAAAACACAGTAATTAATGCTTGATATTTTACCAGCAGGGATGGGCCATGGTTCTATTTAGCATGGAGAGTTTGTGAATTTAAACGCTAGGTTTTGATTGTTGGTCACTTTCAATCCCCTTCTCCCTATTCTCTCCCACACGAAGGAAATGTTACACGCTGTGAGGTCTCAGGGATCCTTCTACTTTCTGTGGCTGTTGCTGTGCTGTTGTTGTTGTCAGATATCCATCAGATTAGAGTCCAGATTACGTGGAACTGGGAGAATGAAGAGTGCACACCTCTGTGTGAACACCCACACAACTACAACAAATCATTATAAGTGACAGCAGCAGCCCCAATCTGAATTTTCCTTGCCTGTGGAGGGGGCTCCAACCTTCATGGTGCCTCCCTTCCTCCCTTCCTCTATTACTGCATCTCATCATCCTCCTTCTTTCCACCACCGCCCCACTTCAGCCTTCACCATGTCACAGCTGGCCCACTCACTGCAAGAGTCTCCTCCAAGTCTTCCCAGAACACTCTGAAATGACCTCTGCTTTAGGACAGTACTTTTCTCCTTTCTCTTTTCCTCCATGTCTCAAGCACTCGGGTTCTTTGGAAATCCTTATTTCTTTTGCAACATTCCCATGAACACCACCACATCCAAATTCAAATAACAAACAAACAAAATCAGAAAACACTGTAAAGAGGGGCAAATAGGCACTCTATCTATCCATCCTATACCCTTACTCATAGTCAGTCTCTTAACTCAAGTAGCTACTGTAATGCTCCCTCCCCACTCTTCCTCCTCCCCCCAAAAAAGAATTACTTGTTTGGGTCCCAGCCCCAGGCTTTTGCCTTTCCTCAGATAAAACCCCAAGCATCCAAATATTTCTACCACAGTCTGTGCCTGACTATACTCAGATCAGTTGTGTACTCTATTAAATAGATGGGGACAAATAGCTTTGATTTACACAAAGCACAAACACACACTGAAGACATTTCTACACCTCTCCCTTAGATCAGTCTGAATGAACAAGGCATGAGCAAGCAGGCTAACCTCACCCAGAAACCTCAGGGTAGAACAGGCAGGAGATAACTGGGGTGTCATAATCCTAAATCTTTGATTAGTGGATTGCCCTGTGGATCCTCATTCCCTTATACTTTGATGTGAGTGAAGCTTTCAGCTATGACTCAGCCTGGGAGAGGGTGGGGGTGCCCAAGCAAATCTGCCACCAAGGGGGTGCCACAAAGTAGCACAAACCTGTCTTCTCAATAGTTGCACCCTGAGAAATTCAATTATCACTCTCAGACACACAGCCCAGAGACACTCACAGGTCTCCAGTAAGGTGTCAGTATTAGGGAAAAGAAAAAGGAAATAAAGAAAAACAACAACAACAAAAAAACTCCTGACCCTGCAGAGCATTTGTCTGATAGAAGCAAACTGAAAACTTGAGAAATCTCCATGAATTGGACAGAACAGAAAAGTATCCCACCCCCAAAAAATCCAAATGCATACACTTTTGTTTTGTAGAATAAGGTGGAAGATTAAAATATACAATAGAGATTTTGGCATTTGTTAGGTTCTACTAACTACATAACTGATTTGAGGTGAGTTTTTTAACCTCTCTGAGCTTTGTTTCATCCCTATATGCAACCCTAATACATACTCAGAGACCCATGTGATGCAGTCTGAGAAGTGTCAGATTTAAGAAGCGACATCCCCAAATTAAAAGTAATAAAGATGAAATCCCATTTATTATTCATGGCTCTCTGAAGACATTAAAGGGAGTGGAATACATGGTTCTCAAAAACACTTGTTCAAATTCTTTTTCCTCTCCAGCACTTTCTTGTCATGGCTGCTCTGGCTCTGGTCTCTGGGGAAATAAAAGTTTTTTTCCTTTCACTCCCTACTCACATAGCTTTCTGTCATCCTCCCTTCCTATCCTCCAAGTACTATACTATTTACATCAACTTATCTTTTCTCCCAGAAAAAACTGAAAAACAAAAAAACAACTTTCCTCTTGTTAGAGCATAGGAGGTGGAAATCAGACTAGCATTTACAGGATTATTCTTAGTGAGGTTGGGGAAGGAATTGGTGTGTAAACAAACCTACATGATTGATTTTTTTGTCCTTGTATTATCGTTTGTCCCATAACTATAAATATGAGACTTCTGATCTCTCCTTGCTTACCTCACACATTTGTTATGTAGATCAAATAAAATATTGTATATTCCTTTGGAACTATAAATCAGCATCATCATATACAGTATTTTAATGTGAACCCATGTAAAATGTTGCATGCGATTTCCCTTTCTTGAGTATTCACAGAACAATATAGGGAGAGGAAAAGAGTCTCTCCTTAAAATAACCATGCAAATGATCACACCTCTGAGACTATTAAGTGTATCTCTCTATTGTGAAATATGTCTTTATTTCATTTGTCCAGTTTAGTATTCCTAAGGATAAGGTTTTGTTTTTGTACTATTGTGTCTCTGTCAATGGGGGTCCTCCATTGATTAATTAACAAATTCACTGAACTAAAAATATTTATTAATGAATTAGTGATTTTCCCCCTTAAAAAAAATCCTACCATGAGTCAGATTCTGGCTGTTAAATAAATCATAGCCTTTTCCCTCAAACAGCTCACAATCTAGTAGGCAAGGTGAGAATGTGAGCAGATATTTTAAGTCATTGATTCCTGAGGGAGCAAAGTCCAAGGAAAGGGATGAGGACTGAGAGCACAGTCTATTGATGAGGCCACTGGGACAGCTGATGCCTGATGTCTAACCTAGCTCCTAGTTCCCCTGCAGGCTAACCCAGAGAGAGCCCAGCCACTGTGGTTCACGATGTTGTCTAGCCGTGCCTCAGCTATGTACATGCCCTCTTCCCTTTCCCACATCCTACAAAAGAGTGAAAAAGACAGGTCATGCTCTCAGCTTCCCTTGCAGTTAGAGGTGTCCATGGAACCCGACGCTAGTACATGGGGAAGTCTTTGAGGAGCTTTGGGAAAATTTTTCTTCCCTGATAATATGAAAGAGAAGCAGGAAAGGGGGGAAGAGATAAAAAGCATTTTCACAGCAAAGGAAACAAGCAGCAAAATGAAAAGTCAACCTATGGGATGGAAGAAAATATTTGTAAATCCTATATCAGCTAAGGGATTAATATAACAAATACATAAGGAACTCTTACAACTCAATAGCAAAACAATCACATCTAACACAATTAAAAAGAGACAAAGGAGCTGAATAGGCACTTCTCCAAAGAAGACATACAAATGGTCAACAAGTATATGAAAAGTTGATCAATATCACTCATCATCAGGGAAATGTAAATGAAAACCACAATGAGATACCACCTTATACCTTTTAGGGTGGCTATTATTAAATAAAACAAAACACACACAAAAAAAAAACCCAAAAGATAACAAGTGTTGGCAAGAATATGGAGAAATTGGAACTCTGTACACTGTTGGTGGGAATGCAGTGGTGTGGCCACTCTGGAAAGCAGTATGGAGGTTTCTCAAAAATCAAAAACAGAAGCACCATATAGTCCAGTAGTCTCACTTCTGGGTATATTAAAAAAAAAAAGAAAAGAAAAAAAAAACTGAAGTCAGGATTGCAAAGCATTCACAACAGCCAAGATATAGAAACAACCTAAATGTCCATCAGTGGATGAATGGATAAAGAAATTGTGTTATATACATATGATAAAATATTATTCAACTTGGAAAAGAAGGAAATCCTGACATATATGACAACATAGATGAAACTGAAGGACACATGCTGAGTGAAATAAGCCCGTCCCAAAAGGACAAATACTGCATGATCCCACGTATATGAAGAATCTAAAATAATCAAACTCATATAAGCAGAGAGCAGAACTGTGGTTAGCAGGGACTGAGGAAAGGGGAATAGGGAGATATTGTTCAGAGAGTATAAAGTTTCAGTTATGCTAGGTAACTTCTAGAGATCCACAGTACAACATAATGCCTACAGTTGACAATACTGTATTGTACACTGAAAATTTGATTAAGGGAGTAGATTTCATGTTAAGTGTTCAACAAAAAGAAGAAGAAGGAGGAGGAGAAGAAGGAAGAAGAAGAAGAAGAAAGGGAAGAAGAAGAAGAAGAAGAAGAAGAAGAAGAAGGAGAAGGAGAAGGAGAAGGAGAACAAGAACAAGAACAAGAACAAGAACAAGAACAAGAACAAGAACAAGAA